>NC_133332.1:116131210-116435495 GCF_042186555.1 Aquarana catesbeiana
TTGAGTGGTTTAAGGGGAAACATGTAAATGTGTTGGAATGGCCTAGTCAAAGCCCAGACCTCAAGCCAATAGAAAATCTGTGGTCAGACTTAAAGATTGCTGTTCACAAGCGCAAACCATCCAACTTGAAGGAGCTGGAGCAGTTTTGCAAGGAGGAATGGGCAAAAATCCCAGTGGTAAGGTGTGGCAAGCTCATAGACACTTATCCAAAGCGACTTGGAGCTGTGATAGCCGCAAAAGGTGGCTCTACAAAGTATTGACTTTGGGGGGGGTGAATAGTTATGCACATTGACATTTTCTGTTATTTTCTGTTATTTTGTCCCATTTGTTGTTTGCTTAACAATAAAAAAAAACATCTTCAAAGTTCTGGGCATGTTCTGTTAAATTAAATGATGCAAATCCTCAAACAATCCATGTTAATTCCAGGTTGTGAGGCAACAAAACACGAAAAATGCCAAGGGGGTGAATAGTGAATACTTTTGCAAGTCACTGTACAAGCATAGTGCTCCTTTACCAGGAGATGTTACGTGGTGTTGAGCCTTCTTTTGTATATAATCTTCCTCCTCTGTCAGAATTACCAGGCTGCCTGAGGCTGGTGCATTTTTTACCTTCCGTTACATAAAAATGTGCAGTAGACCCCCATATAACTATATAGACTCATAGCACGTAAGATGCTAGCAATTAGACTTGTGTGATTTGTTTGGTTCCAAATTAAAATTTGAATACGAATAGTTTAAAAATTTGAAAACTTTTCAAATTCAAATAGTTTTCCAATTTCCAAAGAGAATAAAATAGAATAGAAAATAAAGGAATGGAATAGAAAAAAAAATGTTCTATTTCTTTATTTTCTATTCTATTTTATTCTTTTTGGAAATTGGGAAATTTGGCAAATTCAAAAATTTTACGAAATTTTGGATTCGAAAACTTTTTGAATTCGAAAAACTTTTCAAATTCAAAAACTATTCGAAGCCGATTCGAAAAGTTTTCTAATTTGAAAACTATTCAAACTTGATTCGTTTTTTTGTTTTCATGTTTGAAAACCATTCCAAATTGTTTCGAAAACTTTTAGAATCGATTAGAAAACGAATAAACGAAACAAATCTCGAAAACAAATTAAGCGAATGAAATAAATTTAACGAAACAAATTTATGTAAATAACGAATCTAAACAAAACTAATTTTTTCATTCTACACATGACTACTAGCAATTCTGCATGTACAGTTTTGGTACCCTTATGTATGTTTCTTTTTTTAAATGTTTTTTATGTTCGTTGTTTTTTTGCTCCTCTTCTTTTTACTTTCCCTACTTTATTCTTGGTTAAAGATACGTAACTTTTGTGCTTTAGGCTACTTTCACACTGGGGCAGGCGGGCGTCAGTGGTTTACCGTTGTTTTAGCGGCGCTGTTCGCCCACTAGCGGGGCGCTTTTAACCCCCGCTATCGCCTGAAAAAGGGTTAAACCCCCCCGCAAAGCGCAGCTGCGCTTTGACAACGGTTTGGCGGCGCTGCCCCATTGATTTCAATGGGCAGGGGCCCTTTGGGAGTGGTGTATACACCGCTCCTACAGCGCTGCAAAGATGCTGCTTGCAGGACTTTTTTTTACCGTCCTGCAAGCGTACCGCTCCAGTGTGAAAGCCCTTGGACAGGTGAGGCTCTATACAGGCGCTATTTTTAGCGCTGTAGCACCTGTAACGCGCCTCAGTGTGAAAGTAGCCTAACTTCTGGATTAGTTTCAAATAGAAATGATGGTCATTTGATTACATAAATACATGCTGACATTGAAAATCTCCAAAAGGGTCATTGGCTGTCTATTAGTATGTTTTTTTTATTATCCTAGAGATAATTGTTCAAGTTTGTTACTTGCTATGTCCAATTTTTTTGTATGTGATTTCTTTGTTCTTTTTATCTTGCAATTAAAGAAATCGTTGGTATTAAAAAATAACTATATGGAGCCCGGAGATGGACCTGTCTTTTAGAAATCCGCACACATACCAACAATCAGCTGTTCAAGCATTGGACAAAAGCAGGGATTTGACAAAGGCTAATTATAATGAATATTCACACGGAAAGCATGTCTCCTGTATACTTTGACACAAAGCTGCCCTTGCCAATGTCTCCTTTAAAAAATACTAGTTACCCAGCTATCATGTTGGTCCAGTGACTTCTGTACTTTGAGGCACTGATAAAAAACAACTATACAGCAGATCAATTTTTCCATAACTCCTGCCTTTCTAACACTTATACTTACTTTGGGACACTTCAAACAGTGAGCTGCGTGACACTTACGAACTTCCAGGGAAAGCAATTGGACAGACCCATCCTGCCACAGTACAGGATCTTTCAGCTCTTGCTGCTATACTCTTCTAGATCCTGGTACTCATCACTTTTTAAGGAGGCACTCACAGCTTTCTTTCTTTCTTAATCACAAAGCTAAAAGATTAAAATTAAATCAATTACCTATTTGCTTGCACTCCCCTGAAAATGGTTGTTGACCCAATTTTAACCTTGCAGTAAGGAACACCATGAATGCCTCTTGTAGTCTATCTTCAAATTTAAAAAACTGTTACAGGTCATTGACTTAGAGAGCACTGAAGTATTGCATTTAGGGGTTTCCTTTAAATGCAATAAAAGGTAAAGATAATGTGCAAAAATTCATATTTCAATAAGTCAAGATCTCTATAATATTCACCATACTTATAATACAGCTAATAAATAATTTGCCAACACACATTCCTTCTAATGCCCCGTACACACGGTTGGATTTTCCGATGGAAAATGTGTGATAGGACCTTGTTGTCGGAAATTCCGACCGTGTGTTGGCTCCATCACACATTTTCCATCGGATTTTCCGACACACAAAGTTTGAGAGCAGGATATAAAATTTTCCGACAACAAAATCCGTTGTCAGAAATTCCGATCGTGTGTACATAAATCCGACGGACAAAGTGCCACGCATGCTCAGAATAAATAAAGAGATGAAAGCTATTGGCCACTGCCCCGTTTATAGTCCCGACGTACGTGTTTTACGTCACCACGTTCAGAATGATCGGATTTTCCGACAACTTTGTGTGACCGTGTGTATGCAAGACACGTTTGAGCCAACATCCATCGGAAAAAATCCTAGGATTTTGTTGTGGGAATGTCCAAACAAAGTCCGACCATGTGTACGGGGCATTAGACATTTTCAAATGTTGAATTGCAGATTTATCAATGAATTATTTTGGAGACCTGACACACTTGTCTGTTACAACATTATGAATGAAAACTTTAAGCTAAAATTCTCATTTGCATACACTTGCATTCACCACTGCAACTGTCACTCTGGGGGAAGGGGGAGTGAATGCTGGTGTATGGTCAGTAAATATAGTTAAAAACAAACATGTAAATTTGCCAATATGCAGTGATAACCTGCAAGTCATCAGCCTTGGACGCAAACAGTCCAGGGCTGATCACCCCATAGTGACAAATACCCCCAAAACATACAAACACCCCCAATTAGCTGCGGAAGCTGGCAGCCACCCATTGCTTTCAACTGACCTGCCTCCCACAGCTAATCGCTGAGACTCCCTACCGGGGTTCTCACATCTACACTCTGTCAAGCAAATACGCAAGTGTAAATGTAGCCTTAATGTGCCTGGACTTGACTGCCTTGAAAATGCCCCATACAGATGATAGGAAGAAGGAAAACTAAAGAGACTACCTGCATGCAAGGCAGTTCACTCGCATGTGATTGCTGCATGCATAAATTCATGTGAGTGGCAGCGATTAGCTGCAGGAATCAGCAGTCTCCCAATGCTTTTAATTGGGCAGCCTCCCGCACCTTATCGTGGGAACATCTACAAGGGTTCTCTCATCTAATCGAACTAGGTAGGGTGCATTCACAGGTGTGAATGCACCCTTAAAAAAAAAAAAAGTTCAAGAAAATCAAAACAGAAAAAGAAGTTACATTCCCAAAATTGACATAAGGCAAATAAAGTGAACCTTTACCCAAAATAGGGCACCCCAAGGGTTCTATTTATAAATGTTTTCACACAAGAGTAACACAACTTTCACTTTAGGTTTAAAGCCATTCAGTCATTTTTTCATCTTTCCATCAATTAAATCTTCTACCCTTGTGTTTTAACTTTGGATAGTAAATACCTTATACAGCCCACTTCCTGTTTCTTGTCTGGTCATTTGCCTAGGCGTAAAACATCATGAACAGCTCTCTCCCTCACTGTGAGAGTTTGCCAGTAAGGGAGGGGAGATGAGTCATAGGAGGGCCAATGAGGGCTGCAGAACTGGAGGTGTGCCTCTGTTTGTCTGTGTAAATCCAGGAAGTGAACAAGCAGCAGCTTCAGCTGCCCACAGTTAAAATGGATGCAGCCAGACTCAGTGGAGGGAGAGTTCTGCAGCATATTTGGCAAGCACAGAATCACAGTACATATTATTATTATTATTATACAGTATTTATATAGCGCCAACAGTTTGCGCAGTGCTTTACAACATGAGGGCAGACAGTACACTTACAATACAAATCCATACAGGAGGGATCAGTGGGCCCTGCTCGTTAGAGCTTACAATCTAGAAGGGAAGGTCAAGTGGAAACAAAAAGGTAATAACTGTGGAGGATGAGCTGATGGAAAAAATGAAAATACAGTTGTTAGGTGTGGGTAGGATAGGCTTCTCTGAAGAGAAGGGTTTTCAGGGATCGTCTAAAAGCTAATAAAGTAGGAGATAAGCGGACAGATTGGGGTAGAGCATTCCATAGGATTAGAGAGGCTTTGGAAAAGTCCTGGAGGCGAGCATGGGAGGAGGTGACAAGGGAGCTAGAGAGCAGGAGGTCTTGAGAGGAACGAAGAGAACGAGTAGGTTGGTATTTAGAGACTAAGCTAGTGATGTAGCTGAGGGCGAAATTGTGGATGGCTTTGTACGTAGTTGTTAGAATTTTGAATTTAATTCTTTGGCCGAGCAGAAGCCAGTGGAGGGATTGACAGAGAGGAGTGGCAGACACAGAGCAATTGGTAAGGTGGATGAGTCTGGCAGCAGCATTCATGATAGATTGAAGAGGTGATAGACTATGTAGAGGCAAGCCAATGAGAAGGGAGTTGCAGTAGTCGAGGCAAGAGATGACAAGCGAGTGAATTAAGAGCTTTGTTGTGTCATTGGTTAGAAAGGGGCGTATTTTGGAGCTGTTGCGGGGGTTGAGGCGGCAGGATTTGGACAGTGATTGAATGTGTTTCTTGAAGGAGAGTTCAGAGTCTAGGACTACAATTAGAACCTTGGCATGTGGAGATGGGCTTATAGTTGTGCCATCGATTTTGACAGAGAGATCAGGGGAAGGAGCATATGGGGGAGGAAAAATTATAAGTTCGGTTTTGGATAGATTGAGTTTGAGGAAGTGGTGTGACATCCAGACTGATATATCTGATAGTAAATTAGTGATACGTGAAGAGATAGAGGGAGTGAGCTGAGGAGTAGAGAAATAGATTTGGGTGCCGTCAGCGTAGAGGTGGTATTGGAAGCCATGGGAGGCTATCAGTTGACCCAGGGAGGCGGTGTAGATTGAAAATAGGAGAGGTCCAAGAACAGAACCCTGGGGGGCCCCAACAGAGAAAGGAAGAGGAGATTAGGAAGTAGAGTTATAAGAAACGCTAAAGAATCGGTTGGATAAGTAGGAAGAGAACCAGCAAAGTGTACAGTCACGGAGACCAAAGGCGTGTAGTTTTTTGAGGAGGAGGGGGTGGTCAACCGTATCAAAGGCAGCAGAGAGTTCCAGGAGTAGGAGCACAGAATAGTGTCGATTGGTTTTGGCCGCTAGTAGACTGAAGGGGAGCAAGAAGGTTATTATCAGCGAGGTGGACGCTCAGTCGGTTGTAGACCAGACGTTTGAGGAGTTTGGATAAGAAGAGGAGCAAGGAGATGGGGCGTAGGTTGTTAAGATTAGATTTGTCCAGTGAGGGCTTTTTAAGTATGGGTCTGACAAGTGCATGTTTTAGAGAGTTGGGGAAGATACCAGAAGAGAGGGAGAGATTGAAGATGTGGGTTAGAGAGTGTAGCATAGGGCCAGAGGGTGAACGTAGCATTTGTGAGGGAACAGGATCCAGAGGGCAAGTGGTAAGGTGGACATTAGCAAGTAGTTTAGCAACTTTGTCTGTATTGGTGGGTTTGAAAGAGGAAAATAATGATTGTGCCTGCGGGCATGAAGTGTAAAGCGTGGAGGATGTCGGAACAGTAGAGAATTGTATCAATTTTCTGTTTGAAGTGATTGGCGATCTCCTGGGCAGTGAGTGAGTTGGCAGGTGGAGGACGAACTAGAGAGTTGAAGGTGGAGAAGAGTTGACGGGGACGGGATGATAAGTTGCTAATGAGAGTGGTAAAATAGGTCTGCTTGGCAGAGAGGAGGCTAGAATTGTATTTTTGGAGGGCAGATTTATATTGTTTGAAATCTCTCTGAGACTTAGTCTTACGCCACAGGCACTCAAGAGCACGACTACGTTTTTTCAGACTTCTAGTACCATCTGTTTGCCAAGGTTGAAGGGGTCTGGGCTTGATTCTGTGTCTAGTGAGGGGGGCCAGTGAGTCCAGTGAGGCTAGAAGTGAAGCGTTGTAGACAGAAGTGGCTAGGTTGGTGCAGGATAGGGGTGAGATTTTGTTGTAGAGGTTGTCGATAGCAGAGTAGAGAAGAGAAGGGTTGAGATGACGTAGGTTTCTGCTGGTAACTTTAAGGTGGTTGGAGAGGGAGGAGGTGAAGGAAAGAGAGATAGTGAAACTAATAAGGTGGTGATCAGAGAGAGGCGATGGATAGTTAGAGAGGTTGCATGGAGTGCAAAGCTGAGAGAAAACGAGGTCAAGGATATTGCCTTCTGAGTGAGTAGGAGCATGTATCCACTGCTTCAGGTCAAAGGAGGATGTTAGGCTGAGAAGTTTTGAAGTGACAGGAGTGTTAGTATTAATTGGGATGTTGAAGTCCCCAAGAATGATTTTGGGGATTTCAGAAGAAAGAAAGTAGGGTAGCCAGGCAGAGAAGTCATCAAGAAAGGTTGATACTGGTCCAGGGGGCCTGTAGATCACAGCTATCCTTAGCAAAATTGGAGTGAAAAGACGAATACAGTGTGCTTTGAAAGAGGAGAGTGACAGAGAGGGAGGTGGGTGAAGTACCTGAAAGGTGCTATGTGGGACTAGAAGGATTCCGACACCTCCTTCCTTACGTCCACTGGATCTGGGGGAGTGAGTCCAGAGAAGACCACCATGGGATAGGGCAGCAGAAGACGCAGTGTCGGATTCGTGGAGCCAGGTTTCGGTAACGGCGAGTAGGTTAAATGAGTTGGCAATAAAGAGGTCATGGAGAGAGGTGAGTTTGTTGCAGACAGAGCGGGAGTTCCAAAGGGTACAAGAGAAAGGGAGTCTGGTCTTGGGAAGAATAGAAATGGGAACTAAATTGTATTGATTGCGGCTGCTGCCAGAGGGTGCAGGGTGATGGGTGCATGGGGTACAGTTAAAAGATGGAGGCCCAGGGTTTGGGGATATATCTCCAGAGATTAGGAGAAGCAAGAGGGTGAGGGAGGTAATATGGGAGTGGGATTTATATGAAGGGACAAGCCCCAGGGTCTTGGAGATTTTTAGTGTGTGTGGATTTCTAATTAGCAGGAGTTGGTGGGTGCAGTAATAAGGACAGGACAGAAGTGAGGGTGATATATATATATGCTGTGGGGGGGAGAAGAGGGGTGAAGAAGAGATAGTTTTAGGATAGAGGACAGGGTTGTCAAAAGGAGTGGTAGAGAATGCATGTTACAAGGAGAAAGAGCTAAAGGAGTAAACAAGGTCACCTGATGTCTGTGTGGTGGTTTTCAAAGTATTTATCTTGTGTCCCTTCGCTTTGTGCATTCGCTGAAGTGCAGAGTCAGAAGTGCATTCCACTTATAGAAATCGCCACTTTGAGAAAGAGCCAAGTTGCAAATGTGTACCCCCTGCAAATGCTTCCCCCAAGAGAAGCTTATACTTATACTGATAGGGGTGGGTGTGGGTGGATTTCAATTAGCAATCAAGAGGTAATAAAGCTTGGGTGGTTAACACAGCAAAATTCCTAAGTCAAAAACGGACTATAAAATATAAAATATATAAAATAATATGTAAAGTGGTTGGAGGGAAAGCTTCAGAATGGCAAAATGTGAGCAGACTGCAGTTCCTCTTTAAATATTCTAATTGGATTCAATTGCTGGGTGCAAGTTTTGTAAATCTTGTGTGAAAACATTTAGACCTCATGCATATGGATACTTAGCAGCTCCCTGGTGCTGAGGTGTAAAATCCCTGGCACTTTCTGGTGTGTGGGGAGTCAGATGTGCCTCCCACAGCCAGAAATGTGAGTGAATGACTGTGTGCAGCCATGTTCAGATAAACACGGATGGCTTCTATATTTACCTATGCATGCATGCACAGCACTTTTGCCCGTACACAGCAGTTCTGCATTTGGGGAGAAGCGTGGTACACGCAAGTGCGGGTAAATGCTGAGGCAGAAACCATCTGTGGCATGGTCTCTTACAGCCTCTCACTTGTATTGTGGCACATGTGGCTCCCTGGGTGCCGGAAGTGCAGAGGATTTTACGCCTCAGCATACAAGAGTTGGTAGGCATCTGTGTGCATGAGGCCTTATGCCGCGTACACACGAGTGGACTTCTCGTCGGACTGAACTCCAAAGGACTTTTCAACGGACTTGCCTACACACGATCCCACCAAAGTCCGATAGTTTCGAACGTGATGACGTACGACCAGACTAGAAAAGGAAGTTCAATAGCTAGTAGCCAATAGCTGCCCTTGCGTCGTTTTCGGTCCGTCAAACTAGCATACAGACTAACTTTTTTTTCCATAGGTATCGAGTCCGTCTGAAATATTTGAAAGTCCGCTTGTGTGTACGCGGCATTAGTGTCATAAACAGCATCTGAAACTATGAGGTATTTCTGCTGCAGAAATTGCTGCTGGAAGATTGCCGGCAGCAGCATAAACATATATCTAGGCAAGCGATCATGCGATCAAATCCGACTCCTGATTTTCTTTGTTATCAAAAATCATGTGACCCCTCACTGTTATATCCAGAAAAAGCAGTTTCTTTAGTAAACATATTTTGTGGATTATGCCACTGTATATGGTAGCGGGGTGGCCAGGAGTAGGATGTGTTTTAATTTGGTAGGAATGTACTAATTATTTTCATTTGGTTCTCTGATGCCATCAATACTTTCTTCTTTTTCTGAAATATAATATAATGATCCTCTTTAACAAAGATTCTTACTCTTCATACTTGATAAACATAGTGGTTATGTTTAATTTGTGACGGCTTCTGTTGAAACAATAGACTGAACCTTGACTCTTTCCCTCCTAGG
This sequence comes from Aquarana catesbeiana, assembly GCF_042186555.1. Taxonomy (NCBI): domain Eukaryota; kingdom Metazoa; phylum Chordata; class Amphibia; order Anura; family Ranidae; genus Aquarana; species Aquarana catesbeiana. The sequence continues at coordinate 116,140,566 of NC_133332.1, forward strand.
AGAAGGCTATTTTTCCAGCGGGTTCAGTGAGATGGAAAATGTAATGAATCCTGCCCGTTGCACATCTCCAGGGATGTTCATGAACTTGCTGTGATTTCACCCAGAAAGTTCTCATTTTACATTATTAACAGGGTGATTTTTGCAATTTTGCACTTTCATATTTCCAATCCATGCTTACGTGTGCTGTGATAATGACCCAGAGCTTAACAAATTATAACAACAAACACATTCTGCTATGCCCACCAACATTTGTCAGCCATCCTAAACTAATAGAACTCCTCAGCATGCTTTATATTAATAGTTAGTCCTTAAATAACCTCTAGCAGTGTATATCATTTGAAAGCTAGAAACACATTCTTCATGCAAACCAAATCTATCCAACCCATCTCCTTCTAGTTGCCAAGAAACCGTCCCAGCAGCAAGGCAAGCTAAATTCCCAAAATATATCTATCTATCTATCTATATATATATATATATATATATATATATATATAGATATATATCTATAGATATATAGATATATATATATCTATAGATATATAGATATATATATCTATAGATATATATATCTATATATCTATAGATAGATAGATATCTATCTATCTATAGATAGATATCTATATCTATAGATATATCTATATCTATATAGATATATATGCAGATTTCGATCATTTCTGAAATATGCACATAGTTTTCAAACTATGTTTCTTTGTAGTCATATGAAAAAACAAAACGTTATTGGGGCTTTTTAAAAAAAAAGCACCACGGACTCTTGCACAAGGGTTACCAAAAAAAAAAAAATGTCCCTAATGGATATGTTAGCTGGTATTTGGGTTTGTTCATATTTCAGACCCCTTATAACCTAGAGTGGTCTCAAACTGTGGCATACATGCTTGATGCAGCCCTTTGCTATCCTTTATCTGGCCCTTGGAGCACTATTCCTCCCACTGATTCAAAACACTATTGCTCTACTGACACCAACAGTGGGGCATAATCCTGCCACGATACCAAAAATGGGCACTATTCCTCCCACTAATACCAATGATAGAGCACTATTTCTCCTGCTGACACCAACAATGGGGGCAAAATTCCTCCCAGTGATACCAACAATAGGGCACTCTTTCTCCCATTGATAGCAACAATAGGGTACTATTCCAACAATAGAGCATAATTCCCCCCCCTGATATTATTCTTGGGTCACCTATTCTCCCACTGACACCAACAATGGGGCACTATTCCTCTCACTGCTAGCAACGATGAGGCACTATTCCTCCCACTGATACCAATAATGTGGCAGTATTCCTCTCACTGATACCAATGATGGGGCACAATTCCTCTGATTGATACCAATGCTGGGACACTCTTCCTCCATCTGAGACCAATAATGAGGTACTTTTCCGTCCACTAATATCAATGATGGAGCACTCTTCCTATTGACCACAGGTGCCATGTTTTTTTTTTTTTACTTCTACTGACCACCAAGCCTGAGGCATGGTTTACTCCCGCTGATGTTGGAACATTTTCCACCCCCCACTGGCCACAATCTGGTCCACCTAGAGTCTGAAGGACAGTGAATGAGCCCTTTGTTTAGAAAGTTTGGAGACCCCTGATAATACAGAAACAAATCAGGTTGATGTAGATGTTATACCAAACAGTGGATATGGAGCTAGTTAGACACTTCTGGATGAATCGCCTTGTTTGCAAAAACACAGGACTGCTGTAGTTACATCGTTGGTAAGGTTGAAAAAAGACACAAGTCCATCAAGTCCAACCTGTGTGTGCACTCTTATATCAATATTATATTGTATATCCCTGTATTTTGTGGTCATTTAGATGCCCATCTAATCGTTTTTTGGAATTATCTATGCTCCCTGCTGAAACCACTGCTTGTGGAAGAGAATTCCACATTCTTACCGCTCCTACCATAAAGAACCCTCTACGCAGTTTCCGGTTAAAGATATATCCCCTTTATTTTATACTTCAGTTCAGCTCCCATGGCCACCTCTCTTTCCCAAGACTGTGATTGCACAATGAAGGAGCAGCAGCACACAAACAACATAATTCCACTGCACGCTATCCTCTTCTGTAAGATTTTCAGTGTTGAACTATGAACTACTGAACTAATAGACCCCTTTCACACTGAGGCGCTTTTCAGGTGCTTTCACGCTAAAAAAAGCGCCTGAAAGGCTCACGAAAAACTATTTCAATTACAATCAATGAATTAGGGTTGTCCCGATACCACTTTTTTAGGACCGAGTACAAGTACCGATACTTTTTTCAAGTACTCGCCGATACCGATTACCGATACTTTTTTTTTAATGTCACGTGACAGTTTTTTTTTTTGCTATTTTTTTTTGGGGGGGGGGGTGAACGGTGTATGTGTGTGTGTTTTTTTTGTTTATCTTTACAATTTTTATTTTTTACAATAATATTTTTTTATTCTTTATTGTTTTTTTTGTTTTTTTGTTTGTTAATAAGCCCTTTTGGGGGGCTTTGGTGAGATATCAGGGGTCTTAACAGACCTCTGATATCTCCCCCTTGAGACAGAGAAAGAGACCGAGGATAGAGATTCCCCAGTCCCTTTCTCTGCAGCGTCAGCTGCACTGAGAATGAATGGAGAGAAGACAGCGGCTTCTCTCCATTCATAAACTGACACATCGTAATCACAGGAGATTACAATGTTTCAGTTATGTGAATGGACAGAGTCAGCTGACTCTATCCATACACAAAGGAAGGAGGAGGAGGACGGAGGAACTGAGGGGGAGAACGGAGGGGGACAGATAAGGAGAGAGGAATGCAGGGGACAGATAAGGAGAGAGGAACGGAGGGGGAGAATGGAGGGGGACAGATAAGGAGAGAGGAATGCAGGGGACAGATAAGGAGAGAGGAACGGAGGGGGAGAATGGAGGGGGACAGATAAGGAGAGAGGAATGCAGGGGACAGATAAGGAGAGAGGAACGGAGGGGGAGAATGGAGGGGGACAGATAAGGAGAGAGGAATGCAGGGGACAGCGGAGAGGCACAGAGGAACAGAGGGGGCACGGAGGAGGATGCAGTGACAGTCAGCGGTGAGAGATCACCGCTGTATGTCACTAAAGCTGGTGAAAGCCGCTGGGGGAGAATCTTGTAACTCCCTCACGCGCCGATCACAACTGTCCTCTAGGTATCGGGGAAGCATCGGGAGCATTTGCCCGAGTACAAGTACTTGGGCAAATGCTCGGTATCGGTGCCGATACCGATACTAGTATCGGTATCGGGACAACCCTACAATGAATGCTTTCACACTGGGGCAGTGCACTGGCACGGCAGTTAAAAAACGCCCCTCTCCATTGAAATGAATGGAAAGTTCTTCAAAAGCGCCTGAAAAGCTCTTTAAAAGCGCTCAGTGTTTTACTGGCAGTTTAGAAGCGCCTCAGTGTGAAAGGGGCCTTACTGAAACTATGGAGCTCAAAGTGATAACTGGCTTTACCCCATAACACCCACCCCAGGACCCCCCACCCCAACCAGAGGAGAATGCTGCTCTCAAGAGGATTGCAGGAAACTGACATCAAGATATCAAGAAATACTTAGAGAATGTAAAAACACATTTGATGATTTGCCAATGAAAAGAAATGTTGCCCTATTAGCTTTTAATATATTATATTTTATTAGAGATTAATTTTAAGTGTACCTTTGGCCTGTCATGCTCCAGAGTGGCAAGCTTGGAAAATATCTGGCTCTGTCATGCAGATTCCAGCCAATGAACAAGATTACTGGGTCCGTGAATGGAAGAAGGTACAGACTATGATGTATCATTTAGAGGAACTTAATACTCACTTCTTCTGCAATACAAGGTCAGTAATAAATATGTAATGGGAAAAGCTGTTTGCCTGGATCTGCTTTCTTTTTTGTGGATGCAGTGTTTGCAGGTAATGGACTGTAAAGATTTGGGTCTGTAGCAGGAAATTAGGCTTGTCTGAGCTTCTTCAAGGTAATAAAGACATCAGGGGCATTATTCTGGATGTTTATATTCAAAACTTTTTTAATTAGATAGATTGGAGAAGGGTCACTTCTGTCAGCTTTTTTTGTTGTCTGTGTGAGACTCACCCATTAATCCTCGGATAGATAGTCCGTTGTCACTAAGACAGAAAGTGATTTGAAATACAAACTGTTACAGATGAAAAGAAGGGAAGGGAATATCTTCTGTTGGGGCACCTCTTCCTGTGGCAGCTATCTAAAGCCTACTACACACTATCAGGTTTTTTTGCGTTCAACCCAGCGGGCTGAAGGAAGAAAATGGAAGTACTCCATACAGCGATCTCCCCCCACTGAGCTATTGTGTTTTGACAGGGGGAACGCCATTGGCTGAGCGCCGTGATTGGATGCTGGATGTTTTCTATCGATCAATCAACTTGGGTACTACCAGCCTGATGGATTTTATATGTGATAATCGCAGCAGCTGTTATAGCCACTAGCAATATTCACTGTGCTCTCCCAGCAGGGATGGCTTCCCCCGCCAGGAGAAAACAATGGTTCGGTAGGAGAGAACTGTCTGTGTTGATGGGGAAACCCGTGGTTGTAGGAAATAAATTCGCTCCAACTATGGCCGGCCTAAGAGGGTATTTCTCTTCATTTTGGACAGATTCCCACTCTTCTCCTGTTGCTCTTCAGAACAGGAAGTAAAGAGAAATATCCACAAAAGGACACAGACAGAAAAAAAAATACAGGCAGGGATTCTAACCATTGTGTAATCAGAGTTTTCTTTATTCCTTACTATATTAAATATTACCTACTTTAAATGAACCAAAAAATGTAACTATGCAAATACCCTATACTAGTATTACAGCTATATTTTCATAGTTCATTGACCTAAACACTACTACCTTACTGTAGCAAGGTCTCCAGCTAATGTCCAGTTTAATGAGGACCCCCAAAGCCAAAGATAGCTGACATCCTTCAATATGTAATGGGTTGTGAGGCATAGTGGGTGCAAACATGCTGAAAGTCATTGGGCACCGGACACTTCTTGAATGTAGAGGTTTATAAGAGGTTTTATTTCTTTTGACAGTTCTTTTTGTATTTTTGGGGGAAAGAGGGTTTAGCCAGGACACCCTTAAGTAGTTATAGATACAATTGGCAGAATCCGAGACTTCAATAGGAGGACAGCCGTGCAGGGCCCCAGCAAGGCTCCACTTCTGCACATGCAGGAATGTAGTCTCCTTCTATGGTAACAGTCTTTAACAGTTCTTAACTCAAACGTAATAGTCCTTTCAGCTCCACTACAACTGCCTCTTGCAGTTCTTCAACACTGAGCTCCCGGTCTCTCACTAGACCCAGTGATACACTGACTCTGAATCCCTTGAGCTCCTCCAAGGTTGGTGGTGCCGACCCTGCATTCACTATATCTGGTCTCCCACAGTACAAAGAACATGGAAATGCAATTATCTTAGTAAATATAACCTGCTAAATACCTTTTCTCATCAGCAGTATATAGCAGTGTTGTGACCTATACCAGTGTCTGGCCAAGCACTAGTTAAAACTTGTGGGAGCAGTTTTCATTCTCCTCTGACTGTCCTGTGAGGCTGCATGACCCCTGACCATCTGTCTAGACAGTGCTGATTGGCCCTGTGCTGATCACATGCAACTCTCTAGCAATACACAACAAACTGAGCATGTGCAGAGTGCCTCCTAGGGCTCTGTTAGGGATAGTGGAAGAAGGGGAGGATCAGAGAAGACAAGATCAAACATCCTTTTTACTCAATTCAGAGGATTAATCCCTTAGGTTCCACAGTGAGAATAACATGCATGCTTTACTGCATATACAGATTAATTTTATTGTTGTGGGTTTAGTAACACTTTAACATAAAAAAAAATATCTGATGCCATATGGACTATTTTGAGGCTACCCACAAGGGCCTACTATTAGTCTATAGTGCAACCTAGTAGACAAAAACAACAGCAGTGCTGGGACAAGGCCAGCTAGAGCCCAGGGCAAACATGTCAAACTGCACACCCCCCCAAAATATATTAGCATTATGTGTTATCAAAAATCCCCCCCTTCAAAAAAAATTTGAGCACTAATCTGCATGCTTACTCCCTAAGAATAAATTCCCCCTCCCCCAAGGGCAAATCCGCACCCCCCTGAAGAAATCTCCCCTCCCAGCATAAATCTTTAACCCCAATCCCCCCTCCCAGCTCAAATCCTCTCTCTCCCCAAATCCTCTCAGCACATCCCCCCCCCCCAAAAAAAAAAAAATCACTACTCCTAGAACAAATACTCTACTCCTCAAAAGCCCCCCTCCTCTGAGTATACATCCTCTCCCCCCCACTCCAAATCCCCCCTCCTAGCACAACCCCCCCAAATACCCCCATTCATCCCTACTGGCACAAATCCCCCCTCCCCAAAAATATTTTCCCCTCCTAGCACAAATCCCCTCCCCCCTCTACAATATCACCTCTTCTAGCACAAACACCCCAAATCCGCCCTTCTAGTACAAATCCAATTCCCTCACCCCCCCCAACACAAATCTCTCATAATCACCTTTCCTAGCTAACCCCCCTCCCAAATTTCCCCTCCTAGAACAATTCTTACCCCCTGCTGCCCCCAAATTCCCCCGCCCAACACAAATACCCTCTCCCCCCAATCTCCTTGTGGTGCCCCTGCATCTCACATGATACCGCAGTGCCCAGGGCAGCCGTCCCTCTTGCCCACCCCTTGTCCCGGCCCTGAACAAGAGATTTGATACAACGGCGGGTCTTAGAGGAAAGAACCATGAGCGGTGTTCTTTAATAGCTGAACAGTCTCTAAAGGCATTTGAAATACTTTGAAAACACACTCATACCGCAATGGAATAAAACAAGATGAATGCACACAATTTAAGAGCCAAAAACAAATGACTTATTTCACTGTTCATACAATCAATACATCCACAAAACCTCTTCACTATAAAACTCGCTGAGGAATAATTGCAGCGGTGTTCCTGAAAGATGGCGTCAGTTCTACCTGCACTGGCCACTAAGTTGTCAATGTAAGAGGTTGTTTGTAGAGAAAACACTAGGCTGGTAGATTTTAAATCTGTCATATTAGTGTCTGGTTAGGTTTTTGTCTTTAGACAGATTGTCCTATGGCCTTAAAATAGTGCTGAAGAGGATTAGAGAGGTAACTGGAGGAAAAAAAGGACATTTCTGGCTGTATATTTTAAATAGTCACTGCGAAGTATATAACCAGCTTCTAAAAGTCTAGTTTATCACTTTAAAGTTGACATGTAGCAACCCCAAAAACATTGTACTGTATATATAATACATTTAGTTTGCTGGGTGGTAAATCATATGCTGATGCCTATTTACTGTATATTGTAAAATGTACAGCAACTCTAAACAGTAAATTCCAAAGCTTTTTATTATAGATCACTTGTATGAGTAGTTGCTTAATGCCAGCCTATGCAGGGCATCAGAAGAATGTATGTGATCACAGCAGAGCCAATGATAAGGCAGTACAACCGGCCCTCCAGCATTGGGCCCCGGCCCCTTCAGCAGCCCTTTTGCTTATTTATGGACTTCTGTTGCATCACTTTTAAATAGATCACTACTGCTCCTACTAGACATGAGGACTTAAATTACATTTACCTGGGTCCCATCAGTTGATAATGGGGCCCAGGGGGTGAGAGCAGTAAGGGGACTTTTTGTTTGTTTTCAGCATGCAGGCATATAAAGCCAGTGCTGCAGTTTCTAATACTCAAATTCAAATTCCAGCTAGCAGCATAAGCCCACAGTGATTCCCTGGCGGAGTGATATTCAGAAAGATGTAAGGGGAGGCTTTAGCCAGGTGGGGGGTGAGAGGTGGGTGAAGGAGCAGCTGTGGGATTCTGATGGTGGGTGCAGAGTCAGGCAGTCGGGCACAGAAGATACATTCGGTACACAGTACAGCCACAGTATCAGCATATACAGCCATAAAGAGTCTGGCTGTAATATACATGGCTGTATATACTAATACTGTGGCTGTGCGCTAGATGGCTGTATATGCTGATACTGTAGAAACATATTTCTGAACCTAAACATGGCAAATCGAAGATAGCCTGATGTTAACAGTGTCACGATCTGAGGATTGAAACACCTAGCACTGTAAAACTCTGGGTCTAGCGAGGCAGTAGGAACAACTAAACGAGTGTGCCAGGATAGCGGTCCTAGAAGATGCAGGAGCAGTGTGACTGCACACAAACAGGGGTGTGTAAGAGTCGCAGGATCTAAGGAGACGCCTGGTCTTCACCAGAGACACTGGAGATGTGAATGTTGCACTTCCCCCGGGTTGTGGCTCTCCAACTCACCCATGCAGGCACAGTGCTAGGAAATAGCACATTGGAAGGACTCAGGGTACACACTGGATACAAGGTACCAAGGAAAGACTACGGAAGCAAGCTAAGAAGAGACACTAGGGGGAGGATGCAGGGAACAAGCGTGAAGGACAGGAGAGCGGGAGAAGCTGGGCAAAAGCATAGAGAGAGATGGACACAGCAAGCAGGAATAAGGGCAAAACAAAGAAGCAATGCTGTGGAGAGCAACCATAGCAACAGAAAATGAAGGGATACTTAAGGGAATAAGAGAGCAGCAGGAAAGAAAACACAGAGAACAGCAATAAGACTGAGAATACAAGTGTACTGATGGGACAGCAAATGGTAGAGAAACGGGGAAGTCCAGCTTCATCGTGGGGACAAGTTTCTCGAACACTAACCCTAACACTAACCCACTGGTGCAAATGCCTAATAATACTTAGGTTCAGGGAGGATTGGTAGGAACCCAAGCAGCTCGGACAGGGGATAAAACCTGGTGCCAGATCAATGTACAGGGAACCGTGATAAACAGACACAAATTGAATGTGCATGGATGCCAACAAACAGACATTCCTCCCATTCAGCTCATGGAATCCAGTCATGGATCATCTGCTGAATAGAGTGGACAAAGCCTCTGTGAAAGGGCCATAAGGGCTCATTCACACAGGTACTCTGGCCATGAGAATGAGTGGTTTGTTCATGCAGCCGGAGCCACCTATTAACCTACAGGGATGCAACGGCTGTATGAACACAGCTGCAGGTCCTAATTTGACAGGTGTGCAATGAGCGTCCCCAAATACACACTGGGGTTGATTTACTAAAACCGGAGAGAGCAAAATCTGGTGCAGCCCTGTATAGAAACCAATCAGCTTCCAGGTTTTATCGTCAAAGCTTAACTGAACAAGCTGAAGTTAGAAGCTCATTGGCTACCATGCACAGCTGCACCAGATTCTGAGTGCTCCAGTTTTAGTAACTCTGCCCTACTGTCTGTGTTTGAGGCTAAACCCACACACCTGTCAAATTAGAACCTGCAGCTGTGTCCTTACTGCATCCCCATAGTGTAATGCTGGCAATACACGGTTAGAAAATCGTTTGAAAAACCACTCGCTACGCTCGATCGTACGACTTTCGAAACGTCAGTGGTCACATTTCGATTCTCAAAATGCAAATTTTGTGAACAAAAAACGAACCAACATGTTGGATTTTTTTCTCAAAAACGATTGTTTTTCGACTGTAATTGATCAAAAATAGTTTGAAAAATCGTCAGCTCATGCGCGTGTTAAAATGTAACCCCAGAAGTCAATTCAACAAGCAAAGAACAGAAAGATCTTTCTAGTTGTCGACTTTTCGTTCACATCGGCAAATAGAAAATATTGTACCTATTGAAGTGTCTGATTTTCAATATGCATTTTAAAAAACACATGAGGCAACACCTGTTAAAAACTATTGTTGCCATATTGGCAGACCAGGCAACAAATGTGTTGAGAATGTTTGACCATTAGATATGTATTTTTTGTGCTCAAACAATTGTCACATTTTCAGAGAGACATGGTGCCGTAAAGACTATACTACAGTATGCACTTTGCCTATTTGTATATATAGGTGATAAATGAATTAATAAATTACTTGAACTGAAGCACTCTGAATGTGGTGCAGCTGGGCATAGTAACCAATCAGCTTCTGTTCAACTTTTTCTATTAACCACTTCAGCCCTGGAAGATTTGACTGCTGAATGACCAGAGCATTTTTTGTGATTCGGCACTGCGACGCTTTAACTGATAATTGCGCGGTCGTGCGACACTGTACCCGAACAAATTTGACGTCCTTTTTTCCCCACAAATGGAGCTTTCTTTTGGTGGCATTTGATCGCCTCTGCAGTTTTTATTTTTTGAGCTATAATAAATATCCCCATTTTTTTTTTAAAAAAAGCTAATTTTTTCTCAGTTTAGGCCAATAAGTATTCTTCTACATTTTTTTGGTAATAAAAATCTCAATAAGCTTTTATTGATTGGTTTGCGCAAAAGTTATAGAGTCTACAAAATAGGGATAGATTTATAGCATTTTTATTAGTAGTATTTTTTTTACTAGTAATGGCGGCGATCTGTGATTTTTATCATGACTGTGACATTATGGCGGACACATCAGACAATTTTGACACATTTTTGGGACCATTGGCATTTATACAGTGATCAGTGTTATAAAAATGCATTGATTACTGTAAAAATGTCACTGGCAGTGAAGGGGTTAGCACTAGGGGGCGATTAAGGGGTTAACTGTGTTCCCTAGTGTGTGTTCTAATTGAAGGGGGGATGGGACTAGCTAGGGGAAGAGATAGATCGGTGTTTATACTTTGTATGAACACACAATCAGTCTCTTTTCCCCTCAGAGAAGTGGGATCCCTGTGTTTAAACACAGAGATCCCAGTTCTCGCCGTGTCACTAGCAATCGCGGGAGCCCAGCGTTCTTCGCCACCGCCGGGCACTCGCATCGGCTCCGGGGGCGAGCAGCGGGCACGCGCCCCTAGTGGCCACAAATAGAAGCGACTTAACATGACGGCGATTTGCGCAGCCGAGCCATGTTGCCGCAGTACAACTGCGGCGGCTGGTCAGCAAACGGTTAAGCTGTGATAACAAAAAAACATATAAGCAGGCTGGTTGCTATACACAGCTGCCCCAGATTCTGTGTGTATCATTTTTATTAAATCGTGCCCATAATCTGCTGCATTTGCAACCTATGATGCACTGTACATAGAGATTGAGGTTCAGGGTAAGTAATTAGGAGGGTGCTGGGAGGCTGCTACACACAGAAGTTTGTATTATCTTAATGCATAGAATGCATTAAGATAAAAAAAAAACTTTTTGCTTTTACGACTCCTTTAAGTAGCTCTATCTCTGTTTAAAAAAAACAAGATGACGCCGACATATGCAGAAAAATTTTTATTTTTTGGGTACAGAACATTGTATCCAGCAATGTTCATTTACGGTATAAAACTATAAAAATAAACTTTGTTTTGGTTTGCCTAAATAAAGAAAGTGCACATCAGCAAGCCTTATTTTTTTATTGCACAACAGGTGCTTGGGCTTGGCATGTAAGAAACTTTACATATGCAAAAAAAAAATTACATTTTCCCCAACATATTGGTCTGTAATTTTCTGGATCTCAGCCTTGCAGGCTATAAGCTCATTGATGAGCACTCGTGCGCTGGCACTTGTAAAATGGTCTTCCCCATAGATCTCCATTTCTCCTACAAACACAAAAACATTAGGGATCTAAGGCATGCATGATTCCAAAACATTGATGGTATTACCAACTTACCAGTGGTTGTGTCACTTCCCAAAAACTTCAAAATCACCTCCTGTTCTCGAGGATTCTCGTCCTGGCCGCTTTGTGTGTCATCGGTTGCTGTGACATTCGTGTCAGTCACTTGCTGAACAGCTTTTTTTTTTCTCCTGTTCCAAAATTAGTAATAAACATCTTAGCACCCAGGGTATGGAATGAAATGCAATCAAGTTCCTAACTACTTGTATATATGTTGGCAAAGCTTTTTGCAAACTCTATGTCACTTTTTTTTTAAAACAGGTCACTGCAGGGATTTCTGCACAGAGCAGGGCCAATGCAATTGCTCTGTTGGCTCTCCTCTCCCCTACCCTATGTCATAGTTGCCAACATTGGAAAAAAATTTTCGGGACGCTTTTTTGGCTGTAGGCGGAGTCAGCCTATAATTAGGAGGAGGGGCGGTTCCTGTCAATAGGTCCTCTTTGTCAGTGGAAGATGAAGGCATCTAGTTGCTGGTTTGCCAACGCAGGAAGTTGTGCAGCACACAACAGCATTCCACTATCGCATCAATCTTGGGCAAATGCAGATTGATGGCTGTATGAAATATGCGTAACCTATTTCACATGATGCCGAAGGCATTCTCCACCACACGCCTGGCTCTCAAGACTCTGTAGTTATATATTTTTTGTTGTTTGATTAGGTTCCGCATAGGATATGGCTTTAGGATATTATCCAGCAGAGGAAATGCATCATCAGCCACAAAAACAAACTTTAGCCCATCCACATTCTCTTCTTCAGGTGGTAAATGTAATTCTCCACTTGCAAGACATCTTCGGAATTCAGTCCTGTCAAAAACTCCACCATCGGAATTCCTGCCATTCCTCCCAATATCCAAATAGATGAACCCATATTTGGCATTGCAAGTTGCCAGGAGTATGATGCTGAAGTAGCCTTTATAATTAAAGTGGTATGAACCTGAGTGTGCTGGCAGCATAATTCGGATATGTTTGCCCTCAATGGCTCCACCACAGTTAGGAAAGTTCCACATATCCATAAAATCTTTCGCTATTCCATGCCAATCCTCAGGGCAAGTTGGAAACTAAAAAAAAAAAGATTACTGTTATGCTATGTAATTATTCATGCATTGTTTATGTATTCATCATGATTTTCTATTCCCCTAGGAACATAATACTCCTGAAATATCCTAAACACAACAGGCCAGACCACCCCAAAGTGGCAAAAAGAGAAAAGCAGATGAGTATGATACCAAAAGGTTTCTCAGGGAAAGCATCTGGAGCACTTGGTAAAGAAGCAGATGACTGTGATATCTTTGGAAATCTGGTTGCTTCAAGACTTCACATGATGTCTCCCCACCAACAACACATTATTGAGCCTTTAATGTACCAACTACTAAGCATTTTGACAGATGAAGCAAGCTACATTTAACACCCATATTGCAGGTATTAATTCTCCTGCATCTTAGCATGCAATTAACTGGCCAGTGCAAAATCAAAACAGAACGTTGGCAGAACCAACATGGCAAGGACATATGCATATGCACACCCCTTCACCACCTGGCAAATGAGTATGCATATGCCCTCCCAAACTCAACCTGAACCCATATGGCAACGCAGTATGCACTCCCAATCACAACTACAACCCACATGGCAATGCAATGTGAACATGCCCTCTCACTCACAGGCAGAAAACACATGTCAAAGAAGAATGCCAAGCCAGGAACAAGAAAATAGTTCCTGGACACAGGATCCAAGTTTCACAAATCTATAGTTTTTTGTCTGTTTGTTTGTCCATTATAGTACGCACAATATACAACCATTTGAGGTTTTCTTTTCTGTGCGATTTATGTTTACAATTAAAAAATAAAATTGTTTTGACAAATTAACCTACCTACCTTAAGACTTTAGTGATAGCCTCACATGTTTCTGGAATAATCCGACCCAGTGCCTGTGCTGATATCCCTGTTGTGAACTTAAGATCTTCAAGCATTCTTCCTGTTGCTAAGAAGCGCAGGGTTGCTATAAGTCTCTGCTCTGGGCTTATTGCTTTCCTCATTAAGGAATCTGTCTTCTGTATGTGAGGACCAACTTGTTCAAGTAGAATGTTGAAAGCTTCTTCGGACATTCTGAGATAATTATGGTAGTCGTCAGGATAACTTTCCCGCAAGTTGGTTAGCAAGGGCATATTATGGGACAATTCTTCTCTCCTCAGAAGCCAATCCTTGCTCCAAAATCTTGCTTTTCTTTTCTTCTTTTTTGTTGCCTCCTTATCCAATGCCATTATTGGCAGCATAGCAATTGCTAGCTTCCTCTTTCTGTGAGCATCCATAGCTGGACCACAATCCATGACTTTGCCAAGAGAATATAATGACACCTCCAATGACAGATATGTCATGCACAGCAATGATATATGACGGGTTTCAGTGGGAGGATTCCCAAAGGTCAAAAACTTGTTACATAATTTCGGCTGATCGTATAATTGATTGAGGACAAATGTACTGTTTATGTTGTTATCGATCGATAATATGTCGAATATTGGGCGTCATCTCTTGATACAATGATGGCGTTCGCGCATGTATGTTCGACAAATTTTTCAAATTACGAACGTTTTTTTTCGAACGATTTTCTAACCGTGTATGGCCAGCATTACACAGACTACCTGCAAACAGCTTTAGGAGGTTCCAGCCACATAAACAAAGTGCTCATTCACAATGTACAGGTCCTATGATTTCTAATGGTGGCAGGCTGGGGGGGAGGCCCTGTCAGGTAGGCTGTGCAGGGCCCTGTGATTTCTAACAGCAGCCCTGGACCACAGAGTGTAGCAGAGACTTGCAATCAGGGGAGGCAGATGAGGCAGAACCTCACCTGCCATGAACATGGAAAAAAAAAACACCACTGGTCAAAATTCTGGGCTCCGAGTAAAAAGATACCTAACATGTTATGCTTTAAAATTTAGCACACTTGTGGAATGGCGCCAAACTTTGGTATTTAAAAATCTTCATAGGTGACACTGTAAAACTTTTTACAGGTTACATGTTTAGAGTTACAGAGGAGGTCTAGTGGTAGAATTATTGCTCTCGCTCTAATGACCGCGGCGTATGTAACCTGTGTGTATCTGGCTCTGATTAGGGATTGGCGAACGGCTCAGCCCGAGCATAAGTTCGGGCCAAGGCTACTCCAAAGCACCCTCCCTATGTTGAGGGCATGTGACCTGGTACGGTTCAGGAGGGGGGGCGCTCTCTCGTCCCCCCATCTTTTCCTGTGGACTGCCAGGTTGTGTGATCAGATAAGGGTCTGGTATGGATTTTGGGAGCCCTACGCCATTTTTTTTATTTTGGCACAGGGTTCCCCTTAAAACCATACCAGACCTGAAGGGTCTGGTATGGATTTTGGGGGGACCCCTACGCCATTTCCTTTAGAATTTTTGGTTCGGGGTTCCCCTTAATATTCATACCAGACCCAAAGGGCCTGGTAATGGACTAGGGGGGAACCCATGCCTTTTTTTCAATGAGTTTTATCTATGTTGCCGAGACCTGACAATTCATTAGAGCCACGATCAGTTTTAAATGATCTTTATCCTTTAGAAATGTCATTTTGCTGTGGTACTGTTCTAAACATGGGAAAACTGCGCCACTTTACAGGCATACTATAGACACCCCCAGGCACGATATTTAAAGGAATATTTCATTTTTATTGTTTCACTTTAAGCATTATTAAAATCCATGCTCTGAAAAAACAGCCGTTTTAAAAACTTTTTTATGCATTGATACATGTCCCCTGGGGCAGGACCCAGGTCCCCAAACACTTTTTATGACAATAACATATAAGCCTTCGTCTCCCATAGACTTTAACGGTGTTCGTTTGTTTGTCCAAATTTTTTGCCTGTTCGGATGTTCTGGTGAGAACCGAACCGAGGGGTGTTTGGCTCATCCTTAGCTCTGATACTAGCCAGTGACTCACCAGCCACTCACCTCACCACACATCCCTGGTGTGTAGATGTCCATGTGACAAAGCAGTCACTGACCTCCATCTGTCATCCATTGCAACAATACATTTACAGACCAAATACAGGGCCTTACTGAATGGGCAGACAAAGTTTTCTTGGATCTCTCCTCTTATACCAGCACTTGTATTATCAGTTTGCAAGCAATTTGTGAAGACAATTTGAAGCCTGTAAAAAGTAAAACAATAGCATGGAGCATATGTCAGAGAAGAAGGGACTTTAGATGTGGCATTTAAAATATATATGAATACCTTCATATATATCTATTTAAGAAAAAAGTGTAACGCAATGTGATCGTGGTGAGCATGACAAGCAGAGAGAGTTAATGACTTACACAGTTTGCCTTTATAAAGTTTTAACATTAAAGAAAAAGAATATAATATTTTACTATATTTTTACCAACATTACAATTGTAACCCCCATATGGTGTAGTAAACATTGCTTACTCGTATCCTTGTAAAAGATGGAAAAATTTAATTTTGTAATGTTATTGGTGCATGATATCTGCAGTTGAGAACGAGATAGTCTTCATGTGTTCATTGCCTATCTTTAATAAAAAAAAATATTAAAATTAAAAAAAATTTATGAACATAAGATAAAAAATACATTTTAATAATACTCCAAATAAAATCTCAACGCGATCATAAACATAGACTAGGTATGATATGAACATAAGACAGGTACTTTGGAGTTCATATTTGACCTTTAATGATATCACATATACACTAAATATACAAATCAATAATAATGGCTTCTTCAGGGCTGGGTTTACCTTCGGAGATATCAAAGTTGTTATGTAGCAGTCTGTACATCCATCTAAAACAAATGTATACTGCAATATCGATTATTTACTTGATACAAGGTTTGAAACACCCAGAAGTACAACAGTACAACAAAACTGCAATAACAATCTAAATTTCCACATACAGTACATGTAAAAATGACTTACCTGTCTTAAATATGTTGAAAACAACTCATAGCTCAGGAAACAATCCTACAGGGCTGTAAAATCATGGTATAAATAAAGCATACTGTAGGGCTCCAACAACCAACACCAATAGAGGATTCCACAAAACTAAAAGCAGTGAGCCAGTGGGGAGAGCATAAAGGAAATGTGACAAATTGCAAAGAATCCACATACAAAAAAAAAAAAAAAAGGACCCCCACCCAAGGCCACAAGCACCGCAGACACTGAAAAATGTACTACCCAAAAAAATCTGTATGGTACCAGGAGCCACACAGGTTGAATACCAAAGTACCTGCTTTTTGAATAAATCATATTGAGCTTTTATCTGAACTATTCTTACATTTTGAATATTTTTTATCTTATGTTCATATTAATTTTTTATGCCACATCATACACTATATTACCAAAAGTATTGGGAAGCCTGCCTTTACATGCACATGGACTTTAATGGCATCCCAGTCTTAGTCCATGGGGATCAATATTGAGTTATCTATAACAACTTAAACTCTTCTGGGAAGGCTGCCCACAAGGTTTAGGAGTGTGTCTATGGGAAAGTTTGATAATTTTCCTCCAGAAGCATATTTGTGAGGTCAGACACTGATGTGGACGAGAAGGCCTGGCTCGCAGTCTCCACTCTAATTCATCCCAAATGTGTTCTATTGGGTCGAGGTGCAGGCCAGTCAAGTTCCTCCACCCCAAGCTCATCCAAGTCTTTATGGACCTTGTTTGTGCTCTGGTACGGAGTCATGTTGGAACAGGAAGGGGCCATCCCCAAACTGTTCCCACAAATTTGAAATTGTACAAAATGTCTTGTAACGCTGATGCCTTAAAAGTTCCCTTTACTGGAACTAAGGGGCCAAGCCCAACCCCTGAAAAACAACCGCACACCATAATCCCCCCTCCACCGAATGATTTGGACCATTGCACAAAGCAAGGTCCATAAAGACATGGATGAGCGAGTTTGGGGAAGAGGAACTTGACTGGCCTGCAAAAATTCCTGACCTCAACCAGATAGATCACCTAGGCCAGCCAGGCCTTCTCGTTCACATCAGTACCTAACCTCACAAATGCGCTTCTGGAAGAATGGTCAAACATTTACAAAGACACACTCCTAAACCTTGTGGACAGCCTTCCCAGAAGAGTTGAAGCTGTTATAGCTGCAAAGGATGGGTCAACTCAATATTGAACCCTACTGACTAAGACTGGGATCGGATGCCATTAAAGATCATGTGCGTGTAAAGGTAGGCACCCCAATACTTTGGTAATATAGTGTACATTCTATATGACACTAATGCCCTGTACACACGATAGGATTTTCCGACAACAAAAGCCGTGTTTTTTTCCCGACGGATGTTGGCGTCAAACTTGTCTTGCATACACACGGTCACACAAAGTTGGTCGGAAATTCCGAGCATCAAGAATGCGGTGATGTACAACACGTACGACGAGCCAAGAAAAATGAAGTTCAATAGCCAGTGCTGCTCTTCTGCTTGATTCCGAGCATGTGTGGAACTTTGTGCGTCGGAATTGTGTACACACGATCGGAATTTACGACAACGGATTTTGTTGTCGGAAAACTTGAGAACCAGCTCTCAAATTTTGTGTGACGGAAATTCCGATGGAAAATGTCAGAACTTCCGATAAAAAGCTCCCATCGAACATTTTCCATTGGAAAATCCTATCGTGTGTACGGGGCATTAGGGTTGGTGGCTTTTGACATATTGATCAATATCCCTCTCCTCAATTAGAATCGACATGAGTTGACATGCCAATTTTAGAAAATACTTGTCCACATCCATTACCTAGCATTTTTTAGATGGCTACAATTCAGGTTTACATTTTAGCATAAGAGCATCTGTCTTAATTCACAGAGGTGTTCTGGATAATGTTTTGAAATTTGTTACTAATTAAAAATGGAATATACTGCTCACTTCTTACCAGTTATTTCTTTACATTTTTCTGCTTGCTATCATTAATATGATGAAATTTAAAGCCAGGCATTTAGTCTGGACCTAGAAAAATATTTACTGCATGGAAAATGTTGAGCTTGGCAGCACTCAATATCCAGCTTGTAATGACTTGATCGGATAAACTGATAAAATAAAAAATAAAGAGGATTTTGTGATTTGGTTTACAGGAAAAGAAATACAACATTTTAAAATGGAATAAAATGTAATGACTATAGCAAAGTGATATTTAGAAATAAGCCTGCCAGTATCTTTTTTACATAACTTTGTATAGTAATATCACATAGATAACTGCCAAGGGAGAACCTGAGTAAACATTTGACATGAATAGACCCAGCTTATGCAGCAGTGAAAATGTTTGTGTGGTACTCAGTGATAATGTGCATTATCTTTTCTTTTATGGCTTCACACAATGGCGCTTGATTGTATCATTCTTCTAGGAACTGTTTTGAGAGTTCTGTACGGGCTAGACATGGTGAATAAAAACTTTGTCCTCATACTATATTTGTTGAATATTGATACAACTTGGTTTCATGTAAGCTGTTCTATCCCATACTGATTTCTCAGCACCATATTTCTGCTATTCCTAGAAACTGCCCAGGGTGTTTTAACAAAGGGGATACAGGTATTTACCATAGGCTCCCCACAACCTTGGGCCCTACAATAGACCCAACAGTAATGAAAATTGGATTGGGAGGCTACAATGGAGCACTTATGTCAGCCCTGCAGGAAGCCAACAGCCCAGTTGCTTTAAACAGACCCCGTCACAATTGAGCTCATGCAAGATAAATATGCAGACTTAGAATTGTGAAGGCTTGCTTATGTATATGATTTATATCTGTCCTCTTCTTTAGCCTCTAATGCTGTTCTTAAAAAAAAAAAAAAAAAAATATATATATATATATATATATATATATATATATATATATATATATATATCCTGGTTGCTCAATCTTTGATTTAATTTCCAGTAAAATGTATGCTACATAGGAACAAATAGTAAAGCATAGAAATAAAACACACGATGCATCTACAATACACTGCAACACATAAAATTGCAAAGGTGTGAATACCGCCTTACTTATGTCATAAACCTTCCATATTGCTCAACCTCCTGGTGGCGCTGTACATCAGCAACCTGTAATGAGTGGTTCCAGCAGCCACCTGTAGGTGTCTCAATACAGCTTTATGTACCACTGTCATTATTTGACAACTGTTCTTGATGGGAAGCTTTATAGCCTCATCCCTCAAAGGTCAGATGCCTTAGCTGTCCATCTATTAGTTTCTGTTGCTCTGGCCTCCTGTTCTGCCCCTAATTCTGTTCTATACCTTCCTGGTCTTCACAACTCCTCCCAAGTAGAGATCTAATCTTACAACCTGTTTACCTGTTTATGTCTCAAGACAGGAAGCAAAGGAAAATCTTGCCCAAAGGGACACAGACCCCCCCCCCCCCCCCCAAAAAAAAAGACATCAATTTAAACCATTCCCTATACTATCCAAGATTAAAAAGGTTTGGATTTGGATTTGCTTTAATTTGGATTCAGTTTGCGCTGCCCTGGAAAAATATTACGTGGAAGCTGAAAGGTTGCTATTGGACAGCATGTCTTCCTACAGGTGCTTTGCTAAATGGGACTTATATAGCATCCTATAAACATTGCTAATTGCTCTGAATTAAAACTATAGTATATATATATATATATATATATATATATATATATATATATATATATATATATGTACACACACAAGTATATACAGTATATACAGTATAGTTAAAATAGGTTAAATAAATGGAACTATGGGCAAACTGAAAAAGCATTAACACCGAAGTCTTGAATTTTTTGAGTCCCCCAGAACATAATCTTATTACTCGTTGACCTGGCCAGTAGTTTATTTTGAACCTCCTGAAATAGTGTGACAAGGCTTTTCATTCTGCATTGAAAATGCACAGTGTTGTCACTCTGTGGACAGTGTAGCCTTCAACGGATATATAGTTTAAGCGATTAAGCAAGAGACAAACATATTAGAGAAAACAAAGAAAAAACTGCGCTATACCCTCAATGATGTATAAGTGAAAATCAAACAAATAAAATTAATGTGAAAAAAACACCAAATATGAATATGAATGTATACATGAGATTATGGATAGAAAACATGACACAAAAAATCCAAATATTATCTGGTTAATAACAGGTGCATACAAATCAATAGTGCCAAAACCAAAAAGTGGTAATAATAAATAATAATTATGTGGCAAAGTCCATAGACCAGAAAACCACAGAATCTTCTAGGGAAATGGGAAAAGTCCCCTGATAGCTCTTCATAGGGATCAATGTGGAAAGGTAGAAAATGGAAAAACACCCATCGCAGTGATCCTCCACCACCTAAAATGCATGCTTACCAGATAGCAAGCTCAACAGGCTCGTAAATAAACCAGAGACCGGATGGACAGTAGGTATTGGAGCATCCCTCTATGTAACGTGGCAGATGGCAGGCAAACCAGGCAGATATAAGACCTTGAATCCAGGTATCCAACCAGCAATGGGGCATCACTCTAGCAGCGTAGCCGCGGGCATGCATGGGAGGATACCACAACCCGAATCACAGACATAAGAGCAAAGAAAAAATGTCCATAGTGTAACTCCATTAAGACAAATTTATTGGTATAAGGTAGAAAACTTACAATTTAGCAGTTTAAAAGGAGCGAAATCGCCGGCCGGCTGGCGAGCGCCCATTCAAGATGAAAAGCGATAACGTCAGAACGTCAACCTCCCAACGTACGTTTCGTCTGTAGCTGACGTCGTCTGGGGAACGGGTGACGCTCTGAGTCATCGCAAATAAATAGACAGATAAAACCACGCCTCGTTGTGATCTCTCAAAGGCGTGCAACGTATGTGACAACTCCACAAGGAAGATCGGAACAGGACTAACCACGCAGCAAGAAGTGCCCTCTAGGCTGCAAACAATAATCATGTCAGATAAAATGAAAAAAAAAGGAAAAAACTAAAATAGGTATGTTAAACCCATAAAAATATTAAACAGACTAAAATTAGTCCATCGGGTATTCAACCGTTAGTGAAAAAATACATTCCCACATGGTAATAGCAGCATAAATTTGCTATGAAACAGTATGGCGCCATCTTGTGGGAAGAAAATAAATTAAATTGAATTAAATAAATTAATGAAAAATAAAAAATTAAAAATATAAAATCAAAATCAAAAAATGATGAATAAAATGTAAAAACATTTTTTTTTAATTAAAATTGGACTAAATAGGACTAAATTTAGATAAATAAAATGATGATAAATAAAATTATGGAAACATGACCAACAAGAAGAAATAATAACAGTAGATGGACACATCCACAGTGGTTGTAACCTCCATCTTATTGCTATTTAGATAGAAATACACATATCGAAATATATGTATGGATATATTGGATAAAGCCGTTGAGACATCACACCAAATTCACATAGACATAAAACTAGGCATCAAACTACACTATAAATAAAATGTGGGAAATGCCAATATTAGGCATTGTCAATGAAAGCATTCAAATCTGTCTCTGCATTTAACCCAAACGGTGTGTAGCACTTAATCCTATGTATCCATGCCATTTCTAAACGTGATGTGCCTCGCACTAAGGAACCACCCCTCCAAGGACAGGTGAATTTATCTATCCCCAAAAAGACAGTTTTATCTGGATTCCTAATATGGACTTCCAGATAATGCCTAGACACAGGATGTTTAGGGAAACCATTCAGAATATTTGTCACATGCTCGTTGAGTCTAACCATAAGGGGTCACTTAGTCCTGCCCACATACTGTAGCCCGCAAGGGCATTGGAGCAGGTATACGACCCCCTTGGTAGAGCATGTGACAAAAGGCCTGATCACAAACTCAACCTTTGTACTATTAGATCTGAAAGAATGGGTCCTCCTCTGAGTACATCTATTCAATGTACATATTCTACATCGCCTACACTGGTAGAATCCCATAAGGTTATCAAAAAATCCCCTTTTGACGATGGGCGGGTCAATGATATTACCGGCAACTGTACCTCTAATAGAGGGTGCCCCCTTATAAACCACCTGAGGCTTAGAAGGGAGGATGGTATTGAGAGTGGGATCACTCATAAGAATGTGCCAATGCTTTTTGATCATCTGGCCTACCTTCCTATGTTGGATAGAATATGTTGTAATAAAGGGGGCAGATGGTGCCCTATTGGTATTGGGCATCTTCTCCTTGAGTAGTTCACTTCTATCAATAGATAATACCTCTTCTAGTGTATTATTGAGGTGTACATTCGAATAGCCCTTCTCCAAAAAACGTTTGGTCAAGACGTCTGCCTGCATGAGAAATTCACCCCTATCAGAGCAGTTACGTCTTAAACGGATGTACTGGCTTTTAGGCACCGGCCTAATCCAAGCCTCATGGTGGCAGCTATTAGTGGGAATATACGAATTACGGTCGGTGCTTTTAAAGTAGGTGGCAGTAGTGAACTGACCATCTTTTATTCGAATGGTGAGATCTAAAAAATGAATCTCATGCTGACAAGGCTTTTCATTCTGCAATGAAATTGCACAGTGTTGTCACTCTGTGGACAGTGTAGCCTTCAACGGATATGTAGTTTAAGCGATTAAGCAAGAGACAAACATATTAGAGCCCACCTGGCTAACACTTTTTAGGCAATTACAGCAAACATTTTTCTTTTCTGTAAAAAAGTTTAAACCATTTGAATAAAAAGCTACTGTTGAAAGCACCCTGAGCAGTGTTATGAGGTTTGTCCCAACCATGTAATTGCAACTTTTGCTGGACAGTTTTAGGTATTAAATGAAGTGGAAACATTACAGATCTACTGACAGGATCAACAGGTAATATGTTTATGTTACAGGAGGATTTAGAAAAACAAAAACGGCTGTGTTAATGTTATAGGTAGACTGCATTATATATAGGATTTTTTTTTACCTATAGTTTTACTTTAAATCATTTTATACTGCAACAGGATGTGCCACCATGATTTAGCAAAAATGTCACAGTCCCTGAAGAAACTTTGTTTCTGTTCTTAAAACTAATCTTGGCACAGCAGGTAATGTCCCCTAATCATTGTGTCTTGCTGAAAAATATGCCAATTTCCTTTCAAATTAAATTTCAGTGAGATTACTTGTCAATCTACCGTAATAAATTTGAATTATCGCTTTGGCTACTTTTATATTTGTTCTAAAAAGTGAACTTCCCCTCGACAGCTGCTCAAAGGCTCCAAACTAGCTAGCATTTACTGTGCAGTACTTGAAAGCCATTAAAAAGCAGTTTGCCCCAAAGGCTGTAATCTTTAACATTAGTACAGTTGTGTCTGATGGGCAGGATCAACCTCATGGGATATTACTAAGCTATGGTGGATTATGTAGCTGTTCCAATTTATTTTAATAAGTAAAAAGAAACTGCACTCGGTCCAATAAACTCACAAGAATACTAATATTAGTGACAGGTAGTAGCACACACTTAGTATCTGAATATCCCAATACTAACAAAAAATGAATAAAACGTAATGGGTTGTGCTAACCTTCGTAGATAATCAGTGTCAAAATAAATAGTATAAAAGTGTAAATAAAACTTCATCATCAAATATGCAAAGAATATATTATGAAATGAAATGCTTATAAACACATGTCGATAATGTTGTGTCCAATCGAAGTGTGAAAACAAATCCCCTATCTGTGCAGAGACAACTCTTAAATGCCAACCCCCTAGAACACACTGTAGCAGCTTACCAGAGGTCCAGACCCCAAACTATAGGTGGTCTGACAAAGCCTAATAACGGCTAGGAACCCCAAGACCCATGCATCATTGTAGGGAATGCCTTGACATCTCAAAAGCTTAAGCAGAAATGTGCAGACTGGAGTCTAGTGGTGACCTCATCGTGCCTTGATCGGTCGTGGTTTTGTATATTTATGCGTTTTTTTAACTACTTCTATGTGAGTACATTACATTTACCAGTAAATGCACTAATAAAACATAGTACACTATAGAGTTTCTCTGCTTTATCCCCTACAGTTATTACTGGACGGCTAGATCTTTTGAGGTCACCAGGCATTCTCTGCGATTGTGCATCGGCCTTAATAATAGGCATTATTAGGTTTTGTCAGACCACATATAGTTTGGGGTTTGAACTTTTGGTAAGCTGCTACAATGTGCTCTGGGTGGTGGATCACCAAAGTTTGGGACTTAAAGTGGTTGTTAAGCCACTATAGTATAAACATACAATCCCCTCTGTTAACCACCTCAGCCCCAGAAGGATTTACCCCCTTCCTGACCAAGCTTTTTTTTGCGATACGGCACTGCATCGCTTTAACTGACAATTGCACAGTCGGGCGCTGTTGTACCCAAACAAAGTTTATGTCCTTTTTTTCCCACAAATAGAGATTCTTTTGGGGGTATTTGATCACCTCTGCGATTTTTACTTTTTGCGCTATAAACAAAAGAAGAGCGCCAATTTTGAAAAAAACACATTTTTTTTTTAAACTTTTTGCTATAATAAATATTCCAAAATTTAAAAAAACAAAAACTACTTTCTTCATCAGTTTAGGCCGATATATATTCTACATAATAATACTGGGAGTATGCTATAGGCCCCCTAACCTGAGGGAGGAAGTGGAGACAGATCTCCTATCACAATTTGGATTAGCAGCAAGGATGGGAAGTGTTATCATAATGGGGGATTTTAATTATCCAGACATAGACTGGGCGGAGGGAACCGCGCATTCATTTAAGGCTCGCCAATTCCTTAATGTCTTGCAGGACAATTTTATGGGTCAGATGGTAGACGCACCAACTAGAAATAAAACATTACTGGATCTACTGATTACCAACAATACAGACCTGATCACGGATGTGGAAATACGGGGCAATTTAGGTAACAGCGATCACAGGTCAATTAGTTTCAGTATAAATCACACAAATAGGAAACATAAAGGGAATACAAAGACACTGAATTTCAAAAGAGCCAACTTCCCTAAACTACAAACCTTGCTAAAAGGCATAAATTGGGATAAAATATTAGGAACAAAGAATACGGAGGAGAGATGGGTTTGCTTTAAGAGCATATTAAATAAGGGAATTAGCCAATGTATCCCATTGGGTAATAAATTTAAAAGAGCGAACAAAAGTCCTGGATGGCTTAACTCCAATGTAAAAATGCATATATAAGCAAAGGAGAAGGCCTTCAAAAAATACAAGGTTGAGGGATCATCCTCAGCATTCAGACTTTATAAAGAATGCAACAAGAAATGTAAGGATGCAATTAGGACAGCTAAGATAGAACATGAAAGACACATAGCGGAGGAGAGCAAAAAAAATCCCAAGAAATTCTTTAAGTATGTAAACAGTAAAAAAGGGAGGACAGACCATATTGGCCCCATAAAGAATGAGGAAGGACATCTGGTTACAAAGGATCGGTAGATGGCGAAGGTACTGAATTTATTCTTCTCCTCAGTCTTCATGAGCGAATTGGGGGGATTCAGTAACCAAAACTGCAGTGTTTATCCTCATGACACAACACAGGTAGTGTCACGTACCTGGTAGGTGGAGCCCGGAGTGCAGAGAACGGCCTTTCGTATACCTCTGACTTAGGAACCCCTGAAGGTGAGAACAGGGGCTCAGAAGTACAGAGGGGCACAAGTGCCTGGCTGGAACACTGGAGTAGAGAGCTGGATCCTGTAGTCAGGAGGGAGGTGCTCTGTAGTCCCGAAGCAGGTTGCAGACAGCAGGGAGGTGCACTGTAGTCCCGCAGCAGGTTGCAGACAGCAGGGAGGTGCACTGTAGTCCAGTAGCAGGTAGCAGACAGCAGGGAGGTGCACTGTAGTCCCGCAGCAGGTTGCAGACAGCAGGGAGGTGCACTGTAGTCCAGTAGCAGGTAGCAGACAGCAGGGAGGTGCACTGTAGTCCCGCAGCAGGTTGCAGACAGCAGGGAGGTGCAGACAAGCCGGGTCAAGGTACTGGCAGGCAGATCAGGTACAGGAGGGCAAACCAAGAGAATAGACAGAGTCCAAGCCGAGATCGGGGCAGGCAGCAAACAGGTAAGTCAGGAACAAGCCAAGTAGGTACTGGATACAGAGAAACTGGTAACAAGGGAGCAGAGGTCTCAGGAAACGCTGTAGACCGGACAGCAAGGCAGCATTGGAACAGTCTCCTTTAAATAGCCCATCTTGGCGCCAAGTGTGTTACAGGGGGCGCGTGCGCGCACCCGCGCGCGCCCGTGTGCCGTTATTGGCGCTATTGCGCACGTGCGTTCGCCCATTAGCGCTATTGGCGCTATTGTGTACGCGCGTTCGCCTATTAGCACTATTGGCGCTATTGCGCGCGTGCGAGCGCCGGATGGGGCTTACAGGCATTCTTTTAATCTTCTGTTTGCTGGAATGACTACAAGAGGGCTTTTCCTGACAGGTAGCACCTCCATGGTTAACAGAGGACAGAATTAAAATTAGACTTGAGAAACGTAACATTAATAAATCACCGGGACCAGATGGCTTGCATCCGAGGGTACTTAGGGAACTCAGTCAAGTGATTGCCAGACCGTTGTTCCTAATTTTTACAGATAGTCTATTGACTGGAATGGTACCAGCTGATTGGAGAAAAGCCAATGTAGCACCAATATTTAAAAAGGGCCCAAAATACATACCCTGGGAATTACAGACCAGTTAGCCTAACATCAATAGTATGTAAACTCTTGGAGGGGATGATAAGGGACTATATACAAGATTTTAGTAATAAGAACGGTATCATTAGCAGTAATCAGCATGAATTCATGAAGAATCGTTCTTGCCAAACCAATCTATTAATCTTCTATGAGGAGGTGAGTTGCCATCTAGATAAAGGAAGGCCCTTAGACGTGGTGTATCTGGATTTTGCAAAAGCATTTGACACAGTTCCCCATAAACGTTTACCATACAGAATAAGGTCCGTTGGCATGGACCATAGGGTGAGTACATGGATTGAAAACTGGCTACAAGGGCGAGTTCAGAGGGTGGTGATAAATAGGGAGTACTCAGAATGGTCAGGGGTGGGTAGTGGGGTTCCCCAGGGTTCTGTGCTGAGACCAATCCTATTTAATTTGTTCATAAACAATCTGGAGGATGGGATAAACAGTTCAATCTCTGTATTTGCAGATGATACTAAGCTAAGCAGGGCAATAACTTCTCCGCAGGATGTGGAAACCTTGCAAATAGACCTGAACAAATTAATGGGGTGGGCGACTACATGACAAATGAGGTTCAATGTAGAAAAATGTAAAATAATGCATTTGGGTGGCAAAAATATGAATGCAATCTATAGACTGGGGGGAGAATCTCTGGGGGAATCTAGGATGGAAAAGGACCTGGGGGTCCTAGTAGATGATAGGCTCAGCAATGGCATGCAATGCCAAGCTGCTGCTAACAAAGCAAACAGAATATTGGCATGCATTAAAAAGGGGATCAACTCCAGAGATAAAACGATAATTCTCCCGCTCTACAAGACTCTGGTCCGGCCGCACCTAGAGTATGCTGTCCAGTTCTGGGCACCAGTCCTCAGGAAGGATGTACTGGAAATGGAGCGAGTACAAAGAAGGGCAACAAAGCTAATAAAGGGTCTGGAGGATCTTAGTTATATGGAAAGGTTGCGAGCACTGAACTTATTCTCTCTGGAGAAGAGACGCTTGAAAGGGGATATGATTTCAATATACAAATACCGTACTGGTGACCCCACAATAGTGATAAAACTTTTTAGAAGAAGAGAGTTTAACAAGACTCGTGGCCACTCATTAAAATTAGAAGAAAAGAGGTTTAACTTTAAACTACGTAGAGGGTTCTTTACTGTAAGAGCGGCAAGGATGTGGAATTCCCTTCCACAGGCGGTGGTCTCAGCGGGGAGCATTGATAGCTTCAAGAAACTATTAGATAAGCACCTGAATGACCGCAACATACAGGGATATATAACGTAATACTGACACATAATCACACACATAGGTTGGACTTGATGGACTTGTGTCTTTTTTCAACCTCACCTACTATGTAACTATGTAACTATGTACATATTTTTGGGAAAAAATCGCAATAAGCATATATTGATTGGTTTGCACAAAAGTTAGAGCATCTACAAAATAGGGGATAGATTTATGGAACTTTTTTATTATTATTTTTTTAATAGTAATGGCAGCGATCTGCGATTTTTAGTGGTAATCCAACATTGTGGCGGACAGATCGCACACTTTACACACATTTTTGGGACCATTGACATTTATACAGAGATCAGTGCTATAAAAATGCACTGATTACTGTATAAATGTCACTGGCAGGGAAGGAGTTAACACTAGGGGGCGATCAAGGGGTTAAATGTGTTCCCTCAGTGTGTGTTTTAACTGTGGGGGGGGGTGGGACTGACTTAGAGAGAAGTTCCAAGTGTTGTTCCTATATAATAGGAACACACAATCTGTCTCCTCACCCCAGACAGAATAAACTAGGAGGGCTTAAGGCTTTGAGCCCGACAGCGTGGGCATGCGGTCGCCCCTCCCTTTATTAATAAGAGAATAGAAGCAATATTGTAAATATTTAAGGCTATATACAGGTTAATGTATTTGGGTTAATGTCCCTTTAAGAGAATGGCAAATGGGGCTGGTGGCAGGGTTTAAAGGTCGCAAGGCTATTGGTGATATCCCAGATGGTCATGTAACCCCTGGGGAATGTTCTATAAAGGGGCTTATTATATATAGGACCCTCTCACAGGTGTATTCCCACCTTTTCCCAGCCAGTCAGTAAAGGTGCAACAAGCTCCCCCCCCCTTGTCGCTAAGCACGTTTATGTGGTCTGTCACCCTACGTGATGTAGGGTGGACTTTGGTTAAAAAATGTATGTATGCTCGAGTCCTTTAAGACTGAGCTGTTTTGAAGTTGATTGTTTGAAATATAAGAATTTTATGATGATCTTATTTATTGATCTGAATACACCAATAAAGTGCTGCGGCCAATTCTTTGCCAATTATTGTGTTGAGTTATTATTTAAATAGGTTATATAAGTTTTGGTATTCAGGGTGGGTAGGTGCGGCCTGCATTCCCATGTGGATTACACACACAAATCCCCGTTCTCGCTCTGTCAGGAGTGATCGCGGGTGCCCGGCGGACATCACGGCTGCGGGGCACGGGCATCGGCTCCTTAGGGACGCGGCAGGCGTGCGTACTAGCCCCCTATACTCCTTAAAGTGGCGGCCAGTCGGCAAGCGGTTAAATAACATTATGTGTCTGTGCCATATAAAAAAGATGCCCATTTCTACTTTATATTAGAGCATCTCCCGGCGCTCATGTGACTTCTCAGCTCTCTCCTCTCCCAGGCTGACAGCTATAGTGGGAGGGGCCGAGAACTCCCACTGACGTCAGCCAGGGAGGAGAGAGAAGAGAGAGCCGAGCGGTCACGTGAGTGCTGGGAGACGTTCTAATATAAGCATCTTTTTTATACAGCACAGACACTGGGACACAATGTTATTTAACAGAGGGGATGGCATGCTTATACTTTAGTTATGATAGCAGCAGGAGGGGAGGGCTGAGGAGTGGACAGAGCTGACAGGCAGGTGGGGGGGAGAGGATGGGGTAGAGCAGAGAGGAGAGCTGCGGATGACGGAGGCACGTAAACTGACCACGGTGTCAGGACTCAGCAGCCATGATAAAACGTTGTCAGTTTACAGGGGGCAAGACAGAACCAGGCAGGGTCAGCCAGTTTTTTTAGGTTATACAATGGGCCAAATTACACAGCACAAGTACTGTGCTGTTATTCATGCTTTAAAGGAACAGGATCATTTTTTTTATTTTTTTGGGTAACAAACGCTTGAAGATTTACCCTTACATGAATAGTCGATTTTTGCACACATGGATTTGACAATTATTATGGACACGGTTTATGTGATTATAAGTACAGTTTGATTTCATTATATATTCTTCACATATATTGATGAAGTTTTATTTACACTTTTATATTTTTTATTTTTAAACTAATTTAAAAATGTGAGCGCACCACATTACATTAATTTATTGTTTCTATTTATTACATTGGAAAAATTTGTGTTGTGAATATAGATGCAAACGTGTTAAAGTGGAACTATTGGCAAAATCTGAAAAGATATACTATATATTATGCAGTCTGTCACTAGAATAAACTCAGGAGTGTGCTTTTTTCTGAGCCCCCGTAACAGTGTTTTATTACCTGTTCATCCTGTCAGTAGATTGGTTACCTTTCTACTTCCTGTAACAGGATGACTGTCCTGTTTGTTTTGCAGTGAAGTCACGCAGCAGGAATGTCACCCTATGGACAGGGTAGTCTTAGATTGAAAGGAAGTTTTAAATGTACTTTAACCACCCTAATACCAGTATGTTAAAACTTTTCATTTCTAGGCCTAGTTTTTGTTGTCAGTGATGTGATAGTTTGACTGCTAATTACCCAGTCTTGCCACATATGACCACAATAAATTTTATATTTTTTCTTTTTTTTATTTTATAGATGGAGCTTTTCTTTTGATGGCATTTATTAAATGTCTTGTGTTTTTTTCTATTTCTATGCAAAACAATGTACCGCTCTGAGATGCAAAAATGTGACATAAACATACCGCCAGGGAGGCTACAAGTCATCACAGAGGACAAGGGGGCACTCTTTACATCTGGAGGAATCTCAAAATACAGAAAGGCTTCTTCACAATAAGAGCTGTAATAATGTGGAATAGACTCCCTCAACAGCTGGTTCTGGCCAGCTCAATAGATTGCTTTAAAAAAGACCTGGATTCTTTCCTACATACACATAATATAACTGGATACTATATATTTTTATGTTAAGTTGATCCAGGGAATATCCGATTGCCTCTCGGGGAATCAGGAAGGAATTTTGTCCCCTACTGGAGCAAATTGGATCATGCTTTGCTGTTTTTTTTGTCTTCCTCTGGATCAACTGTGGGTATAGGACTGTGTATATACACTAAAGCTTGTTTTCATTTTCAGCTATTTTTAAATGTGACAATAAAAATATGCACAATAACAATAATCAAAACTAAGAAAAAAAAGCTCAAAAGTTAACTCCACTTTCATGAAAATATATAGCAATTAAAAAAAAAATACCATAGCATATACAATTGCTACACAGGCCATATCGTAATTTGATATGTTTAATCTTCCTTTTCAACAGCTGATGTACAGAACAACTCCAAATTGTAATTTATAGCTTGTGGGAAGATTTTTTCTCTGAACTACAAGTCAGGTTTAATCACTTCTAAAGGGATGCAGTCACTGCAATGTTTCTCATCAAAACACGGAAAGTGCAGCAGCTGATTAAAATGAATTAGTCACTCCCATTCAGAATCCTCATCCAAAAGATATAAAGAAACAAATAGCTTTCTAAGAACAGGTAAGAATCTGCATCAAAGTTTTTAAAATCTTAGCAATGTACACTTATCACCCAGAGGGTTTTTTTTTTCTTCACAAAAGTGGAGTTATTCTTTACGTATTACTATTTAGAAAAATAGAAATAAACTATAACATCACCAGGAACACAACATCAAAGGGGTGAAGGGGATGAAGGAGTAAATTAGGGCTGATCAGTGTAAACTAAGGGTTAATAAGTTGTTTTTTTTTTTTACTTTTATTTTTTACTTTTCAGATTGTTTTAGCAGGCATATGCAGATTGAAACTCAAAGAGTTGTAAACCCTCGTGTTTTTTCACCTTAATGCATCCTTCTTCTAGTGACCAGCCCCCAAGCCCCCCGTTTTACTCACCTGAGCCCTGTAATTTCCCACAGCAGAGACACTCTCTTCCTCTGCCCGGGGTTCCCGGCTCCTGATTGGATAGATTGATAGCAGCGCAGCCACTGGCTCCCGCTGCTGTGAATCAAATCCAATGATGCGGCTGTCGGGGGAGCGGGGCCGAGTCCTACATTCGGCGTCTATGGACGCCGAATGCTAGACTCGGGAGCATACCTGCAAGGTAAGCCCCCCGACGAGCGCCTCTCCTAGGGGGTTATACGATGCGGGCAGGAGCCGTGAGAGCTGCCGAGGGACCCCAGAAGAGAATGATCGGGGCCACTCTGTGCAAAATGAACTGCACAGTGGAGGTAAGTATGAAATGAAATAAAAATAAAAAAATGAATTAAAAATGAAATAAAAAAAGTAGCTTTACAATCACTTCAACCCCAGATGAATGGAAACAAGTAAATACAAAAATGACAATAGTGTTATTTGAACCCTCTGCCTTGGGAATGTTGATAAACACTTTATCAAAAGGTCCATTTTTGATATCCAGCAGTGGCTGTGATATCTGTTGTATTTGCACAGCAACTTCCAGCTGTCCAAATGCCTGCAAATGCACAAGGGAAGGAACAGCAGCAGTTGAGAAGGATGTAATGCTATACATGCCCTGTGTACTTTGACAACATTTTTTTGGGCAGGCGTAGTGCACCTGCAGAATGTAAAGCTCCTTATACCTGTCACTTTCTGACCTCTTGGTAACACAAAATTTCAGAATCAGACCAGATGTGCCATCTTCCTGAAAACCTGGCCTGCCCAACACCTGCAGGGAGATATGTATAAAACTTATATAAGTTATGTATATATAAACTTACATATATTTTTTACAGGTTTCAGTGCCCCAGAAGAAGTCATCCATAAGGAAACATGTAGTGCGGCGCTGCTTGCTAATGTCATTGCAATTACATGGATCCTGGAAGTGCGGATGTATTGTTTTGCTGGCAAGAAAGTCTATACAGTTGACATATATATATATCTCTTATTGTATGTAAGTGCAAATTTGAATTGTTTTAGTAAACTGTTAAACGATTTTACAGTATTGGAGCGTCTCTTTCCCTTTATACATTCATCCATGGCAATTGATGTGGCTGGTCTGGAATTAAGGAGAGACAGTCCAAGGTCCATAGAGGGGCATACAATATCTCACCGATGGTTATGATTATTGCTTAACCGTTCTAGAGATAGAAGGTCAATAAGATCTGGTAAGCGCCCTATGGTATTCACACAAGGAGACTTTGTCACTTGAGGTGCAGGAGCTCTGAATGAACTTTTAAAGAAGATAGCTTTATTTTTTTTTTTTACTAATTTATGTGGACTCATTATATTTCATTTTTTAAATAATTTATATGTAGCGCGACTTTGTTGATTTATATGCATAAAATATAGTAGACCTTTTTTGGTATGTGTCCTGTTACCTAAGGGCTATGTCTTGGGAGTGATGGACAATCCTTCCCTATTCCCCATGCCCCAGATAACATCACATGTCATACAACTGAACACAGGAAGAGGCAAGTGTTTTTTCACTTTCCAGCAGACATCCATATTCAGGAGATGTCTGCCCTTCTCTACTTACTCTGCATCTGACATAAACCTAGGCTACTGTGCATCCTCGTAGGTCCCCCCCCCCCCCCCCCCCGATTTGTGAGTTGTGTCAACCAGCAATTCGCCAACAAAAATGCACAAAGTGTGCAGAAACAGCAACGATGAGGTCCAGACCCATTTCAGCTGCTGCAAAAGTATATATGGAGGTCATAGTTAAAAACTAAATAGCAGATATTTATTCTACCTAGCTAGAATCATAAGATCTTTGTATTCAATTTGTAACAAGCAATGCCGGTCAAGGACTACAATGTATAGAAAAGAATTAGAGTATATTTTATGTTCTGTTGCATGAAAACTATAGCTACATATTGAATTTTAGTCTCTGCATATTTCACAACACATTCTTCAGTGGCTTGCCAATTCTTGAATCACAAGGGGATCCACTGAGATTCAAGCCGAGTAATTTACTGGATTGTAATTTTGAAACACATCAACAGAAAAGTGGGCAACCATGAAGGTTATTGCTATAATGTGATTGTACAAGAACAGAATGAAATATAGGAAAGAATATCATTTAAAGAAGTACATGGGCATAAATTAAGTAAGCATTAGACCCTCCGGCTGCTGGGTCCAAAGAGCGCCTATGATAGTAGTGATGAAGTCGTAGTGTGTAGTTGATATGTACATTTTTGTACTGTTATTAATTGATTTAAACAAACGCCACAATAACCAGCTATAAAAGGAAAAAATCTCTATTTTGAATATTTCCTAATTTTAGTACCACTTACAAAACAAGTGAACATCAAGTATAAAACAATAAATTAAAATCAAAGTAATGAGAGAAACAAATTAGTTGTGAATATACTATGTTATAGACACTTTCTAATACAGTTATAACTATGCAGGCACCATAACTGTATTTCCTTAGTTTCTGAAATTATTATATGATTAAAATGTTGTGCACAGATAGGGATTCCATTAATGTGGCTTCTATAAGTAAGAATCATAGTTCATGAAGCTGATGCTGACCGTGGATGAGATGATGTCTGTACAAAGCTTGCACAAGCCTTCAGGTGAAAAAGGAAATGGCAGGGGGATGCACTGTTGAATATACACTGAGTATATACTGTGCAATATACAGTATATGGTATACACAGTGGACCATACAGTACATAAATAAATATCTTAAAGTTGTTCTAACGGTAGGACATTTTTTACCCTAATGCATTCCCTGCATTAAAGTAAAAAAGTCCCATTAGTTATATTGCCCCCTAAATACTTACCTTTCTCGAGTCCTCACTTGATCCAGTGCTGTACCCATCTGCTGTGGCTCTCTCCTTTCTCCCTGAATTCACAGGACAGAGATGGAACAGTGGGAGCCATTGGGGTTTATTTAAATCCACTTTGCACTACAAGTGCACTTGGAAGTGCAGTCGCTGTAAATCTGAGGGGGACATGCAAGGAAAATAAAAAACAGCATTTTTGCGCAGACGTTGTTTTCCAATGTTTTCCGATATTTTCTGAGGTGCCCGCTGTCAAAAAGTGGCCGCGCATGTGCAGAACGTCACGCCGCCTCCCATTCGTAAGTAGGAGTTGTTTGCAAGCCGGAGGTTCGTAACTTGGGGACTGCCTGTATTCCTGTTTTTTCAATAAAATATTTGTTATAAAAAGTTCTGTTAGGTGACTATACATGTCTACTTCCTGATAGAGGGGAATGATACTGTGCAAACATACAGTGTGCCTGTATCCCATGGACTGTTCAGCCTGAGATGCAGGTTGTGCATGAGCAGGGGGCATGTTCAAGTTGCAGGCTGTGATTGGAGGGGCTTAGATTGAGAGGGAGCAAACATTTTAGGGCATCACATCCAATTTAAATTAAAATGGATGAATCCCTAACCCTACGACAGAAGGAAGGGAGGGGAGAAAAGTACTGTGGACTACTTTTGGTGCATAGGAGCAATAGACTAAAAATATCTTTATCAAATTTTATTGAAAATATGGAGTTAAAATACATAGGTACATAAAGATTAAAATTATATAAAGA
Organism: Aquarana catesbeiana; assembly: GCF_042186555.1. Classification (NCBI taxonomy): domain Eukaryota; kingdom Metazoa; phylum Chordata; class Amphibia; order Anura; family Ranidae; genus Aquarana; species Aquarana catesbeiana. Next base: position 116,176,495 of record NC_133332.1, read on the forward strand.
CTCTATTTTATATTGAGGGCTCGCCATAGGCTGAATAATGCAATGATTAGTACATGGAGGGCCCTCGTCCACCTTGTTCCTGCCTCTACACATTTTGTGGGAAAAACAACCCACTTTCTAAGGAGTACTTTAGGAGTGATAATCATAAGTGTAAACAAAAATGTTGGTACATGGTATAACAAATATAAAAAACAATATGGTGTTCCACGCCAGGAGAGGAAAATTAGCTGCAGCCTACCCAAGCTGTACCCACAGGTGTGGGATCAGTAAAGGCGGCACAGTGGTGTAGTGGGTAGCACTCTCGCCTAGCAATAAAAAGGGTCATATTGGTTCGTATCCCGACACTACCTGCCTGGAGTTTGCATGTTCTCCCTGTGCCTGCGTGGGTTTCCTCCGGGTACTCTGGTTTCCTCCCACGCTCCAAAGACATGCTGGTAGGCTAATTGGCTTCTGTCCAAAATTGGCCCTAGTGTGAGTTGGGGACCTTGGATTGTGGGCTCCTTGAGGGTAGGGACCAATGTGAGTGTGCAAGTACGTGTGGAGTGCTGCGTAAATTGATGGCGCTATATGGGTACCTTAAATAAAATAGGGATAATTGTAGACACGCACCCACACTCTCTCAGGTTGAACTGGATGGACTGGTGTCTTTATTCAACCTTACTAACTATGTAACTATGTAACTATGTAAAGTAATATGAGAAATGTATATATTGGTAAGATTAGCGCTGCTAAGTGTTACCAATGTGACAGAGTATGTTAGTAAAAAATCCTTGGTAGATTAAATGAAAAATAGAATGAAAAAATGTAGAAAAATGAAAAAAAGTGTACTGTCACTTTAAGACATCATTCTATATGTGTAAATGTGTTAAATGTGCATACACACTTAATAAAGTGTTCAAAAAACTAGTCAATGAGTATGTGTCCATTTCTTTAGTGATTCCAAAGTGTATAGATCAGCAAAAGAACATCAACATAACATGGAATCACTTTGGAATCACTAAAGAAATGGACACTTGTTGGACACATACTCATTGACTAGTTTTTTGAACACTTTATTAAGTGTGTATGCACATTTAACACATTTGCACCTTATATGATGATGTCTTAAAGTGACAGTACACTTTTTCCTTTTTTTCCTTTTTTCATTCTATTTTTCATTTAATCTTCCAAGGATTTTTATTAAAATACTCTGTCACATTGGTAACACTTAGCAGTGCTAATCTTACCAATATATACATTTCACATGGTATAACAAAGTCACTATACATTCATATAGTCCAATATATCAATAAATCAACAACAGCTTTTCCATGAGATTCTGTTCCATTTCTTAGAGATTTGCTAATTTCACCTAAACTGACTCTGCCAGGTAGAAGAAAGGAGAGGGTATCCAACACTTTAGTATGTATTTTATTTTCAAATTTGTCAATACAATTTGGTAAATATATTTTTAGTCTGTCTTCTATGAACCAGAAAAAGTCCACAGTGTCCACTGTTTTTCTCCCCTGCCTTCTTTTTGCCTTATGGGTGGGGATTCTTCCATTGTGATTGTGAACATGGTGGCTGAACAGATTACCCAATATAGGTATGCTGTGAGTCTGCACAGTGTCCTGTACCTCTGAATGGCTAGCCAAAGGATGAAAACTGTGTGTGATCAGTTTAGAGAGGTGATTGGTAGGATCAACCAGGTACTTCAGATGGAAGAAGTATATGAAAATGACAGAGATTGTATTTATAACTTACACGTATGTGAACACACACAAAGAAAAATAATTATTTAGGGTATCATGAAAAGCTTAATTATCCAATCGCTTTGAAAGTGACTTGTGAATTCCAGTAGAGAGACTGCAGTGCCAATGGTTCTACCCTTACTGCCACTTTAGACAAACAAGGATGTTTAATGATGAAAGAGAAACTCACAAAGAAAGAATTGACAGGAGAAGATGGGAACTCATGTGCAGAGATATTATTGATAGAGTCCCTAAAACAAACAAAAAGCCAGTCTGAGACTCCACGTGATGGCATAAAACAAATAAAAACATCAGTTCTGTATACAGCCATTACAATAAGAAAACCTTGCAAAACATTATGCAAAGTTTTAAAAATGCTTATGTATTAACATATGTAATTGTTAGGCATTTTCAGGTGTTGCTGGTATGACTGAGCCCTGTGGAATAAGTGATTCCAAAGTTCAACATCAAATCTGTCACCTTTCTTGTGGCATATAACTCCATTAGGAAAACATAAGTGCATTATTGTTTTTAACAATCAATATTCCTTTAACCTCCACTTCCTTCATCTTGGCGCTTTCCTTGTCTAAATATATTGTGCAGCTATGACTAAATTGTACTTGGCGTTTCATTATGTGTAAAATCATCTACATTGAAAAACAAACTTTAAGAACTAATAGTGTTAAAACAAATATAAAATAAATGTGGGGCACAATTTCCATCTATATTTTGGTATTGAAAGGGTAGCCAGCTGTCATTGCTGCACTAGAAGATGTTTCAAACAGGAAAATGTTATACTTTTGGCCTGTGGGCACAATATATATACTTATACTTTTATATATATATTTTTTATATATACTTATACTTTTTATATATACTTATACTTTTGGCCTGTGGGCACAAAAGGCTCACCACTGGAGACCCTGAGAAAAATAAGAAATGATATGATATAAAGAAGTGGTGTCCAACATTTTGACCTTCCTGTGCCACATTGGATGAAGAGGAATTGTCTTGGGCCACCCATAAAATACACCAATAATAAAAATAGCTGATGAACAGAAAAAGTCGGGCAGATCACAAGTTAATAATCACTGATATAGATAATGTACCTATCTGAGTAATAAAACATTTTTCTTGCAATTTTTTTATTTCTTATAAAGGTAAAAGTGGGCAACATAAAACTAGTGCGATATTTGACAAACCAATGCATCAAAATCTAGTTCTATTGATGTAGTAGCAATTCTCAATGAATTCTCAGGGCGTGCATCAGATATTTTTGTTCTAGTTTTACCCTTTGTGTGCTTCATCCTTGAAAAAGTAGTTGCTCACAAATATACACTATATTACCAAATGTATTAGGACGCCTGCCTTTACACGCACATGAACTTTAATGGCATCCCAGTCTTAGTCCGTAGGGTTCAATACTGAGTTGGCCCACCCTTTGCAGCTATAACAGCTTCAACTCTTCTGGGAAAGATGTCCACAAGGTTTAGGAGTGTGTCTATGGGAATGTTTGACCATTCTTCCAGAAGCACATTTGTGAGGTCAAGTTCCTCCACCCCAAACTTGCTCATCCATGTCTTTATGGACCTTGTTTGTGCACTGGTGTGCAGTCATGTTGGAACAGGAAGGGGCCATCCCCAAACTGTTCCCACAAAGTTGGGAGCATGAAATTGTCCAAAATGTCTTGGTATGCTGATGCCTTAGGAGTTCCCTTCACTGGAACTAAGGAGCCAAGCCCAAGCCCAAGCCCAAGCCCTAAAAAACAACCCCACACCATAATTCTCCCCCCCCACTAAATGATTTGGACCAGTGCACAAAGCAAGGTCCATAAAGACATGGATGAGCGAGTTTGGGGTGGAGGAACTTGACTGGCCTGCACAGAGTCCTGACCTCAACCCAATAGAACACCTTTGGGATGAATTATGATGGAGACTGCAAATCAGGCCTTCTCATCCACATCTGTGCCTGACCTCACAACTACACTTCTGGAAGAATGGTCAAACATTCCCATAGACATACTCCTAAACCTTGTAGACAGTCTTCCCAGAAGAATTGAAGCTGTTATAGCTGCAAAGGGAGGGCCAGCTCAATATTGAACCCTAAGGATGATAACTGGGATACCACTAAAGTTCATGTGTGTGTAAAGGCAGGTGTCCCAATACTTTTGGTAATATAGTGTAGGTTCTGCCAAAAACTGATGACATAAATAAGGCATGATTGTGAAGAGTGGGATATTTTTCTTTGGGTAGATAAAGGAAATAAAGTCCAACAAAGAGATATTGTCAAATTGTTGCATGTGTTCGCTAAGAGTAAACACATTTTACAAAAAAAATCCCCCCCCAAAAAATCAACATTTTTAAGTAAGTTTATGATTTTGTGTTGGGCTGCATTCATAGCCATCTTGGGCTGCAGGTTGGACACCCCTGAATTTTTTATATTCATTTTTAGTTTTAGAGTGGGGAATGTATTTTTTTTTCATTGGAATAAATTACCTTATCGTCTGTCCTGGAGACATGATGGACAATGAGGAGAAGTCTCTTCAAAGTCAGGGTAAATCCTCTCTCTGGAACAGGTGTCCCCATTAAAAGATATCCCCTTCTTTCTGTTTGAGTGAGATTTGTAAAATTTTGAGTTCCCATAACTTTACCCATTTACACCAAGACAAATAGAGGGTGAATCTGCCCAGTGGGGGCGCATATGGAAATAAGAACTTGATAGAGGTTTCAATTCCCTATCCCTTTATCCAAAAATAAATAAAAAATGTTTGCTTTGGATACACTTGAACTGCTCAGTATATACCAAAAGCTGAGTTATTCGTTTTGGATGTCTGAACCTCTAAATCAGGGGTTCGTAACTTGGGGCAAATTGGGGGGTATGGGAATCAATGAGACATATAGAACTGTCTCTCTGAGTAATTAAAAACAAAAATAAAACAGGATTCTTTGCCTTAAAAAAACTGAAATAAAAATGGAGAAACCTACTTCATGTGTCAGGTGACATGCGAGTAGCATTGTCAGTAATTGTACCGCAATTCCATTTTGCGATTTGATGTTTTCATATAAGTATGTTTAATAAAATCTTTATGATTTTCTTTCAGCTGTTCTGTTCCTAGCTTTCTTTATACAGTATAAAGATAAACAAAGCTATCTTTTGAAGTGAAAAAGGTAACTAATAGGAGCCTGACAAAGAGAGTATAGGGATATATTGGGCAATCCACTGGGGGTTATCAGGGCTGTCTTAATGCATGGGCACCCTTGGGCACTGCCCGGGGCCCCAGGTGCATGGGGGGCCCCATGCTAATCTTGCATTACATCATACTTGCCAACTGTCCTGGATTTGCTGGGATAGTCATGCTTTTTACTATGCTTTCTTGGGATGGCCAGTATTCTGGGAACCTGTACTTTGCCCCCCTGATTCCAGTATCTTGCCCTCCTGATCCCCACCCTCTACTTTGCCCTTCTGTCTCCCCCCTGTACTGGGCCCTTTGCGTTAAATTAGTCTTTGATTTATGGCATGTTTTCTTATTGTTTAAAATTGATTTTATTGAAAGTGCTAATAAATACGGTATATGTTTAACTCTATTGACTATTTATACTTTAATTCTAGATGCGTAAATTTGGGCCATGCTGGTAGGGGCCCCAACGCATTACTTTGCCCAGGGGCCCATTATGCTATTAAGATGGCTCTGGGGGTTATGTACAGTACTTCCCCACCTGTGGTCTCCTTAGACGGAATACAAACAAGTTCAGAAGCTATTTGATTATTCAGAAAATATGAGGTGACACATTTATTATCCCAACATTTTTAATTACAGCAACATAAGAAAAAAGAATCATGTGTGGGCATCAAGGTAATGAACCTGGGCTCCAATATTTTATATCAAAGACAGGGAAGAATCACATAATTATGATTTATAGTGTTGTGATATTGAATGTGCCAGTTCATTTAATTGAAATATGTTATGTATTGTATATTATTTTATTTAGCTCTTTAGCTGTTTTATTAAAATTGTGTAAAAAAAAAAATATAAAGAATGCTTCTACTTTATATTATTTTTAAGTGAGGGGAATACCCTTAATGGATCAGACAGGAAGAAAAAAAAAGGACAGAGGTTCTAACACTTACACACTCTACTTAACAAAATGTTTATTGCTGCTTCCATTCACATTGGGGAGATTGCTGTCTTGGTATCCATTCTGGAACAGACAGGAAATCTCCTCATTGGGGTTCACAGACAAGAAAGAAAAGATACAGGTAACACTTCCAAGTTCTATCCAAAAATAACATGACTTTAAAGTCCAATTCCAGTTTGCATCAAATACAAACAAATGGATCCTTCAGCAGCTTTTTAAAATAAAAAAAAGAGAAGTTGCAACTGCTACAAACAACATTATGCTTTAAATTCCTATAAAGGCAATCAACTTATTTTTTTAGCTGAACTTGTTCCATGTAATGTTATCTATTTTCCAAGAGACAACAGTGGGTGCGAGTTTATAGTCAGGAGGTGGGGAAACTTGGGCTTATATTTCAGCAAAGGGAAATCAGGGTAAGAATATCCAGTGTAATACTGTTCATCAGCTGTCCAAAGAGCGAGTCAGAAATTTGGCAGTAATACAGAATCTGAGTGTTGTCACCCTCCTTAAACTGGGCAGGGCAGCTATAAAACATAACAAGCATGTATGGATTACAAGAGTATGATTACTACTACATATCTCCAAACTGTCCCTGATTTTGAAGGACTGTCCCTCTTTCCTCCTCATTTGTCCCTCATTGTGGTCTGATCTATATAGTTGTATATAAAATGCACTTTTTATCTTTCAAAAAGTGTTTCTCAGTGCTAAACATTTCAACCAATTTCTAAATTGCTGCATTTGTACATTTCCAAAGCCAGTATAAAGGGATAGTAGTGGTAAAACAAAAAGCATTTGTGGGTTTAACTATTCTTTTTTTGGTAAAATTTTCCTTTAAGGGGGCATGGCAGGGTGTGTGTCCTGTGCATTCATACTTTTGCTATTAATTGTCCCTTGTTGCCATCTTAAACAGTTAGGAGGTATGTTACTGTACAAATCTTTGTTTGTAAAAACATGATTTAGTTGTCAGCTTATTTGCAAAACAGCAACTGCCAGTTGATGGTGAGTTCTGTGTGAAGCTGACCATAGACATTAATCACTTGCCAACCAGCTGCCGTCATTATACTGTGGCAAATCGGCTCGTTCCCGCAAATCGCTGTAGCTGTACGTCGGCCCTTTAAACAGCTATAGCAGCCACAGAGAGGCAGAATGGGGATCTGTCAATGTAAACAAACAGATCCCCATTCGGTCAGCGGAGGAGAGAGATGTCTACTGTTCCTAGTGATTAGCAACAATGATCTCTCTCCTCCTCCAGTCAGTACACTGCCCCCCAGAAACACCTCCCAGGGAACACATTTAACCCCTTGATCGCCCCTAGTGTTAACCCCTTCCCTGCCAGTGAAATTTACACAGTAATCAGTGCATTTTTATAGCACTGATCACTGTATAAATGTCACTGGTCCAAAAAAAGTGTCAAAAATGTCCAATCTGTCCACCGCAATGTGGCAGTCCCACTAAAAATTGCTGATCACTGCCATTACTAGTAAAAAAAAAAAAGATAATAAAAATGCCATAACCATATTCCATATTTTATAACTTTTGTGCAAACCTATTAATATACGCTTATTTCTATTTTTTTACCAAAAATATGTAGAAGAATTAAGGGTAAGGGGTAAAAGGAAAAAGTGAAAATTCTCATATATCTCCTTGGTGAAATCGTATGGGTTATAGATGTTTTGAAATCGTTGCATTGTTGAGATACGTATATGGACTGTATAGATGATGGCTATGTCAGCCCTTGCTTGTGTGTTTTTAATGAAATTTTTCAATAAAAAAGTATTGGATTGGAAAAATATGTAGAAGAATACATATTGGCCTAAACCGATGAAGAAATTTGTTGAATTTTTTTGTTTTTGGATATTTATTATAGCAAAATGCAAAACATTTAGTTTTTTTTTTTTCGCAAAAACTGGCCTGGTTATTAAGGGGGAAAATCTTCTGGTCCTTAAGTGGTTAATAGATGGTCAGAATGCATGCAAAATCTGGGCATATCATAATGTCTTTTGGTGTAGTTTGTTCCATAAAAAAGGTGTCTAGTCACTTGAACAGTCTTGGCTAGGACAATAGAGGAGCCACACCTTTACTATCACAGACAGGTATGAGCTCTCAAACTCTGAGCTCCGAGTTACTGCATCAGGGGAGATAAAGCGCATGTGAGGAGGTTTGAATCAGAGAAAGAGCTTACTCCTGACATGGTGAAGGTGAGCATTAACAGCTAAGCCTCAGTTAGCAACATCCTAACAATGTACAGGGAGTTTCCAGGTCAGGCTTCATGAGGTACGTAATTGGCATATATCTATAGCAAGTTCATTATTCAACTTTGGTCAAAACCGCACAGTTTGTTTTTATCTACAGAAGCCCCTAGGTAGTTTTTTGGTGAAGATGAACTAGCTCTTTAACCACTTAAGCCCTGGAAGGATTTACCCCCTTAATGACCAGGCCATTTTTTAAGATACAGCACTGCGCCACTTTAACTGACAATTGCACGATCATGCTAAACTTTACCGAAACAAAATTTATGTCTTTTTTTTGTCCACAAATAGAGCTTTCTTTTGGTGGTATTTGATCACCTCTGCATTTTTTATTTTTTTGCGCTATAAACAAAAAAAGCGACAATTTTGAAAAAAAAAAAACAATATTTCCCACTAAAAAATGTAAAAAAACGAATTTCTTTACCAGTTTAAGCCAATATGTATTCTACTACATATTTTTGGTTAAAAAAAAAATCGCAATAAGTGTATATTGATTTGTTTGTGCAAAAGTTATAGCGTCTACAAAATAGGGGATAGATTTATGGCATTTTTTTTTTTTTTTTTTACTAGTAATGGCGGTGATCAGCGATTTTTAGTGGGACTGCTACATTGCGCCGGAGAGATCAAACACTTTTAACACTTTTTTGGGACCAGTGACATTTATGCCGCGTACACACGGTCGGACTTTTCAGCTACAAAAGTCCGACAGCCTGTCCGACATACTTCCGGCGTACCTTCGGCGGACTTGCGGCAGACTTTCTAACGAACGGACTTGCCTACACACGACCACACAAAAGTACGACAGCCTAGTACGCGGTGACGTACACCAAGTCCGACGAGACTATAAAACGGAAGTTCAATAGCCCGTACGACACCCTTTGGGCTCCTTCTGCTAATCTCGTGTTTATCTCGTGTTAGTAGAAGTTTGGTGAGAGACGATTCGCGCTTGTGAGACTCGTATTTTTCAGTTCGTTTTAACTGTTGTTCAGTCTGTGCTTGTGAGGTTTGTATCTGCTTTTCAGTGCGTTTGGTCAGTTGGCATTGAGAAATCTTTGTTTTATTGTCCGCTCGTTCCTGATTTTCAGGTCGCTCTTCACAGGCCTTGCTGTTCTTCAGTGCGTTCTGTTTAGTGCGTTCTGACCAGCCGACCGTTTTGAAACCATGTTACCTGTATGTACTCGTCGTCGAGCTCGTGCATTGTATGTGTTTGGTGCTGTAGTTTATTCTTCAGACCAAGACCAGTCCATGAACAGGGCGAGGAGGAGTTCATGGACCAAGAATTGGTTGCTTCAGCGTGACCAGTTCTGTCACATGCCATTGCTCCGTGAGATCCGTGAGAATAATCCTGAGGATTTCAGGAACTTTCTCCGGATGACGGACCCCGTTTTTGACCGTTTGTTGGCTTTGCTGACCCCCTATATCAGCAGGCAGGATACCTGCATGAGGCAAGCCATCACTCCGGAGCAGATGCTAGTTGCCACGTTGCGGTACTTGGCGACAGGGAGAAGCCTGCAGGACCTCAAGTTCTCGACAGGCATCTCCCCCCAGGCTCTGGGGATCATTATCCCAGAGACCTGTTCTGCCATCATCCAGGTCCTGCAGAAGGACTATATTAAGGTAAGATATTTTTCTTTTATTAGCATCACATGTTCTTTTATGTAATCTTTGATAATGGAATGTATTTCTTGCTTCAAACACTACTTACCATCATTGCAATATAGTGTGAATGTCCCCTTTTTATCCTCACACATGCAGGATTTTTTTCCTGTTTTTTTTTGTCATGCATGTATATTTTCCTTCAATAACCTCCCCAGCATGCAATGATGGGAACATATCCACCTAGTCTACTCATTTTGAATGTATTTTGTTTGAGTGTATTTAGTGTGCTTAGAATTAGCAATTAGCTAGATTTACCAACCCCCCCCCCACCTAAACTCACTCCAAATAGTGTGCTGATAATTAGCAATTAGCTAGATTTACCAACCCCCCCCCCCACCCTCGTAAAAATTTGCTTGAATGTTCTGTGGTGTTGATTTGTATAAAGCAAATATATGTTGCACTTTGCAAAATGCATGTGCACTCTACAAGTGCATTTGTTCCAGTGCTTTAGTAAATGAGCAGAAGCTCTGCTGATTTCCATCATCAAATCATATGCAAGCCACAAAGTGTTTTCATTAATTGCCCTTGCATGTGATTGTGTACTCCTTGCAACATGACAGCCTTTTTACCTTACCTCTTTTACTGTAAGCTGGTTAGCAACTGCACCTGCAGAGTGCGACAACTGCCGTCTTGTAGCCTTTTTAGTCCCTAAATTCCTGCGTGTCCTAAAAGTAATCTTTTTTAGGGATTTCACAACCCCCTAAAATGTAATCAATGTTCCATCAGAGGGGGTGAGCAATCTGATAAGTGTGCCTTTCCATATTAGTTATTCCAGAAGAATTAAATTATTTAATGTTATACTGATGCTGGGGAATAACGTTTTTAATTGTCTAATTTTCTTGCAATGTTAGCTTCCAAATTAATGATTTTGTTTTTCTTGTTTGATTCCCCAGTTTCCTTCAACGCCACAGGAATGGCAGACTGTGGCATCCCATTTTGCCAGCCGTTGGGACTTTCCCAATTGTGGAGGGGCTATAGATGGGAAACATGTCCACATCGTGCCACCACCCCATTCGGGGTCATACTATTTTAATTATAAGGGGTTCCACAGTATTGTTTTAATGGCGGTGGTGTCGGCACACTATGAATTTTTATATGTGGACGTGGGGAAGAATGGCCGGATGTCGGATGGAGGAGTATTTGCCCAGACGGAGTTCTGCCAGCGTCTCCAGAGTGGTGGCCTGGGATTGCCACCTGATGCGGATAACGTGGAAGGACTCCCCTTTGTCTTCATTGCCGATGAAGCCTTCGCTCTGAGCAAGCACCTCATGAGGCCATTCCCCCAAAGAACCCTCACCCCGGAGAGGAGGGTTTTTAATTTCCGGCTGGCCAGAGCGAGAAGAGTGGTTGAGAATGCGTTTGGGATTCTGGCCAGCCGGTTCCGCCTGTTTCAAACATCCATTAATTTGGCGGAATACAAACTTAATTTTATCATTTTATCGTGCTGCATTCTGCACAACTTTTTACACAAACATTCTCAAAATTATATAGGAACAGTTGGGCCCGAGGCCGTACTTATAGATGACAACCTTACGGGCCTGGATACTGTCCGTACTGGCTTGGCCCCCCAAAGTGCCCGTCAAGTTAGACAGCAATATGTTAATTATTTTATGGGTAGGGGGGCCATTGCAATGGGCCAGGATATTTAATTATTTTAAATAAAAAAAATATTGATGAAATCTGGAATTATATTTATTGCTTGCCTTTCTTTTGGGCTTTCTCCTAGGTTATGGTCGAGCAGTTGTAGTGCCAACTGTATTTTCCTTTTAAATGTCTAAATAAGCTCCATTGCCACTGTAAACAACTTTTTGACAATTATAACCAAACTGATACTGAGCATTGAAATAACAAACCACACATTTATTTAATTCCTATAAGGAGATGTTTTTATTAATCGTTGTTATGCATTCAGTTATGCATTTAGTATAAAATGTTCATAGCCAAAAATATAATGATATCTTAATAATTTGGAAAAATATAATTATATTTAAATATTTGTACATAATCCACAAAAAAAAATTTTTGGGCTTTTTGATTTTCGCAAACAGGCTTTTTTTTTTTTTGTTTTTTTTTTTGTTTTTTTTTAAATCCTTTTTTTTAATTTTTTTGGTTTTTTAAAATCCTTTTTTTTTTATTTATTTTTTTGGTTTTTTTTTTAATCATTTTTTTTTTGGTTTGTTTTTTTGGAAAATCAAGTTTTTTTTTTTTTGGTTTTTTGGAAAATCAAGTTTTATTTTTTTTTGTTTTTTTTTTAAAATCAAGTTTTATTTTTTTTTGTTTTTTTTAAAATCAAGTTTTATTTTTTTTTTGGTTTTTTTAAAATCAAGTTTTATTTTTTTTTTTGGTTTTTTTAAAATCAAGTATTTATTTTTTTTTTGGTTTTTTGGAAAATCAAGTTTTATTTTTTTTTGTTTTTTTTTAAAATCAAGTTTTATTTTTTTTTTGTTTTTTTTTAAATCAAGTTTTATTTTTTTTGTTTTTTTTAAAATCAAGTATTTATTTTTTTTTGTTTTTTTGGAAAATCAAGTTTTATTTTTTTTTTGTTTTTTTTTAAATCAAGTTTTATTTTTTTTTTTGTTTTTTTTAAAATCAAGTTTTATTTTTTTTTTTGTTTTTTTTAAAATCAAGTATTTATTTTTTTTTGGTTTTTTGGAAAATCAAGTTTTATTTTTTTTTTTGGTTTTTTTAAAATCAAGTTTTTTTTTTTTTTTTTGGTTTTTTTAAAATTAAGTATTATTTTTTGTTTGGTTTTTTGGAAAATCAAGTTTTTTTTTGTGGATTTTTAAGGTATTTTCTATAAACAGCCCTCCTTTTTTAAATTATGTTAAACAGCCATATAAGTTCAGCAAAAATAATAAAGAGAAGGCCCAGAATGGGGTCAGCAAAACAGGAAATGAAGGACATGATCGATGTTTTGGGGCATTTCAAAAAGGGCATTTAGATTCGACCCAAAACATCAATCATGTCCTTCATTTCCTGCTGCATACGATCCAGCCGATTACGCATTTCATCGATCTCCCCATTCCAGGCCATTATTTGACCAATTAGCCGTTGGGCACTGTCTGAGGTGAAATATTCAGTTCTTGTACCTAAAGTGGAATGAAACCAAAAAATGTATTTAGAAATATGCACACATACATAGTTTACCTTACCATAATAAAGCTGTTGTCTCAGACACTGACCTGGTGGGGTGCCCATGTAGCATAATTCCTCCACATCCTCGGGGGTGGCGCTGTTGCTTGAATCAAGCACAACCAGATCACCTAAAATAGAGTAGAAAAATTACATAAAAGAAAAGGCAGCCATGCATAGATTACCGTAAGCTGGTGTGTCAGACACTCACCTGGTGGGGTGCCCATGTCGCCCACCTCTCCTTCCTCCACATCCTCAGTGGGGCTTGGGCTGATTTCCCAATCATGTTGTTTGGCTTGGGGTGGACTGTGTTCTTGTTGGCTGAGTGATTTTTCCCCTATGTGAACCAAAAAATTAATCTACTTAGCACACAGATATTTTAGTACATAGTAATTTTCAAACATTTGTAGTGAAGTGGTGTACAAATGTTCTGTTTGTGTAGAGTTCCTATTTTACCTCAATATTTACAATTATAAAGACATATCGGATAGATAGATATCTAGATATCAATATCTCGAAACATAGGTAATAATCTTTTGATCTCTCTTCTCTCTCTCTCTCTCTCTCTCTCTATATCTGGAACAAAATCTAAATATCCAACTAAATGTAAATAAAAAAAAAAAGATAACTTAAAATATTCCAAAAGAATGTTTTACATTTCTATATCTAGCTATATCTATCTATCTATCTACCTATCTCTATCTCTCTCTCTCTATATATATATAGATATATATATATATCTATATATATATATATATCTATATATATATATATAGATATATATAGATATATATATCTATATATCTCTATATATATCTATATATATCTATATATAGATATATATAGAGATATATCTCTATATATATATATATATATATATCTCTCTCTCTCTATATATATATATAGAGATATATATCTCTCTCTCTCTATATATATATATATATATATATATATATATATAGAGAGAGAGAGATATATATCTCTATATATCTATATCTATATCTATATCTACATACATACATACACATATATACATACACACATATATATATATAGATAGATATATCTATAGATATGTAACGAGGTTTATTAAAAGATCGTTTGAAACGATGAGCAAAAAAATCGTATAGGAAGGAAAAGCACATGGAGCAGTATACAAGGTAATAAACACAAGAGAAAAACACGACAAGTACTTACTTTTTTTCAGCACTTTACGGATCCGTCTGTATTGATCCGGCTCCCTGAGCTTGAGGTCAGACCATCTTTTGCGAATTTGATCCTTGGAGCGCTGGACCCCAAAAGAAGCCTGTAAAGTGTCCACCACCTTCGCCATTATTTTGGCCTTGCGCAAATTTGGCCGTGCGTACGGCCCATACTTCCCATCATAGTCCTTTTTTTGAAGAATGGCCACCATCTCCACCATCTCTTCAAAACTCATATTGGAGGCCTTAAATCTAGGCCTCACAGATCTGGTTGACGTTCCAGCCTCCGGGCTTTTTTCGCTACCTGAGGTAGTTAACATGTCATGTGTCCCCGCCATTATTCACCCCACTACGCGCCGTAAATAAAAATGGGCGGAGAACATAAGTTAAAATCGAACGTCAGGGGCGGGCGACGCAGGCGGAGTTTCACACATGCGTAGTGTATAAAGAGGGGCCTTGCGCACGTGTCGTACGTACGTTCTGTGCGTCGAATTAGGGGGCGGAGAACATGAGTTAAAATCGAACGTCAGGGGCGGGCGACGCAGGCGGAGTTTCACACATGCGTAGTGTATAAAGAGGGGCCTTGCGCACGTGTCGTACGTACGTTCTGTGCGTAGGTGATAGTGGACCAGGACGTTACAAAACGAAGGTAATTTTAAATAATTTTTTTTGTTTTATGGTCATGACTTTGTAGCAAGCGGCCTATATGGCTTGATAGATTGATGAGGCCTACATAGGGAGAAGATGATGAGGGGTTAGCAGAAACCTAATAAGTGTTTTTTGTCTTGTGACTTTATCTTTTCCAGATATAATGAATCCCCTATTTAAGGATCCAGAGTTCCTTACAGCTTTCATATCTAAATATCGAGAGATGAGGAATTTGTGGGAGGTGAAACACCCTCAGTATTATGCAAAGCATGTGAGGAAGTCAACGCTGGAGAGACTTCTGTCCTTTGTCCAGGCGACCATCCCGGAAGCAACAATGGAGACATTGCTCAAGAAAATTGGGGTCTTGAGGAATATGTATAAGAGGGAGCATAAGAAGATCCAGGAATCAATGAGATCAGGAGCATCAGCAGATGATGTTTATGTACCCAGGCTGTGGTACTACAATCAACTCCGTTTTCTTGATGACCAGAATGAAGCCAGGCCATCACTTTCAACCCTTCCCTCCACCCTTCCCTCCACCCTTCCCTCCACCCCAGCAGAGGCTGATGAGGAGCAAGCTGGGTCTTCCATCCTGGATGAACCGGATATGACCATCTGGAGTCAGGTAAATTATATTAACAAATATTTACTGTACTAATATTAATGATGTTAACTGGATGTTATAATTGTCTAAAATAATTTTGCACTCAAAATTGTGTATACATATCAATTGACAGGAGTGGCTAAATATGTTTGGCACCTGCTATAAAAAATTAGGGTGTCTGATTAGACTCTTTTATTAAAGAGATGTATTCACATTGAATTTGCTAGTCATGAGAAGCAAATTGTGTGTCATTGATGAACCCCAAATAAATAAATAAAACTATGTCCTTTTTTTATACACAGGATGAGTCCATCCAGGAGGAATGTGTGGAAAGTGGCAGGCAGGAGGAGACCGGGCCCATGGACAGCCTGGAGGAGGCCGGATTCTCCATCATCCTGGAGGAGGCTGGGCCCAGTGTCAGGCAGGAGGTGGCTGGTCCCAGTGAGGTGGCTGGGCCAAGTGAGGTGGCTGGGCCCAGTAGGAGCATGACCCAATCCCAAGTGCTTCCCCTCCACCTTCCCAAAAAAAGGGCCAGGAGGGGGACGGTCACACAGGAGGCATCCCTGCGCCTCATGCAAGAGGCCACCCGTTTTTTGAGCAGCCCCCTCGAAGCAGAAGAGTCCTATGGCTGCTACTTAGCCAGCAGGCTTCTTCAAATGGATTGGGAGCAGCGTCTCATTTGCGAGCGCCTATTTGGGGAAACTATCCAGAAGGGGCTGCAGGGCACGCTAACCCGAAACACCCAACTACATGAGGCAGCCCCCCCTCCTCCTCCTCCTCCTCCTCCTGCCACAACTGAAACACCACAGCCACAGCCTCCAAAGAAGGCTACAGGGAAGGCTGCAGGGAAGGCTGCAGGGCAGCGTGGAGGAAAGGCTGCAGGGAAGAGAAGAAAGTGATGACCTGGGTTCAGTCTGGTCTGACAGAAGACGCAGGCTGTTGTAGGACCACAGTCTGGGGACATCCATATCATCTGCTGGTGCTGTTGATCTCTGGGATTCTTGGACCAGATTGTGCTCCCTCTTATATGGACTCCTCAAGATCCCAATTTTCTTGTACACCGACTTTTTCCAGCGTTGACTTCCTCTTTATTTTATTTTGACCATGAATAAATGGATCTTTTTTGAGTTTAGCAAAAGACTTTATGTGTTTTCTTTTAAATCATTGATTTTACACACAATGTTAAATTAACAAGGGACAACAATCTCATAGAGTTTGAAAAAACACACCAAAAATACATTACTAATGTTAATAATGTTCGAGTGGTAAGTCTTGAAAATAAAAAAATCTACATAACCAAAAACAGTGCTTTGGGTTAACTTTATCTAAAAAATAAAAAATAATTACTAGAAAAACAAAACTAGAATAATGGGTTCTTTGTGGTAACTTTACAAACCTAAAAAAAAAAAAATAAAAAAAAAAAGGTAAAAAGTATTATTAGTATGGAAACATTGTTTTTAAAAAGCATACTATATCATTCATGAGATCAAAGAGAAAAAGAATCCAGAAATCAGTTTGGGAGAACTCTGAATATGAACAGCAAAACACCTTCGTTCTTTAGAGCATTCGTAAAAAAGAAATAAAATGCGCTGCATTCAACGATCACAGATTTTGCAGCGTGATGAATGTGCTACCTACAATACGAACACTAGTTTTACTAGACCGAGTGCTTCCGTTTAGTTTTTGCTTATGAGCATGCGTCGTTTTTTTGTCCGTAGGACTAGCATACAGACGAGCGGACTTCGGGGTCCGTCGTAGTTACGACGTAAAGATTTGAAGCATGTTTCAAATCTAAAGTACGTCGGATTTGAGGCTAAAAAAGTACGTTGAAAGTCCGGAGAAGCCCACACACGATCGGATTACCAGCCAGCTTTAGTCCGTCAGCGTCCGTTGGACTTTTGTAGCTGAAAAGTCCGACCGTGTGTACGCGACATTATACAGCGATCAGTGCTATAAAAATGCACTAATTACTATATAAATGACACTGGCAGGGAATGGGTTAACACTAGAGGGTGATCAAGGGGTTAAGCGTTCCCTAGAGAAGTGTTTCTAACTTCGGGGGGGAGTGTACTGACAGGGAGTACAGAGAGATCGCTGTTCCTAATCACTAGGAACAGACAATCTCTCTCTACTCCCCTGACAGAATGAGGATCTGTTTGTTTACATTGACAGATCCCCATTCTGCCTCTCTGAGGAGCGATCGCAAGTGCCGGCGGACATCGGCTCCTGCTATAGCTCTTAAAGAACCGCTGTACTGGTACGGCGATTTGCGCAATAGGGCCGACCTGTCGCAGTATTTCAAAAAGATCTGCGGCCGTATATTGCAGCGGCTGGTCGTCAAGTGGTTAAATTGGGAGTAAACTCCTATGTATGACTTTTACCTATAGGTAAGCCAAGGCTTCAGAGCCGTACCATACACAGCAACTCCCACACGCAAGAATGACATCACCATTCATATCGCCGAGGCCCGCGAACCCGGAGAGAAGACAGGTGAAGCTAGAAGCGCCTTCAGCAGTGACAGCGCGCTGCTAGAGGGCTTCATTTTCAGGTAAGTCTGTCATAATATGCTAGTATCCAATGAATACTAGCATGTTATGACTTAAACTGCCCAGGGCTCGAATTATTCTTTTTTTATGCAGTTTAAACAACTTTTCCAAGTAGAAACTTCACTTAGTATGTACACTTATTTGTATTCTACTACAAATTATGTCAAATCTGGAAGCATTATAGGATTATAAAAATCACATATCAATGTGTGGTTATTGTACTTAAATAAAATAAAGGTAAACTTTCATCTAGATTACTGTATCATTTTCAGACAAGCATCCCCTTTCATTTCCCTCCCTGTATTGTATTGACCTATTTTGAATTATAATTGATTTTGATGTTGTTAATCCTCTGCGCTTCTCTATGGTTATGTTGTTTTATTGTGTTGTTGCTGGTAAACACTTCAATAAAAACTGATGCTGTTCCAGTCAAGTACTAAAGCATGCCCTGAATTACTTTTAGAGCACTTCCAAAAGGCGAGGGAGGTGTTTCACAGTGGAGAATAACTAGCGAGATATAATATTGCCAAGGCTGTGTCCAGTAAATCACATTTTTTGCCATTAATGTTACTGTAAGTCTGAGTAAAAATACTGCACAAAGAGTTGTGTCTTTATTTGTTCTGTCTTCCTAAATGTATTTACATGATCCGTCCGGTATTGCTGGGGAATTTGTTTTCATGAGGCATGATTCGACTTTATTGCACAAATATTACTTAAGCCTAAATCTATCTGTCTCGACAAATGGAGTGCTTAATGTTGTAAACTTGCTTGAAGGATCAACTCATGGTAGCCAAAACAGTTATAAAGATATTCTGAGTGGAGTACCTCTTTTATATTGTCGCGGGAATTTTCTCTGACAAAGCTATATCAGTGCTAATGTTCCTGAATGGATATGAAACTTCATGAGGATGCTAAACAAGGCAGAGAAAAACATGATTTTTAGAGAGAAATGGTTTTGGGTCATTTTTCTTTAAATTGTATCTTTAACCAAAACTTTTTTTTAAATTGTGGATGGTGTAGAGAAGGGTTAGACCCTTGCTCATCTTTTTATCACTGTCAGTATCCACACTGGAGAGAATACCCTTCTTTATTTGCCTTAGTAACCATTGTCACAGAAACAGACAGTGATGAAAAATCCAAAATGTTTAAATTGGGGAGAAATCTTGAAGATTGAGGAGAAATCTTCCAAAACCCTTACTTTGCAGAGATTTAATTTACTTCCTGTTGAAAGAGGACGTAAAAGGAAATCTTCCCAACTGGTTTTAACCTCCTAATATATAAATAACATTTGACTGTACATATTATCGGTATAAACAGGAAAAAGATGTCCTCACAACGGTGGTCCTGTGGACAGCAGAAAGGTATACTATGCCATGTCCTAGTGGTGATCAAGAGAACTCACAAAGTGAAGAAAGAATGGACTTTATAGGCATAATTAAAACTTACATAAAATTTTTATTCTAACAAAACATATGAAATAACAGACAAGCATAACAGCACATACACAGTGATTTGTGAATTAAAATTCCACTGACCAGTTAGAGGGTAGTGGATATTAGATGCACAAAGAGCTAAGCTATAAATGTATAAGCAGTTAGGCCTCATGTACACTGCTGCTGATAAACGGACGTTTAGGAGCAGTTGGGCATTTTTTTCAGCAGGCCCTGAACGCTCCTCTATGTGTGTACACTGAGTAGTTTATAGTCGTTTATAGGCAGTTGAGTTTAGTGGCATTTTTTTTAAAGCAAAAAAATTGCGTTCAGGATGGAAGTTTATTGGCATTCGAAAACCCAAATGCTTGCAACAGCGCGCAAACGCGTCTAAAAGCGGTAACTCGCGTTTTTAAGTGTTTTGTTTATAGGCGTTTTCAATGGGGATACATTTCTGACCATTTACAATGTAAAAATGCTTTTAAACGTAAACGCTCTCAAACACTGCATGTAAAGGTGGCAAAACAGACCTTTATAACCTTGGTTACTAGCTGTCAAGTTCCAGTGTTCAGGAGAGGCTTTCAAACGTCCCGTGTACATGAAGCCTTAGGGATTCTATGAACATACATTTATAGCTTAGCTCTTCTAGTATCCACTACCTTCTAACTGGTGAGTGGAATTTTAATTTACAGCTCACGGTGTATGTGCGTTCATACTGTTAAAATAAAAATTCTATGTAAAAGTTTTAATTATGCCTATAAGGTTCATTATTTCTTCACTTTGTGAGTTCTCTTGACTGTACATATTAATCTTTTTTACTATTAAACAGTTTTTTAAAGGTATAAACTGAAATATAAAGTATATCTTTTTACTACACTATGTATATAACCTTTGTTTTACCAATGAATATTTAATACATAATAAAGGATTCCCAGAGCACTGTAGGTTATGCTTGCCCCTCCCACTGGCCTTCATCTGCCTGCCTTGCCACGGAACCACAGAGATCCAGTGATGAGAACACTGAGTCTAAAATAAGGTATGTCATGAAAATTAAAAATATTTTATTTAAAAAATGTCATTAGCATGATGTTGATGAGGGGGAAAGGAGGAACCAGGGAAGGCAATTTTAAGCAGATTAACCTTCCACTTTAATTAGGGGGTAGATTTTTTTCATGCAATGCCTGCTATATAGCATTTTGATAAAAAAAAAATAAAATGCCAGTTTAGTTGCCTGGAGAAGAAACCAGAAGAAAAAAAAATATTTCACATGAATACTCCAGAGATGTCACTAGCTCCTAATATTTGTTTAGCTCATAAAAAGGTTTCCTCCATTATGCGTAAGACACATGTAAACTTTCATAGTTTCAAGCTGACAGAATCTTTCTATTTAAAGTGACGCTATTACAACTGTGTTCTGATACCCTTTTGATAACATGAATTTCACACAGAGCGCAGAGGGCAATTCTCCTGGGAAAACATGACTACTGAAACATCCGAGGTGTTCACAATGAAACGGAAAAAATACAAACTTCGTATGCGTTAAATACAGCTAGGGATTTTTAAAGTCCAACTCTAGCCATAAATAGGTTGGAAGGAAAGCTTTCTAAAAAAATGGGAAAGAGTGAACATTTCTCTTAGATTTTTTTTCTCCTAGTTTTTTTTAGATCTCCTAGTTTTTTGTTTTTTTTTGCCAAGTCATCTTCACTTTCAAAAATAATTGGTACATAGACTTGGGCTTTATTGATTTTGTTACCTTAACAAACCTCCAGTGCAATAATAAATAATTAAATACTAAATACAGTTCACAGTATGTATCACTTTTTGTACATGGATTTACATAGGGCTTCGTTAAGGCGCTATTAAACCCAAAAGCTAACATTTATTACAGTAGCAAGAAGTAAGAAAAAATAAGAAAAAAGTATGTGAACCCCTTGGAATTGACTGGTTTTGGTCAGTAATTTGCCATAAAATGTGATCTAATTCTCATCTAAGCCCTAACAATAGACAAACACAGTGTGCTTAAGGAGGAGCTCCAGGCTCCGTCAGAAAAAATGAAAGGTCAGCAGCTACAAATATTGTAGCTAACCCCTTAAATTTTCCACCCGCCTGCTCGCATTTGGTGAGTGGAAAAAGCTTGAGGTCGAGTGAGGACTGCCTTGGAGGGGGGGCAAGCCCCGCCGGCAGGCAGGATTGAATGGGAGCCATTCTCCCAACAATTGCCCAGGGGAAGAGAGAGTAGAGGAAAAGGAGACCCAGCCAGAGAAGGATCGCTCACTGTAACATCTTTCATTTGCATTGCCGGATGCTCACCGTCAAACACAGCCCTGCCTCCTGGACAGGCTCCTTTGATAGACATATCACCTGTCCAATGTGATGTCTATCATAGGAACCGATCCAGGAGGCAGGACTGTGTGTGAATGCGAGCACCCGGCAATTCAAACGAAAGCTGTTTCAGTGGGGGATCCCCACTCTGTGATGATCCGGCTGGCTCTCTTCTTCCTCTCCACTCTTTTTCCCTGCACTGGTCAGGCTGCATTGATGGGCACAGGTGAGGCTGCATTGAGGGGCACTGATGAGGCTGCATTGATGGGCACAGGTCAGGCTGCATTGATAGGCACTGGTTAGTCTGCATTAATGGACACTGTTTAGGCTGCATTAATGGACACTGGTGAGGCTGCATTGATGGGCAGTGGTGAGGCTTTATTGATGGACACTGGTGAGGCTGCATTGATAAGCACTAATCAACTGCTTTGATGGGCACTGGTGAGGCTGCGCTGATGGGCACTGGTGAGGCTGCATTGATGGTCAGTAATCAGGCTGCACTGATGAGGGTGCATTGATGGGCACTGGTGGGGCTGCACTGTACTTTTTAACAATCCCAAAGCATATGGAGAAGGTCCCCAATGTGCCTATGACATTTATGCCAATCAGGGTTATCTACACATCTGAAAAAGTTGAAGTGGTGTATAATAGATTCTGTAAAATATATACAGTTGAATACACACAATTGAATAAGTCTATCCCTAGCTGACAAGGAAATCATAAAAAATTACCGCGCTTCCCTACACCCCCCAAGCTGCAGTCCTAATCCTCAGGTATAAAGAATCAAAATAGATAAAGCAATAAAAAGAACTGCGCTATAAAAATAAAATTAAAAAGACTGTGCTAAAAAATAAATGAATATATGAAATGACACAGAAATTGTGTTACATTCACCTATTAATTACATATGTGAACCCAAATAGCAACATAATAACAATCAGATGACTTGATACAACCGAAATTATCGTGAAACACTAAATGCAAATTAGGCAAGTGACAGAAACCAAAAAGTCTGTAAAATTGGAAATGGCACAGAAAATCGACAGTCCTTAGTGTAGAACAAATCCACCAATAGTGATTGAAGACTTGTAGTGAAAAGGTATCACGTGAACAAAAATCCACCACCTATAACAATATGTGCTTACCAGAGGTAAGCTATATTAAAGCTTATATTCGAAATCCACTCCGTGGGGACACCAACAGCGATCTCAGCATGGAGGAGGATCGTCCGGAATCCACCAATAGAAATATATAGAATATGACAACGTCCAATAGGACGAAACGTACGTCGGAAGGCAGACGCGCTGACGTCATCGTTTCCACCTTACAGTGAACGGGTGTATGCAGGCCGGCCGGCTGATTTTTATATGCTGTTACTCGCTATTTGTAGTAAGTGCGCTATTTTTATTCTCAAATAAACTGCTTTATACGGATTCACACTATGGAGAATATACTTCTTATTTCCCTGGGTATCCAATGTTGAATATTCGACCTTTCTATTGGTGGATTCCGGACGATCCTCCTCCATGCTGAGATCGCTGTTGGTGTCCCCACGGAGTGGATTTCGAATATAAGCTTTAATATAGCTTACCTCTGGTAAGCACATATTGTTATAGGTGGTGGATTTTTGTTCACGTGATACCTTTTCACTACAAGTCTTCAATCACTATTGGTGGATTTGTTCTACACTAAGGACTGTCGATTTTCTGTGCCATTTCCAATTTTACAGACTTTTTGGTTTCTGTCACTTGCCTAATTTGCATTTAGTGTTTCACGATAATTTCGGTTGTATCAAGTCATCTGATTGTTATTATGTTGCTATTTGGGTTCACATATGTAATTAATAGGTGAATGTAACACAATTTCTGTGTCATTTCATATATTCATTTATTTTTTAGCACAGTCTTTTTAATTTTATTTTTATAGCGCAGTTCTTTTTATTGCTCTATCCCTAGCTGAGATGGTAGTACTAAAGTAACTGTGCAGGACCTCATCCCAATTTTTGAGTGATCCAGGATATCTTGAGGCCAACAAGATCATAATTTATGCAAATGGATGGGTTTAACCTGTAACAGGGACAGGGTATTATAAATGGAAAAGATTAACTTGGAGTGTTCAGGGTTTAACAGGCCCTTTTCAAGGACAGAATTACCAAAGCAATCCACTCTAAGCCCTAGTTGATCTGCAGCCGCATGTTTTAATTAGAGATATCTGAAATGCCAAGAATTTGGGATATGAAACTCACATTAGAGCTGGAAGAAGGATTTTGAAAAAGCTATGCTCATATAATTGGTGGATATACTTTCAATCTTTCTGTGCCCAGAGACTGGCATCAGGCAGTCTATATAAGTGTGGAAAGGTAGATTTGAACAACATTGGGTGATTGAGATAGACTGTGATGAATCAGGCATCAGGGTGTACACTGTCCATAGATTTTTCTTGTCAAAAGAAGTTTATTGAGTATACAATGTTATAAAGATACATAAAGTAAGTTTACAAGGATCTACCGTATTTATCGGCGTATAACACGCACTGGCGTATAACACGCACCTAATTTTAAGAGAGAATTTTCAGGAAAAAAACGAATTTTAAATAAAAGAACTTTGAAGCAAAATAAGGGTAACTCAGAACTTTTTTTTATTAATATTTATACAACATATAAGGTAAATAACTTAATGAAGAAACTTGGATTTTATGGTATATGCAGTGCTGTCTAAATCACATGCAATATCGCAGAGGGCACAAGTGTGAACCAGCACTGAGATAGATTTTTAACATTCTCACTTCATTAATGACAGATTCTCCAGATTATCCTTCATTGAAAGATTCTCCATTATTGCTAACTAACAATTCCCTTTTACATTATTTTCGTTTAATTCCTTATTTCTTGTAAGGGCTGTATTTCTGGGCTGGGACAAGGGTGTCATGTCAGGCAGTGTGCATACTGTATTTGCGCAACCTTCCTCCCCCCTCACCCCCCGCCGGAGACTTTTTTCCCACACTGTCATTTAAAACCCATGTGTACCTGCTTGCTCGTGTTGCGATTCCAGTCAGAGCAAACTCTCGCGAGCCGTGCAGAGGGGTTACCATGGATACGACCTCACGGCCGTGAGAGTTAGTGAGAGAGAAAGTTTCCTCTGTGTGTGCTGCGGTGGGGGATGGCTGCCGGAGCTCTGCAATGCTTACATGAGTGTCCCGGGATTTGCAGGTCCCCCCGGCTGTCTCCGATCGCATCCACTCGCCATCCGATCGATATACACAGTATGTACCAATGCATTTTTTTATACATCGGCGTATAGCACGCACACCCGATTTTCACCCGATTTTCAGGGTGAAAAAGTGCGTGTTATACGCCGATAAATACGGTATAAAGTAAGCTCATTGTTTTACAGTAGGGTTTATATAGGTAAATATCATGAAATTTCAAATATTAAACATTGGGTTTACGTAAACCTAAATTAAAGATATATATCATTTCCTTAGTTACTTTTGTAGGTATTTAAATGATTTATACCTACTATACACATTGTTTACAAGTAGAGTGTATATAGGTCAAATAAATTCTGATAATGAGCTTTAATCGTAAGGTGGAGAAAAGGAAAGAAAAAGAAGAAAAAGGGTTGAAAGGTAGAGGTATGGTCCACAAGGTTGTCCCGCTCGTCAGTTTATTATTCTTTTTAGTTCTCTTTGAAGCCTTAGAATGGGTGTCTCTGTAAGTCATTTAATCTGTTACCATGGCAACAGGACAGAGTCATTGAAGTTTGACAGGAACTGTTGTTAGTTTTTAAAATTTTGGAATTTGATTTTGATCGATGGCTACCATCTTAGCATGGGACATTGTATTATTCATTCTGTGTATTGTTTCTGCTAGTACCAATGTAGGAGATTTCCATGCCTTGGCCACTGTTTGTTTTGCAGCCGTTATTAGTTGAATCATAAGTTTGAATTGAGAGAGTGTTAACCATTCCGGTTTTAGATTAAGTAAAGTTAAATATGGATCTGGTTGTATTATTTTTTAAATATTTTAGATGCAATCACGAAGACTTCCTTCCAGAAGGTTTGGATTACTGGGCACGTCCACCATATGTGTAAATATGTGCCTATTTCTGGGCATCCTCGAAAACAAAGAGCTGAGGTATTAGGTGAATATTTTGCCACTCTAGCGGGTACAAGGTACCAGCGAGTTAGGACTTTATAATTTGTCTCCAGTGCTAAGATGTTGGGTGAAGATGACTTAGATGTGAGCCATATGTTAGACCAGTCCGTGTCTTCTAAAGTTCGTCCCAGGTCCTCCTCCCACCTCTGAACGTAAGAGGGTCTATTAAGATTTGCTACTCCATATAATTGATTATAAAGTGATGAAATTGTACCTTTAGCAAATGGATCTTTTGTACAGATTGATTCAAAAATGGATAATTGGGATAATGGTGTATCCCCCTTTAGGAATGGTGTATAGAAATTTTTGATTTGGAGATATCTAAATATCTCAGAGTTTGGTAGATCATATTTTTCTCTAAGCGATGGGAATGAAAGGAATGATTTAGATGCTATGAAGTCATTTAGTGTCTGAATGCCTGATGTTGTCCAAGCTTTAAAAGAATTTGGGTAGATCCATGCCAGATAAAAGGCCGGATTTCTGATAAAAGAAAGGAGAGGATTGTGTGGAGATTGTAACTGATATTTGGTTTTTAGTTTATCCCAGAGAGATAAGAAGTGTTTAGTTATGGGATTATGAATTTTAAAGCGGTCTTTAGGATCAAGCCATAATAAATTTGATATTAATAGAGGGTCATTTTCTGAAGCCTCTATAAATACCCATAATGGGATTTCCTGTTTTGCATGGTATTTGGACAGACTGGCCAAATGTGCTGCTCTGTAGTAGTTAGTAAAATTAGGGTATCCCAGGCCTCCTTTATTTTTGGGAAGATGTAGTGTGTGTATAGGTATACGTGGTTTAGAAGAGCCCCATATAAACGAAGTTGCTCTTTTTTGTACTATTCTCAAAAAAATAGGAAGGAATTGGAATAGGGAGGACTCTGAATAGATAAAGCAATTTGGGTAGAATAGTCATTTTGATTGCATTAATCTTCCCTATCCAGGATAAAGGAAGTTGCGACCATTGTTTTATTAGATTTGTGATCTGTCTTAATACAGGAGGATAATTGGTTGAGAATAAGTCAGAATGAGATGCTGTTAAATGAATTCCAAGATATGGGATTGATTTTTCTGCCCATGTGAATGGGAGTGCAGCCCTAGCCGGGATCAATTCCATGTTTGTGAGTGAAATATTAAGCATTAGGCATTTCTTAGGATTAATCAGAAGGCCGGATAGGGCTGCAAATCCATCAAGAGCTGGTATTAAGTTAGGACCAGAGACCTGTGGTGATGATAGAAAAAGTAATACATCGTCTGCAAATATACATAATTTGTGTGTAATACCTCCTACTTCAATGCCAGTTATAGTTTGGTTTGTTCTGATGTTTTGGGGCATGGGTTCGAGTATAAGGGCAAATAATAAGGGAGATAATGGGCAACCCTGTCGGGTACCTCTTTCGATATTAAAGGCTTCAGATTTGTATCCAGCATATTTTATATAGGCTTTGGGTTTATTATATAATGCTTTGATCCATGTTAAAAAGTGGGGTCCAAAACCCCATTTTTGTAATGAATATTGCATATATTGCCAGGATACTGTGTCAAATGCCCTCTTAATATCGAGAGATAGAAAACATAAAGGGATTTTCCGTTTTTTAGCAATATGTGCCAATAACACTGCCCTGCGTATATTATCGCCTGCCTGTCTATTTGGCATGAAGCCTACTTGATCTCTATGTATTAATTTTCCTATAATGCTATTAAGGCGTTTTGCTATTATTTTTGCTAATAATTTAATATCGAGGTTTAACAGAGAGATAAGCCGATAATTCACACAGGAAGTATCATCAGAAAGGGGTTTTGGGATCATACAAACAATTGCCATTAGTGTTTCTTGCCGAAAAGAATGTCCATCTAGAAGTTTGTTAAAAGTTTCAGTGAGAATGGGAGAGAGTATTTCTGAGAATGTTTTATAGTATAAAGCCGAGTAGCCGTCTGGGCCTGGTCTTTTGTTAAGTTTTAGGTCTTTTATGGCGTTAGCAACTTCATCTATAGTTATAGGCTCATCCAAACTGCTTTTTTGATTCTGAGATAACTCAGGTAAGGTTATTTTTGAGAAGAAGGATTTAGCCTCTGTAGGATTAAATTCATTGTTTGTCTTGTATAAAGTTGCGAGATGTGAGTGAAATTTATGGACTATTTTAACTGGATTACAAGTATAAACATTTTTTGATAATTTCAAACGTATTGGTTTGAAACATTTGTTAGTTGAATTTAATGCCCGAGCCAAATATGTACCTGGTTTGTTTGTATTCATGTAGAAATTGTGTTTGGAGCGTTTGAGGGATTTATCAACTGACTCAGTGAGAAATAGATCGTATTCCAATCTAGATTTTTCCAGATGAGATTTTGTACTCTGAGATGGATTATCTTGAAATGATATGTAGGCTGCATTAAAATTGAGATATAGAAAGAAAGGACTGTAGGCCTTAGGCCTAGGGACTTTAGAGGTGTTGATATCAGAAATTTTTTATATATATATACACTGGTTCACAACCATGTTAGGATAAAAAACAGATTTTTATTACAATTAATATAAAAAAGGCCTAACCACGGGCCAATACATATATAACAATTTCCAGAAAATTCATAAAGTGCTACTACATTTTATGATGCAAATACCAATTTCTTCCCGACATGTTTCGCTCAAATCGAGCTTCCTCAGGGGATTGTGTGGTATTAATTATAAAACTGAAAATTACATAAACAAAGAAAAATCATCAATACAAAAATATATATAATTAAATATTAAACAGATTACATAGTCAAAACAATATAACAAAATTCCAAAATATCAAATCAATAATATAAAGTAAAGTCAATATACATTATTATTAACTCAAGTTGTTAAACTAATATTTAATGAAGGAAAAAAAAAAAAAAAAAAAAAGGAAAAGGGGAAAGGGGATATTCATAAACCCTTACCTGGGAGCGATATATTTTTATTTATAAAAGAGGAAAACTGAAGTTTTGCCAGATATGTTGGAAAATTTTTACTCCTAGGCTAACCTCCCGCTCATTAGGATACCTGGATCGCTAGTTTGCTTGCAGAGGTGATATATATATATATAGTCGAAACTTTTTATATATAAAAAAATAATAATAGTGTCCTAGTAGAGGGAGACAGGACATATGTGGTTAGTAAAAATTGTTAAATATTTTAAATAAAAAACTAGTTAATTATGTATAGTCAAAAAATTGCTGCATTTGAAAACAACCAATATTGTTTCTATAAATCATACCTGGAAGTATTTTAAAGGGTAGAATCAATTTTAAAGGTAAGGAACATCCTGGGTGTTTATTGGGACAGGAGCACCAGCCATAGGATGTAATACAGAGAGGAAGGGAACCTTCAATATAGAAGAGAGATGGGGATCATCTGGAAAGGAAGGGTTAAATCAGCCTTAGCCTGTATCCAACACAACTATCATGAAATAAAAAAAGGATATGCTTAATGTTAAAATTGCCTTGTGCCAAAATTAGGCAAAAAGAAAGTGCATACAGAAATCCTATAGTTGTGAATAGAGAGGAGTTGCCTACCTTGTACATATGTTAGAGAAATTCAATAGGGTGGAGGAGAGATACTTCCCTCCTTCCTCCGTAATGTCCGGCAGAATAGTGACAGGGAGTAAAAGATCTCCCTGTTTAAATATCATTCTCTGGAGCGGACAGCGTCTGACGTCACTGCCGCTCCGCGGACATGCATAGGGTCCACACTGCGCATGCGCCTCATCTATCATCAGCGGCGTCAGAAGCTGTTGTAACAAACAGCTCCAGGTCGCCATCTTGGAAGTGGTTTTTGCCCTCAATAGATGGGAGGGGGAAAGCTGGCTCAGCTCTAAACAGAATAATAACAATAATGAACCAAACCTCAGTTGTTATAGGAGCTGGCCAGAATAAGGTGATAAATAGATGGGGCTATAATACATGGCGCAGGAGGCCATAAAAGGCATCTAAGAATGGGGCCCTTGATTAGAGACCCACATAAATTAGATGCCTGGGTGTCCGTGCAAGCTTAAATAGAAGTAATCCAGGGTAGAGGAGGGAGGGCGGGGGGGGAAGGGAAAAAAAAAAAAAAAAAAAATATTATTCCAACACAGCAAAACAGATTACTAATTGATATAGAATAATAAAATCACAGAAAGGGTTTATAGCTAAGGGCATCGTTAAGCCCTGGGGCTTTTAAAGCATCAAGATTGGAAATCCATTTGGCTTCCCGTTGCAACAAAATCTGATCATAGTTACCTCCCCTTTCTCCTGGGGGGACATATTCCAAAGCAACAAAACGCATCATAGTGTCGTCAAATTGATGAAAAAGGCCCATATGGCGACTGATCGGTGTCTCCATTCGCTTTTTACAGACCAGGGAGACATGATCCCGTATGCGGTGGAAAAATGGGCGCTTTGTTTTGCCCACATAGAAAGCATTGCAGCCACAAGTCATCAGGTAGACAATGCCAACTGACTGACAAGTGACTGCAAATTTAGGAGAGTAAGAGCGGCCATTGGGAAGGGCAATGGTGCGTGTTGCATGAATATACCTGCAGAAATCGCATTTATGACACGGTCGTGTACCTCTATTTGAACTGATAGGAATGAGAGATGGATCATAATGACTGTGAACAATCCTATCCTTAATGGATTGTGATCGTTTAAACGTTATTTCTGGATAGTGTTTTAGATGTTTTGAGACCCGTGGATCTCCCATTAGGAGGTACCAATATTTCTGCATCAATTCCCGTACTTGTTTGTGTTGTCCCGAGAATCTGGTAATCATTCTAAGTTCAGTAGTAGATGTGGGAGTTTTTTGCCCATGGATAAGATCCGATCTGTTATGCTTCTTTGCCCTGGCATATGCTTTTTTTAGACTCTTGTTACTGTAACCGCGACTCTTGAGGTGGTGTTGTAGGGCCTTGGCTTCTTTTTCAAAATGACTGCTGGTACTGCAATCTCTTCTAAGGCGAAGATATTGCCCATAGGGAATGTTCTTTTTTAATGATGAAGGATGGGAGCTGGTGGCATGGAGAAGAGAGTTACCCGACGATGGCTTTCGATATAGAGTGGTACCTAATGTTCTGTCCTGATTAATGAAAATTTGAATATCTAGGAAGGTCAGTCTTTCTTGACTTGCTTCCATGGTGAAACTGAGGTTAAATTTATTAACCTTCAGATTTTCAAAAAATAAAAGTAAATCCGTGTGATTTCCTGTCCAGATGAAAAAGATATCATCTATATATCTTCGCCAGATCGGTATCTGTTCGAAAAAGCGTTGTATATTATCATCAAGGAGCAGGTTTTGCTCCCACCCCCCCAGATACAGGTTGGCATAGGAAGGAGCACATTTGGTGCCCATGGCTACGCCCTGTATCTGGAGGTAGTGGGAGCGTTCAAAAATAAAAATATTGTTATGTAAAATGAATCGCAGAAGATCAAGAATAAATTGATTGTATGCCGGGGATGACTCTCCATTAAGAGAGATAAAGCCCTCTACAACTTCCACCCCCTTGTTGTGGGGGATGGAGTTGTAGAGGGCCTCCACATCCAAAGATACCAACCAGGCCCCTTCAGGTAGTGCCAAATCATCTAAAGCTCTCAAAAGATCTCTAGTATCCTGTAGATAAGATGCTAAATCTTCCACAAAAGGTCTGAGGTAGTCGTCAACTAATTGGCTGGACCTTTCTGTCAGGCAGCCATTTCCCGACATAATGGGGCGGCCTGGAGGATCCTTCAGATCCTTATGGACTTTGGGAAGTGCATAAAAAGTAGGTATACGTGGAAAGGGAACATCAAGAAATTGCCAGGTTGATTTGTTAATCAAACCTGAATGGTACGCTGAGCCGATAAGTTTTCTATAACGGGTAGTCATATGTTGTATATGGACTTCTGATATTCGTTTGTACCATTCACGATTGTTTAACAATCGTTTCACCATGGTTACATATTGTTGGCAGTCCATGATGACAAGGTTGCCACCCTTGTCAGATGGTTTTATAATTAACTGCTTGTTGTTCTGTAAGGAAGATAGGGCTTCTAATTGGGAGGGGGTTAGATTCGAATCACGTAATCCCTTCCACTTGGTCTTTTTTATAGCTTCAGTCATTTGTTGAATGAATGCCCAAACATTGGGATTCCCATGTAGGCCAGGAAAGGTTTTTGACTTTGGTCTATATTCTTTAGGTTTAGTAAATGAAAAGGTATTGGACTGTAAATCTGGGGTGGAGGAAGAGGTTGAAGGTACCAATTGATCGAGAGCCAGAGAATCCGCCTCTAACATCTGTTTTTTTTTTGTTTTTTTTTTTCCTTCATTAAATATTAGTTTAACAACTTGAGTTAATAATAATGTATATTGACTTTACTTTATATTATTGATTTGATATTTTGGAATTTTGTTATATTGTTTTGACTATGTAATCTGTTTAATATTTAATTATATATATTTTTGTATTGATGATTTTTCTTTGTTTATGTAATTTTCAGTTTTATAATTAATACCACACAATCCCCTGAGGAAGCTCGATTTGAGCGAAACATGTCGGGAAGAAATTGGTATTTGCATCATAAAATGTAGTAGCACTTTATGAATTTTCTGGAAATTGTTATATATGTATTGGCCCGTGGTTAGGCCTTTTTTATATTAATTGTAATAAAAATCTGTTTTTTATCCTAACATGGTTGTGAACCAGTGTATATATATATAAAAATTTTCTGATATCAACACCTCTAAAGTCCCTAGGCCTAAGGCCTACAGTCCTTTCTTTCTATATCTCTATATATGGGATGTGGTGTTTTATATTTTGGTCTTTCCTGTCTCTATTTTTCACTATGCATTAAAATTGAGTTCTAGTTTTTTTGCTAGATTTTTGCGTTCCCGTTTAAATAGTGGCATTTGTCTTTGTATTGTACCACGCAAGACAGGCTTATGAGCTTCCCACAGTGTTATTGGGGAGATGTCTGTTGTATTATTAATTGATATGTATTCCTTTAAAGCTTGTTCAATGGCCATCTGATGTAGTGGGTGTTTGAGCATTATGTCCGGTAAGTACCACGTTGGGTCATGCGCTTTTGGTATGGCTGAGGCTATAGTAGTGTATACTGCATTATGGTCAGACCACGGAATCGGAATTATATCTGATGCAATAATTTCTGGTATCATTCCTATTGTTAGAAAAATATGATCTATTCTGGTGAAGGTTTGATGAGGGTGCGAGAAATAAGTGAATTTCTTTTTCATTGGGTTACTTTCTCTCCACGAATCTACCAGATTGTATTTGGAAAGAAGTTGAGAAAAAGGTAATCTAGAGGTTATTTTGGATGGTGTAAAAGGTGATTTATCTAGAAATGGGAAGAGGACCTGGTTCGAATCCCCACACATTATCACTGTTCCTATTTTGTGTGTATTAATCACTTGTAATGTATGTGAGAGGAATGGTGTAGGTTGTTTGTTAGGAGCGTAGAAGGAAATCACTGTGATTGCTGTATCCATTATATAACCCATGAGTATCAGGTATCTACCTTCTGGGTCTTTAATTTCTGATGATAAGGTGAATGGTGTGGATCGGTGAAATGCAATTAGAGTTCCCCTTTGCTTGGTACAGGCAGAAGCCGTGTAAATTTGTTGATAAAAAGGAGAAATATATTTTGGAGTAGAATCTTTGGTGAAGTGTGTTTCTTGGAGGCATACTATGTGAGCCTTCTTGTTATGGAAAGTATGGAAGGCTTTGGTCCTTTTTTGAGGGACATTTATTCCCTGAACATTCAGGGAAAGTATATTCAGTGGTGCCATGGCAACAGATCAAATAGTTTTGACTTACTTTTTGTTATGCAGAGCTGACTGCGCAGATCAACCTGTGTGGACTGAAGAGATGAATAGATAGAAAAGAAACCAGTGAATTCTGGAGTAAAGAGTAAACAAAAAACATATGAGATTAGATGATACATTGTATAAATTATTTTTTGCAAGTAATCACAATTTACCCGTGAAAGAGAATAAATATCTCTCTCAGGGGAATAAGTGCCTTCGTCACACTCCCACATAATATGGTTGGGAGAATGAGGAGGGCTAATGGGGGTACACGGATCTTCCGCTTACAGGAGAGAAGTGCTATGTCAAAAGACATCAAAATGATGTTTCATTAATTGGAGTGCAGAATATAGTTTTTGTTGAAATTATTTATTCCAGGGTGGTTGTATATGGTTAGTCTTGCCCTAGGCTAAATAATTCAGTTAGAAAGGTACTGTTAATAACTTTGGTATTGATGAAGATAGTTTGAATTATTTTGGGATTTTAACCCTTTTAGAGTAAACAATTACATACTTTATTCATATGTAACTGTTTAGATATGTTAACTCATAAAATTGAGGTTGTATTGCTTCAGATTAGAATAAACAAAAACATAATTCTAGGAACTAGTTAGGTAATAATATATTTGTTTTAAGAAAAGAAAGAAAAAGCTTCCATTACTTCTGGATTATTGAACATATTTGTCCTAAAAAGTAATAAATCTATTGTTATTACCTGATAATATATAACTGAACAAGAATTTCCTTATTTCACTTATATATTCTAAGGCTATATGAATCAGAAGTAATAAGAAATATAACTGGAATGTAACATGATCCCACACAGTGTGTGACTATCAGAATGCAGTTACATTCAGTTATAAATATAGGTTTTTTATAGAGAACCATCTCTTAGTATAATAAATGAAGAGATATCAGGAATTAGGATGTCAGTCCATTGAATCTTCTTGGTCCATGGATGATGTGGCATAACGGCCTCTTTTGTGAGAATGATGATTCCCATTTTGTTCTGAAATTTTCTGGGTGCTGCCTGAAGGTGAAGATGATGCCATTCTTCTGCGTGTGGGAGTGTTGCTGCTTGTGGGTTCTGTCAGATTTAATTTTAAAAGGGTTTGTTGTAGTTCATCTGCTGATCTGCTTCTGTAAATTGTACCTTGGTAGTTAAATCTGACTGAAAAGGGGAAGCCCCATTGATACATAATGTTGTGGCGTTGCAGTTCCATTAGTTGGGGTTTCATGGATCGTCTTTTAGTAATAGTAAGTTGGGAAAGGTCAGCAAAAATTTGATAATTGTGTCCTTGAAAATTAAGTTCCTTTTTTTCTCTTGCAGCAATTAGTATTTGTTCTTTCGTTCTGTAATAATGAAATTTTGTGATTATATCACGTGGGGGTCCATCTTTCTTTTTGGCTGTGAGGGCTCTGTGTACTCTGTCCAGTTCTAAACGTTCAATAGGGATATCTGGCTTTAGTTCTTGTAATAGAGCAGTAATAGTAGATTGCAGGTCTGTCACAGTTTCAGGTATTCCCCTTATGCGCAAGTTTGACCGTCTGGCTCTATTTTCGTAATCTTCAAGCTTAGTTTGAAGTATTAAATTCTCTTTTTTTAATTGTTCCAATTCTGTTATATTTTCTTGGGTTGTAATTTCAATTTCATCCATTTTTATTTCTAGGGCTGCGGTGCGGTTTCCCAGCTCTCTTATTTCTTTGGTTAGGCTTTTTGTTATTTGGTCTGAGGTTTGTTTTAAAGCCTTATGAAGCATCTTTTCAAATTGTAATAATATTACTGGGGATGCTGAGGAGGCTTGTGGAGAAGTTTGTGAGAGGATTTGTTCTGTATCTGACTCAAATGGAGAGTCTTGCTGTGACATTTTCTGTCTGTGAGAGCGCCCTGATGCTGTATCTTGTGAGGTGACTGGAGCTGCTTCAGCTGCAGTGAGTGCCTGTGAGCTCTTTGTGAGGTGATTTTTATTTCTGCCACGGTTTCCTCCCAGTACTAAATTTCCTGCCCAAACTTTCACAGTTTGTTCCCTGGGGCAAAAAGGTTCAAATGGATACCTTTTGAGCCTGCAGGCTCCGCTTTGTCCTTCTCTTCTCTCCTCAGCGGTGTGGAGCTCTAACAATGCATGTCTGCTCCGCTAGGCTCCGCCTCCTGCCCCCTTTCCTGTCCATAGATTTTCAATGAGACTTTCAGCATATCTACTCCTACAGAACAAGGTATGGACTTCCTTTAAATCAAATTGGTTAGTGTTTCAAGTCGGACAAGCCAAACATCAGGGAGCCGGAGATGAGCGTAGTAAAACAGCAAGCAGGATCTGGAGCCAGAATGGATTTCAGCCAAGCAAGTCTTTTAACAGGAATGCTGGAGAGCATCTCTGTGATGTTGACTAAGGTGAAGGCAGAGATCCTCTGGACTGGACGGCTTAACCACTTCAGCCCCGGACCATTTGGCTGGCCAAAGACCAGAGCGTTTTTTGCAATTCAGCACTGCATCGCTTTAACTGACAATTGCGCGGTCGTGCGATGTGGCTCCCAAACAAAGTTGATGTCCTTTTTTCCCCACAAATAGAGCTTTCTTTAGGTGGTATTTGATCACCTCTGTGGTTTTTATTTTTTTCCTCAGTTTAGGTCGATACGTATTCTTCTACATATTTTTTGTAAAAAAAATTCGCAATAAGCGTTTATTGATTGGTTTGCGCAAAAGTTATAGCGTCTACAAAATAGGGGATAGTTTTATGGCATTTTTATTAATAATTTTTTTTTACTAGTAATGGCGGCGATCTGCGATTTTTATCATGACTGCAACATTATGGCAGACAGATTGGACACTTTTGACGCTATTTTGGGATCATTCACATTTATACAGTTATCAGTGTGAATAAAAATGCACTGATTACTGTGTAAATGTGACTGGCAGTGAAGGGGTTAACCAGTAGGGGGCACTGCAGGGGTTAAGTGTGTCCTAGGGATGTGTTCTTACTGTAAGGGGGAAGGGCTATGTGTGACATGACACTGATCACCACTCCCGATCACAGGGAGCTGTGATCAGTGTCCTGTCACTAGGAAGAATGGGGAAATGCTTGTTTACATCAGCATTTCCCCATTCTTCCTCTCCGTGAGACGATCGCAGGTATCCCCGAGGACATCACGTCTGCGGGATCCGCAATCACACTCATGGAGCTTGCCCACAATGCCGCGTCTTAAAGGGCAACGTACAGGTAAGTTAATATGCCTGTACGTGCCCTTCTGCCAACGTATATCAGCATGAGCCTGTCGGCAAGGGGTTAAGTAGGCAGGACTGACGAGCAGGATATCAGCAACATATATACACAATTGGCAATTTAAAGCAGTACAACACATCATACTACTTCATACCACCATAGCAGCGCTCATATCAAACTTTATATTTATGACATGCTTATATACAATTCATCATATACGTAAAAGAAAGAGTCCCATGAAGTGGTATGAATAGATCAGGTTTTCTTATAGGTGATTGAAAAGTTCTTTAAATGTGTACACCACACACCCAGGCTTGTCACCACGTGGGAAGAAA
The DNA here is from genome assembly GCF_042186555.1 of Aquarana catesbeiana. Taxonomy (NCBI): domain Eukaryota; kingdom Metazoa; phylum Chordata; class Amphibia; order Anura; family Ranidae; genus Aquarana; species Aquarana catesbeiana. The sequence continues at coordinate 116,213,661 of NC_133332.1, forward strand.
CTCACCCCTTTGGGGTTAAACTCACCAGAAATCTGATAAAATCAAGCCTCCCAAGTATATCTTTTTGTTGCCACTTCTCGGGGAAATTCCACTGACTCTGTTAGTATTCATATTAGGTATGGGCAGCTCCAATAAACCAGGATTGCGTGAGAAGATAAAAAGATCACATAGCATAATCCCATTTTACATACTTTATTGAAGCCAAACAAAAGCCCCCTTACAGGTTATACGTACAAGATAAAAGAATTAGAAAAAGGCTGTTAATGCAAACCGTAACGTTTGTCACCAATCGCCGGTATCAGGGAGACATCAGCGTCCAAACGAACGCCTCACTTCATTGCTTCCTGACTTTCCCGGCTGATTGTGACCGGCAAACGTCACTTCTGGCTGTTGTGGAGATCACGTACTGACGCGTTTCGTCACTTCTGACTTCGACCGACGTGCGATCTCAGTATAGATAGAGTGGACACGTGGATCAGCTCATCAGAGATCAGAATACCAATAACACTGCCCACATTCACACAACAGCACTATATCTAATACTGCGTGCAAGGAAGGTGTATGTTCCTTGATAGACGAGTAGCGCATCTCACTCAGCCCAACAATGGAAAATCATTTAGCATGAACAACATTTAAAACAAATTCGGCCAATTATCACATTGTAAACTTACAGTATTAATATACAAATCTGCAATGGTAAAAAAGGCACCACTCCATGAATACATCGTAATCTATTATAGATCAAACCAATAGAAGGTGTCAACTTAGAAATTCATGGGATATTAAATAAAATAAAAATTACACAAGGATAACAATAAGAAGGCAATTAATAATTTCCAATCAATTGATAATTATAAAAATACTAATAATAGCATCATAATTACTACCAGGGAGGTAAACTATAAATATACCCATAAAATATATATAAAATATATATATATATATATATATATATATATATATATATATATATATATATATATATATAAACAAAATGTATATTAAAAAAAGGATATATAAGAACCCAGCAAACTTCATTACAACGTCAGAGTGATGAAAAGCCATGAAAATGTTATACCCATGCAACCCATAGGTATGCAACTACCTCAAGTTGCATATAGGAAATCACATGGTTATCAATCCCAGTGTAATAAGCTAGAAACGGAAATTCAGTACAGTAATGAAATAGTCCAAAATAATAGGACAATTAAATGTAGATACTACTTTGACATAACATTGTTGCAACTTCCAAGAATAGCAAACAAAAAATAACTTATATTAAAAAAACAGATTTATGCAAATCACGTCATCAAAAATCTGTAAATATAATATTAAAGGGTACAACTTTCTCTAGTCGTACACACAAAAAAAATACCATAGAGATATGGGGATTTTAAAACTGAGTCGTTTATCTGTGGCAACAGACTGTATCAATGAATAAAGAGGTGGCTGATACAGAGTTGCTAACACAACCTATAAGATCCCAACAACCCATATTCCCTCCAAAAAATACGAGAGAGTATGAAAATTTACAAGGGCAGGACTACTCCCAAGTTTACTCTCCAATAAACGATTCTACTCCCAATAGAAGGGCGAAAAATCAGTTGCATATAGGAAATCGCATGGCTATCACTCCCAGCGTAATAAGCTATAAAAGGAAATTCACTACAGTAATAAAATAGCTTAAAATAATAGGACAATTCAATTTAAATTTATATACTACCACAACATAACATTGTTGCAACTTCCAAGAATTGCAAACAAAAAAAATCGCATAACTTACATTAAAAAAACAGATTTATGCTAATCACGTCTTCAAAAATCTGTAAATATAATATTAAAGGGTGCAACTTTTACTAGTCTTACACACAAAGTCGCATAAAACATAAAACAACTAATATTCAGTGTGTGTAAAGAGGATAAGAGAGGAAAAATGAATATCTCTATAAAAAAAGTCCAAAGTTATTAAATTTTATAATGTTGTAACACATCCATATTGCAATACAACAAAAGTCACAGATCCAACCCTATAACTGCTATCATAAATCCCAACATTATGATAACTTAATATTCAAACAGTTATGCTTAATGAGGTATTATATCTGTACTATATCCCTTATTCACAAGGATTTCTAGCTCCTTTCTATATTTCAGAGTTGGATCCTGATCTAATTTTTTGTACGTCTCAGAATCAGCAAGCAACTCTGAAATTTGGCTATAATAAAAGTCTTTGGACATAATGACAACACCGCCGCCTTTGTCTGCGGGCCTTATTATAATCTCCTTCCTAATTTCAAGCATCTCTATGCCTTCCTGTATATGTCTAAAATCAACATTCTTCTTAGGAGTCAATTTATCTAGGTCTCACAATACCAAATCCTTAAAAACCTTCACCTGATGGTTCAGTGGATTAAACAAGGATTTACTGCGCAGAGCACTATTTACTGCTCCCGAAGAATTAATATTGGAAAGTACAACATTCGGAGTACTCCCCAAAAGATATTTTTAATATTGACATAATATTAAATATTGACCTTCCTTATGTATTTGTGGATGTCTATGTATACATCAAATTTGTTAATTGGCTTTTTCATACCACATTTTAGGCCCAAGTTTAAGATATTAAGATATTAATTTCTTTGTGTGTCAGAGTTACTTTACTGAGATTATATATATCCCCTAATCTACTACTACTCTACTACTACTTTTTTTTTCTCTCTGGTTTCATCAGTCTATCAATTAAGGGGTGTGGTTAATTGCTCACAGGTGCCTATTTAACTGGTTGTAGGACTCAGTCTGAGCGTGCTCAGTCTGAAGCTGTGGAGCTTGGTGTAAGTGGAGCTGGAATAAGTGGGAGTTAAAAACCAGAGTTAGAGTATACAAGTCTTGCTGTCTGTTTGCTGTTTGCTGTTTGCTCTCTGTTTGCTGTCTGTTTGCTGTTTGCTGTCTGTTTGCTGGGTTGCATTTTTGGGGCTTTTCCTTTTAGTTTTTAATTTGCCTTTTGCTGTCTCTTTTTAAATAGCTTTTTTTTTTTTTTTTTTCTCTCTGGTTTTATCAGTCTATCAATTAAGGGGTGTGGTTAATTGCTCACAGGTGCCTATTTAACTGGTTGTAGGACTCAGTCTGAGCGTGCTCAGTCTGAAGCTGTGGAGCTTGGTGTAAGTGGAGCTGGAATAAGTGGGAGTTAAAAACCAGAGTTAGAGTATACAAGTCTTGCTGTCTGTTTGCTGTTTGCTGTCTGTTTGCTATTTGCTGTCTGTTTGCTGTTTGCTGTCTGTTTGCTGTCTGTTTGCTGGGTTGCATTTTTGGGGCTTTTCCTTTTAGTTTTTAATTTGCCTTTTGCTGTCTCTTTTTAAATAGCTTTTTTTTTTTTTTTTTTTCTCTGGTTTCATCAGTCTATCAATTAAGGGGTGTGGTTAATTGCTCACAGGTGCCTATTTAACTGGTTGTAGGACTCAGTCTGAGCATGCTCAGTCTGAAGCTGTGGAGCTTGGTGTAAGTGGAGCTGGAATAAGTGGGAGTTAAAAACCAGAGTTTAAAACAGGAGGTTATAACAGGGGTCATAGTACCTGTGTAGTGTGAGTATCTGAGTGTTGTCTGAGTAGTGTGTGTGGATCGTTAGTACTTGTGTAGTGTGTACTGTATACTTGTGTATTGCGAGTGCACGTAGGTCTGTGAGTACCTGTGTATTGTCTTGTTGTGTACCTGTGTATTGTCGTGTACCTGTGTATTGTCTTGAGTATTAGTGCCAGGAAACTAGCTGTTAGGTAATTTGGACAGGGCAAAATCCCCAAATCCTCACTAAATTTAATAGGTACGATGCCCGGCGGGTGTGGAGAGGCGACTCTTTGTACATCTTGCCGCATGTATGCGTTCCTTGATCATCCGATCGAGGGCGAATACTGCTGTGCAAAATGTAAGCACATTGTTTCCCTGGAAGCCCAGGTTCTGAATCTGGGGAAGCAACTGTCAGCACTGAGAAGTCCCTCCATACTAAAGGTGAGCCAGGAACGTACACGGCAGGTGCCGGCAGGGGCCAGCACAGAGGCGGGTGGAGACAAAGAGGTGCAAGCACTAGCAAAGAGTAGATGGGTGACAGTCAGGAGGGGTAGAGGGGGAAGTGCCAGAGAGGCCAATCCAGGACTGGAGCATCCCAATAAGTACGCTCCATTGAGTGACATTGGTGAAACCAGTCAGGGACCAGCACTGCTGGAGATGAGGGACTCTCCTAGCTGCCAGGGGAAGAACTCCTCCAGTGAGAGTGGGGGGGTAGCAAAGGGAAAGGAAAGACAGATTCTGGTGGTAGGGGACTCAATTCTTAGAAGGACAGAGAGGGCAATCTGTAACCAAGACCTGAAGCGCCGAACAGTATGTTGTCTACCGGGCGCTCGGGTTCGGCACATCACGGATCTTGTGGACAGATTACTGGGAGGGGCTGGGGAAGACCCGGCTGTCATGGTGCACGTTGGCACCAATGACAAAGTCAGAGGCAGATGGAGTGTCCTAAAGAACGATTTTAGGGACTTAGGAGCTAAATTGAGGAAAAGGACCTCCAAGGTAGTGTTCTCAGGAATACTACCGGTACATCGAGCCACACCAGAAAGGCAGAGGGAGATTAGGGAAGTAAACAAGTGGCTGAAGAGCTGGTGTAGTAAGGAGGGGTTTGGGTTCCTGGAGGACTGGGCCGACTTCTCAGTCGGTAACCGGTACTATAGAAGGGACGGACTGCACCTAAATGAGGAGGGTGCAGATCTGCTGGGAATGAAGATGGCCAAAAAGTTAGAGGGGTTTTTAAACTAGGCAATGGGGGGGAGGGTCCAGAGACAGTGATAGCCAGCGCGGAAGATATTCCAGAGGGTAGTATTGGGGGCATTAGTGGTAGGTTAACCAAAGCACAAAAACACAAGGTGAGTATAGTAGCAAGTCCTAGTTGCAATCTTGAAACACCCAATACGAGGACAATATGCGACCGGTCTAAACTATGTGGCATGTTCACTAATGCCAGGAGCATGGCGGACAAGATGGGTGAACTAGAGATGCTGTTGTACAAGGAGGATTTGGATTTTGTGGGAATTTCAGAGACCTGGTTCAACAGCTCTCATGATTGGCTGGCAAACATTCAAGGGTATACCCTATACCGCAAGGATAGAGAGGGTAAAAAAGGGGGAGGGGTATGCCTATATATCAAGAATAATGTACAAGTGAATGTGAGAGATGACATCACTGAGGGGGCTAGGGAGGAGGTGGAATCTTTATGGGTAGAGCTCCAAAGGGATGAAGCTAAGGGGAAAATAATACTGGGAGTATGCTATAGGCCCCCTAACCTGAGGGAGGAAGTGGAGACGGATCTCCTATCACAAATTGGATTAGCAGCAAGGATGGGAAGTGTTATCATAATGGGGGATTTTAATTATCCAGACATAGACTGGGCGGAGGGAACCGCGCATTCATTTAAGGCTCGCCAATCAATAGTATGTAAACTCTTGGAGGGGATGATAAGGGACTATATACAAGATTTTAGTAATAAGAATGATATCATTAGCAGTAATCAGCATGGATTCATGAAGAATCGTTCTTGCCAAACCAATCTATTAACCTTCTATGAGGAGGTGAGTTGCCATCTAGATAAAGGAAGGCCTGTAGACGTGGTGTATCTGGATTTTGCAAAAGCATTTGACACAGTTCCCCATAAACGTTTACTGTACAAAATAAGGTGCGTTGGCATGGACCATAGGGTGAGTACATGGATTGAAAACTGGCTACAAGGGCGTGTTCAGAGGGTGGTGATAAATGGGGAGTACTCAGAATGGTCAGGGGTGGGTAGTGGGGTTCCCCAGGGTTCTGTGCTGGGACCAATCCTATTTAATTTGTACATAAACGACCTGGAGGATGGGATAAACAGTTCAATCTCTGTATTTGCAGACGATACTAAGCTAAGCAGGGCAATAACTTCTCCGCAGGATGTGGAAATCTTGCAAAAAGACCTGAACAAATTAATGGGGTGGGCGACTACATGGCAAATGAGGTTCAATGTAGAAAAATGTAAAATAATGCATTTGGGTGGCAAAAATATGAATGCAATCTATACACTGGGGGGAGAACCTCTGGGGGAATCTAGGATGGAAAAGGACCTGGGGGTCCTAGTAGATGATAGGCTCAGCAATGGCATGCAATGCCAAGCTGCTGCTAATAAAGCAAACAGAATATTGGCATGCATTAAAAGGGGGATCAACTGCAGAGATAAAATGATAATTCTCCCGCTCTACAAGACTCTGGGCGGCCGCACCTGGAGTATGCTGTCCAGTTCTGGGCACCAGTCCTCAGGAGGGACGTCCTGGAAATGGAGCGAGTACAAAGAAGGGCAACAAAGCTAATAAAGGGTCTGGAGGATCTTAGTTATGAGGAAAGGTTGCGAGCACTGAACTTATTCTCTCTAGAAGAGACGCTTGAGAGGGGATATGATTTCAATTTACAAATACTGTACTGGTGACCCCACAATAGGGATAAAACTTTTTCGCAGAAGGGAGTTTAATAAGACTCGTGGCCACTCATTACAATTAGAAGAAAAGAGGTTTAACCTTAAACTACGTAGAGGGTTCTTTACTGTAAGAGCGGCAAGGATGTGGAATTCCCTTCCACAGGCGGTGGCCTCAGCGGGGAGCATTGATAGCTTCAAGAAACTATTAGATAATCACCTGAATGACCGCAATATACAGGGATATGTAATGTAATACTGACACATAATCACACACATAGGTTGGACTTGATGGACTTGTGTCTTTTTTCAACCTCACCTACTATGTAACTATGTAACTATGTACTACCCACCTTCTTTTTTTGGGCCCTTCGTCCCGCTCTATATCCCCGTACTCTCCTTTCTTTGGAATGTACTGTTGATCATAATCCCTCTCCCATTGGTTCTGTGCTCTCCCCTGTGATTCTCTTTGTTGAGGTCCTATTTGGGAATAAACCGGAGGTCTCCCTCTGTGTGGTGGGTATCCCCGCCCTCTCCTTTGGACTCCATTCCCCCTCCCTAAAAAAGGACAGGGGGTAGTGGACCATAATTTGTATTTTGATGATCCCATAACGGTTGGAATCTATTATGCAGCGAAACTATCTGGGGCATTTGGTGTTGATTCCTTATTTGACCTCTTCTCTGATTTTTCGCCCTTCTATTGGGAGTAGAATAGTTTATTGGAGAGTAAACTTGGGAGTAGTCCTGCCCTTGTAAATTTTCAAACTCTCTCGTATTTTTTGGAGGGAGTATGGGTTGTTGGGATCTTATAGGTTGTGTTAGCAACTCTGTATCAGCCACCTCTTTATTCATTGATACAGTCTGTTGCCACAGATAAATAGACTCAGTTTTAAAATCCCCATATCTCTATGGTATTTTTTTTTTGGTATTTTTTTTGTAGTTGCACCCTTTAATATTATATTTACAGATTTTTGATGATGTGATTAGCATAAATCTGTCTTTTTAATATAAGTTATTTTTTGTTTGCTATTCTTGGAAGTTGCAACAATGTTATGTCGAAGTAGTATATAAATTTACATTTAATTGTCCTACTATTTTGGACTATTTTATTACAGTAGTGAATTTCCTTTTCTAGCTTATTACGCTGGGATTGATAGCCATGCAATTTCCTATATGCAACTTGAGGTAGTTGCACACCCATGGGTTGCATGGGTATGAAATTTTCATGGCTTTTCATCATTCTAACATTGTAATGAAGTTTGCTCAGTTCTTATATATCCTTTTTTTGATATACATTTTTATATATATATATATATTTTTTTATATATATTATGGGTACAGTCAGGTCCATAAATATTGGGATATTGACACAATTCTAATGTTTTTGCTATTTCTCTGATAGGTTTGTTTTTGTTTTTTCCTTGTCAAAAGAAGTTTATTGAGTATACAATATTATAAAGATACATAAAGTAAGTTTACAAGGATCTATAAAGTAAGCTCATTGTTTTACAGTAGGGATTATATAGGTAAATATCATGAAATTTCAAATATTAAACATTGGGTTCACGTAAACCTAAATTAAAGATATATATCATTTCCTTAGTTACTTTTGTAGGTATTTAAATGATTTATACCTACTATATATATTGTTTACAGGTAGAGTGTATATAGGTCAAATAAATTCTGATAATGAGCTTTAATCGTAAGGTGGAGAAAAGGAAAGAGAAAGAAGAAAAAGGGTAGAAAGGCAGAGGTATGGTCCACAAGGTTGTCCCGCTCGTCAGTTTATTATTCTTTTTAGTTCTCTTTGAAGCCTTAGAATGGGTGTCTCTGTAAGTCATTTAATCTGTTACCATGGCAACAGGACAGAGTCATTGAAATTTAACAGGAACTGTTGTTTTATCCAAGGATGCCAAAGTTTTTCAAATTTTGGAATTTGATTTTGATCGATGGCTACCATCTTAGCATGGGACATTGTATTATTCATTCTGTGAATTGTTTCTGCTAGTACCAACGTAGGAGATTTCCATGCTTTGGCCACTGTTTGTTTTGCAGCCGTTATTAGTTGGATCATAAGTTTAAATTGAGAGAGTGTTAACCATTCCGGTTTTAGATTAAGTAAAGTTATATATGGATCTGGTTGTATTATTTTTTTAAATATTTTAGATGCAATCACGAAGACTTCTTTCCAGAAGGTTTGGATTACTGGGCACGTCCACCATATGTGTAAATGTGTGCCTATTTCTGGGCATCCTCGAAAACAAAGAGCTGAGGTATTAGGTGAATATTTTGCCACTCTAGCGGGTACAAGGTACCAGCGAGTTAGGACTTTATAATTTGTCTCCAGTGCTAAGATGTTGGGTGAGGATGACTTAGATGTGAGCCATATGTTAGACCAGTCCGTGTCTTCTAAAGTTCGTCCCAGGTCCTCCTCCCACCTCTGAACGTAAGAGGGTCTATTAAGACTTACTACTCCATATAATTGATTATAAAGTGATGAAATTGTACCTTTAGCAAATGCATCTTTTGTACAGATTGATTCAAAAATGGATAATTGGGATAATGGTGTATCCCCCTTTAGGAATGGTGTATAGAAATTTTTGATTTGGAGATATCTAAATATCTCAGAGTTTGGTAGATCATATTTTTCTCTAAGCGATGGGAATGAAAGGAATGATTTAGATGCTATGAAGTCATTTAGTGTCTGAATGCCTGATGTTGTCCAAGCTTTAAAAGAATTTGGGTAGATCCATGCCGGATAAAAGGCTGGATTTCTGATAAAAGAAAGGAGAGGATTGTGTGGAGATTGTAACTGATATTTGGTTTTTAGTTTATCCCAGAGAGATAAGAAGTGTTTAGTTATGGGATTATGAATTTTAAAGCGGTCTTTAGGATCAAGCCATAACAAGTTTGATATTAATAGAGGGTCATTTTCTGAAGCCTCTATAAATACCCATAATGGGATTTCCTGTTTTGCATGGTATTTGGACAGACTGGCCAAATGTGCTGCTCTGTAGTAGTTAGTAAAATTAGGGTATCCCAGGCCTCCTTTATTTTTGGGAAGATGTAGTGTGTGTATAGGTATACGTGGTTTAGAAGAGCCCCATATAAATGAAGTTGCTCTTTTTTGTACTATTCTCAAAAAATAGGAAGGAATTGGAATAGGGAGGACTCTGAATAGATAAAGCAATTTGGGTAGGATAGTCATTTTGATTGCATTAATCTTCCCTATCCAGGATAAAGGAAGTTGCGACCATTGTTTTATTAGATTTGTGATCTGTCTTAATACAGGAGGATAATTGGTTGAGAATAAGTCAGAATGAGATGCTGTTAAATGAATTTCAAGATATGGGATTGATTTTTCTGCCCATGTGAATGGGAGTGCAGCCCTAGCTGGGATCAATTCCATGTTTGTGAGCGAAATATTAAGCACTAGGCATTTCTTAGGATTAATCATAAGGCCGGATAGGGCTGCAAATCCATCAAGAGCTGGTATTAAGTTAGGACCAGAGACCTGTGGTGATGATAGAAAAAGTAATATATCGTCTGCAAATATACATAATTTGTGTGTAATACCTCCTACTTCAATGCCAGTTATAGTTTGGTTTGTTCTGATGTATTGGGACATGGGTTCGAGTATAAGGGCAAATAATAAGGGAGATAATGGGCAACCCTGTCGGGTATCTCTTTCGATATTAAAGGCATCAGATTTGTATCCAGCGTATTTTATATAGGCTTTGGGTTTATTATATAATGCTTTGATCCATGTTAAAAAGTGGGGTCCAAAACCCCATTTTTGTAATGAATATTGCATATATTGCCAGGATACTGTGTCAAATGCCCTCTTAATATCGAGAGATAGAAAACATAAAGGGATTTTCCGTTTTTTAGCAATATGTGCCAATAACACTGCCCTGCGTATATTATCGCCTGCCTGTCTATTTGGCATGAAGCCTACTTGATCTCTATGTATTAATTTTCCTATAATGCTATTGAGGCGTTTTGCTATTATTTTTGCTAATAATTTAATATCAAGGTTTAACAGAGAGATAGACCAATAATTCACACAGGAAGTATCATCAGAAAGGGGTTTTGGGATCATACAAACAATTGCCATTAGTGTTTCTTGCCGAAAAGAATGTCCATCTAGAAGTTTGTTAAAAGTTTCAGTGAGAATGGGAGAGAGTATTTCTGAGAATGTTTTATAGTATAAAGCCGAGTAGCCGTCTGGGCCTGGTCTTTTGTTAAGTTTTAGGTCTTTTATGGCGTTAGCAACTTCATCTATAGTTATAGGCTCATCCAAACTGCTTTTTTGATTCTGAGACAACTCAGGTAAGGTTATTTTTGAGAAGAAGGATTCAGCCTCTGTAGGATTAAATTCATTGTTTGTCTTGTATAAAGTTGCGAGATGTGAGTGAAATTTATGGACTATTTTAACTGGATTACAAGTATAAACATTTTTTGATAATTTCAAACGTATTGGTTTGAAAGATTTGTTAGTTGAATTTAATGCCCGAGCCAAATATGTACCTGGTTTGTTTGTATTCATGTAGAAATTGTGTTTGGAGCGTTTGAGGGATTTATCAACTGACTCATTGAGAAATAGATCGTATTCCAATCTAGATTTTTCCAGATGAGATTTTGTACTCTGAGATGGATTATCTTGGAATGATATGTAGGCTGCATTAAAATTGAGTTCTAGTTTTTTTGCTAGATTTTTGCGTTCCCGTTTAAATAGTGCCATTTGTCTTTGTATTGTACCACGCAAGACAGGCTTATGAGCTTCCCACAGTGTTATTGGGGAAATGTCTGTTGTATTATTAATTGATATGTATTCCTTTAAAGCTTGTTCAATGGCCATCTGATGTAGTGGGTGTTTGAGCATTATGTCCGGTAAGTACCACGTTGGGTCATGCGCTTTTGGTATGGCTGAGGCTATAGTAATGTATACTGCATTATGGTCAGACCACGGAATCGGAATTATATCTGATGCAATAATTTCTGGTATCATTCCTATTGTTAGAAAAATATGATCTATTCTGGTGAAGGTTTGATGAGGGTGCGAGAAATAAGTGAATTTCTTTTTCATTGGGTTACTTTCTCTCCACGAATCTACCAGATTGTATTTGGAAAGAAGTTGAGAAAAAGGTAATCTAGAGGTTATTTTGGATGGTGTAAAAGGTGATTTATCTAGAAATGGGAGGAGGACCTGATTTGAATCCCCGCACATTATCACTGTTCCTATTTTGTGTGTATTAATCACTTGTAATATATGTGAGAGGAATGGTGTAGGTTGTTTGTTAGGAGCGTAGTAGGAAATCACCGTGATTGCTGTATCCATTATATAACCCATGAGTATCAGGTATCTACCTTCTGGGTCTTTAATTTCTGATGATAAGGTGAATAGTGTGGATCGGTGAAATGCAATTAGAGTACCCCTTTGCTTGGTACAGGCAGAAGCCGTGTAAATTTGTTGATAAAAAGGAGAAATATATTTTGGAGTAGAATCTTTGGTGAAGTGTGTTTCTTGGAGGCATACTATGTGAGCCTTCTTGTTATGGAAAGTACGGAAGGCTTTGGTCATTTTTTGAGGGACATTTATTCCCTGAACATTCAGGGAAAGTATATTCAGTGGTGCCATGGCAACAGATCAAATAGTTTTGACTTACTTTTTGTTATGCAGAGCTGACTGCGCAGATCAACCTGTGTGGACTGAAGAGATGAAAAGATAGAAAAGAAACCAGTGAATTCTGGAGTAAAGAGTAAACAAAAAACATATGAGATTAGATGATACATTGTATAAATTATTTTTTGCAAGTAATCGCAATTTACCCGTGAAAGAGAATAAATATCTCTCTCAGGGGAATAGGTGCCTTCGTCACACTCCCACATAATATGGTTGGGAGAATGAGGAGGGCTAATGGGGGTACACGGATCTTCCGCTTACAGGAGAGAAGTACTATGTCAAAAGACATCAAAATGATGATTCATTAATTGGAGTGCAGAATATAGTTTTTGTTGAAATTATTTATTCCAGGGTGGTTGTATATGGTTAGTCTTGCCTTAGGCTAAATAATTCAGTTAGAAAGGTACTGTTAATAACTTTGGTATTGATGAAGATAGTTTGAATTATTTTGGGATTTTAACCCTTTTAGAGTAAACAATTACATATTTTATTCATATGTAACTGTTTAGATATGTTAACTAATAAAATTGAGGTTGTATTGCTTCAGATTAGAATAAACAAAAACATAGTTCTAGGAACTAGTTAGGTACTAATATATTTGTTTTAAGAAAAGAAAGAAAAAGCTTCCAATACTTCTGGATTATTGAACATATTTGTCCTAAAAAGTAATAAATCTATTGTTATTACCTGAAAATATATAACTGAACAAGAATTTCCTTATTTCACTTATATATTCTAAGGCTATATGAATCAGAAGTAATAAGAAATATAACTGGAATGTAACTTGATCCCATACAGTGTGTGTCTATCAGAATGCAGTTACATTCAGTTATAAATACAGTTTTTTTATAGAGAACCATCTCTTAGTATAATAAATGAAGAGATATCAGGAATTAGGATGTCAGTCCATTGAATCTTCTTGGTCCATGGATGATGTGGCATAACGGCCTCTTTTGTGAGAATGATGATTCCCATTTTGTTCTGAAATTTTCTGGGTGCTGCCTGAAGGTGAAGATGATGCCATTCTTCTGCGTGTGGGGGTGTTGCTGCTTGTGGGTTCTGTCAGATTTCATTTTAAAAGGGTTTGTTGTAGTTCATCTGCTGATCTGCTTCTGTAAATTGTACCTTGGTAGTTAAATCTGACTGAAAAGGGGAAGCCCCATTGATACATAATGTTGTGGCGTTGCAGTTCCATTAGTTGGGGTTTCATGGATCGTCTTTTAGTAATAGTAAGTTGGGATAGGTCAGCAAAAATTTGATAATTGTGTCCTTGAAAATTAAGTTCCTTTTTTTCTCTTGCAGCAATTAGTATTTGTTCTTTCGTTCTGTAATAATGAAATTTTGTGATTATATCACGTGGGGGTCCATCTTTCTTTTTGGCTGTGAGGGCTCTGTGTACTCTGTCCAGTTCTAAACGTTCAATAGGGATATCTGGCTTTAGTTCTTGTAATAGAGCAGTAATAGTAGATTGCAGGTCTGTCACAGTTTCAGGTATTCCCCTTATGCGCAAGTTTGAACGTCTGGCTCTATTTTCGTAATCTTCGAGCTTAGTTTGAAGTATTAAATTCTCTTCTTTTAATTGTTCCAATTCTGTTATATTTTCTTGGGCTGTAATTTCAATTTCATCCATTTTTATTTCTAAGGCTGCGGTGCGGTTTCCCAGCTCTTTTATTTCTTTGGTTAGGCTGTTTGTTATTTGGTCTGAGGTTTGTTTTAAAGCCTTATGAAGCATCTTTTCAAATTGTAATAATATTACTAGGGATGCTGAGGAGGCTTGTGGAGAAGTTTGTAAGAGGATTTGTTCTGTATCTGACTCAAATGGAGAGTCTTGCTGTGACATTTTCTGTCTGTGAGAGCGCCCTGATGCTGTATATTGTGAGGTGACTGGAGCTGCTTTAGTTGCAGTGAGTGCCTGTGAGCTCTTTGTGAGGTGATTTTTTTTTCTGCCGCGGCTTCCTCCCAGTACCATATTTCCTGCCCAAACTTTCACAGTTTGTTCCCTGGGGCAAAAAGGTTCAAATGGATACCTTTTGAGCCTGCAGGCTCCGCTTTGTCCTTCTCTTCTCTCCTCAGCGGTGTGGAGCTCTAACAATGCATGTCTGCTCCGCTAGGCTCCCGTTTTTGTTTTTTCAGCCTAATGATGGCTTGCTTCACTGATAGTGACAGCTCTTTGGATCTCATATTGAGAGTTGACAGCAACAGATTCCAAATGCAAATAGCATACTCGAAATGAACTCTGGACTTTTTATCTGCTCCTTGTAAATGGGATAACGAGGGAATAACACACTCCTGGTCATGGAACAGCTGAGCAGTCAATTGTCCCATTACTTTTGGTCCCTTAAAAAGTTGGAGACACATATACAAACTGTTGTAATTCCTACACCGTTCACCTGATTTGGATGTAAATACCCTCAAATTAAAGCTGAAAGTCTGCAGTTAAAGCACATCTTGTTCATTTCATTTCAAATCCATTGTGGTGGTGTATAGAGCCAAAAAGATTAGCATTGTGTCAATATCCCAATATTTATGAACCTGACTGTATATTTGTAGTTTACCTCCCTGGTAGTAATTATGATGCTATTATTAGTATCTTTATAATTATCAATTGATTGGAAATTATTAATTGACTTCTTATTCTTATGTAATTTTTATTTTATTTAATGTCCCATGAATTTCTAAGTTGACACCTTCTATTGGTTTGATCTATAATAGATCTCGATGTATTAATGGAGTGGTGCCTTCCTTTTCTGCCATTGCAGATTTGTATATTAATACTGTAAGTTTACAATGTGATAATTGGCCGAATTTGTTTTAAATGTTGTTCATGCTAAATGATTTTCCATTGTTGTGCTGAGCGAGATGCGCTGTTCGTCTATCTAGGAACAGACACCTTCCTTGCACGCAGTATTAGATATAGTGCTGTTGTGTGCATGTGGGCGGTGTTATTTTTATCCTGATCCCTGATGGGCTGATCCACGCGTCCACTCTATTTACACTGAGATGGTACGTCGTGGAGATCACGCCCTCAGTCGAAGTCGGAAGTGACGAAACACGTCAGCTACGTGATCTCCACGACAACCGGAAGTGCCGTCACCATCAGCCGGGAGAGCCAGGCAGCAACGAAGTGAGGTGTTCGTTTGGACGCTGATGTCTCCCTGATACCGGCAATTGGTGACAAACGCTGTGGTTTGCATTAACAGCCTTTTTAATTATTTTATCTTGTATGTATAACCTGTAAGGGGGCTTTTGTTTGGCTTCAATAAAGTATGTAAAATGGGATTATGCCATGTGATCTTTTTATCTTCTCACATGATCCTGGTTTATTGGAGCTGCCCATACCTAATAGGAATACAAACAGAGTCAGTCTCAAAGGGGTGAGTTTCTTCCCACGTGGTGACAAGCCTGTGTGTGTTGTACACATTTAATCGCTTGCCAACCGCTGCATGAATATTTACGTTGGCAGAATGGCATGGACAGGCAAATGGGCGTACAGGTACCTCCCTTTAAATTTGCCGCCATGCAGTCGCATGCGCACTGGCGGCAGGACACGCGCAACCCTGCCACGAGCCCCGTGAGTGTCATTGCGGGTCCCACGGACCCGATGTCCGTGGGAATACCCGCGATTGTCTCACGGAGAGGAAGAACGGGGAAATGCTGATGTAAACGAGCATTTTCCCGTTCTGCCTAATGACACTGATCACCGCTCCCTGTGATCGGGAGCAGTGATCAGTGTCTTGTCACACATAGCCCATCCCCCCTACAGTTTTAATCACTCCCTAGGACACACTTAACCCCTGCTCCTGGTTAACCGCTTCACTGCCAGTCACATTTACACAGTAATCAATGCATTTTTAATTGCACTGATCGCTGTATAAATGTGAATGGTCCCAAAATATCGATAAAAGAGTCTGATCTGTCCGCCATAATGATAAAAATCGCTGATCGCCGCCATTACTAGTAAAAAAAAAAAAATATTAATAAAAATGCCATAAAACTATCCCCTATTTTGTAGACGCTATAACTTTTGCGCAAAGCAATCAATAAACTCTTATTGTGATTTTTTTTACCAAAAATATGTAGAAGAATACGTATCAGCCTAAACTGAGGAAAACTTTTTTTTATATATTGTTTGGGGATATTTATTATAGCAAAAAGTAAAAAATAATGATTTTTTTTTTTTCAAAATTGTCACTCTTTTTTTGTTTATAGCGCAAAAAATAAAAACCTCAGAGGTGATTAAATACCACCAAAAGAAAGCTCTATTTGTGGGGAAAAAAGGACGTCAATTTTGTTTGGGAGCCATGTCGCACAACCGCGCAATTGTCAGTTAAAACTCTTGTCTTTGGCCAGCCAAATGGTCCGGGGCTTAAGTGGTTAAAGAACTTTTCAATCACCTTTTCAATCACCTATAAGAAACCCTGATCTATTCACCAGATACCACTTCACGGGATTCTTTCTTTTACCTATATGATAGAAGTTGGCAATTAGCCGACAGATGAGCGGCCAGCTCAGAGAAGGAAGGGCTGAGCCCCGCCCTGACAGTACCCCCTCCTCAATGACCCCTCCCCCTCGGAGGACCACCAGGCTTGAGGGGAAAACGTCTATGGAAATCACGGAGGAGGACAGGGGCATCTATGTCTGAGGATGAGACCCAAGAGCGATCTTCTGGACCGTACCCTTTCCAATGCACCAGGTACTGTATGCGCCCACTGAACCTACGGGAGTCAACAATGGACTATACTTCATACTCCTCATGGTTCTCAACCTGTACAGGGTGAGGACAAGGCACCAAGGTGGTAAAGCGGTTGCAGACCAAAGGTTTTAATAAGGAGACAGGAAATACATTCGAAATACGCATATTAGAAGGAAGGTCTAATGCGTAAGCCACTGGGTTAATCCTGCAAAGAATACGGAAAGGCCCAAAAAAATGAGGTGCGAACTTCAGTGAGGGAACACAAAGTCGGAGGTTGCGAGATGACAGCCAGACCCTGTCCCCAACCTGGTAGGAAGGCGCAGGCAGGCGTCTGCAGTCAGCATGGAGTCTGTACCTATCATTAGCATGTCACAAAACCTCCTGGACTTGTGCCCAAGTGGAACGAAGTACGTCATTGTGCTTCTCAGTGACAGGTTCGCTTGCTGGCTGGCCATTTTTAACATGTCTGTTTTTATCTTCACAAATGTAAGTGTCAGGAGGCACAGGCCGCCTCCGTCCGCCGGGCTCCAGGGCGCATGCTCGCCGGAGGGCTACATCTGACGGCTCCAGCGCCCAGTCGGGTTGCTGGTTTGTCGTCAGCTGTGCCCTGTTCCCTGTACCTGCTGTTGTCCCTGTTATACCTAGTGACCCTGTGCTGAACCTTGACTGAATAATGGACTATACTCTGCCTGCCTGCTACCCCTGACCTCTGCCTGAATAACGGACTATACTCTGCCTGCCTGATACCTCTGACCTCTGCCTGATTAATGGATACTCTGCCTGCCTGATACCCCTGACCTCTGCCTGATTAACGGATACTCTGCCTGCCTGATACCCCTGACCTCTGCCTGATTAACGGATACTCTGCCTGCCTGATACCCCTGACCTCTGCCTGATTAACGGATACTCTGCCTGCCTGATACCCCTGACCTCTGCCTGATTAACGGACTTTGCTCTGCCTGATACCCCGGTTCTGACCTCTGCCTGAATAACGGACTCTGCTCTGCCTGATACCCCGGTTCTGACCTCTGCCTGAATTACGGACTCTGCTCTGCCTGAAACCCTGGTTCGGATCTAACTTCTTGTCTTTGCAGTTCTTCAGTACCCAACGGCTACCCGAACCTCCCTCCGGCCCTTCGGAAATCCTGCTACTACCGGAAGCCCGTGCCTCCGCGTGCCCCCAACTCCCTGTATCACTTCCAGGGGTTCGGGTGCGCGTGGTCGTAAGGGCGAGACGCTCTCGGCATCTTGGCCTCGGTGAGTATAGTCCCGACAGTACAAACCAGCCAGATGTCCGAGGCTGACAGAGCGCGCTCTGCTTTGGAGATCCTGTGTCAGCAGGTTTCCACTCTGGCCGACTCCGTTCAGAAACTACAGGAGGGGTATACTCAGATTGACAACCGCCTCCAACAAATTACCGGGGTACTCCCTCCTGCCGCTGCAGCTCCCGCACCCAGCAGTGAAGGTCCGCTCCCTCAGGCCACCACCAACCCTACAGATGTCATGGCGCTTCCTGAACCTAGGGTCCCTACACCTGAACGGTTCTCAGGGGACCGTAAAAAATTCAGGGCTTTTAAGAACGCATGCTCTCTCTACTTTGTCCTTCAGCCCCGGACGTTCGCATCGGAGATCGTCAAGGTAGGATTCGCAATCTCACTGCTGTCAGAAGAACCTCAGGCCTGGGCCCACGGCTTAATGGAACAGGGAAGTCCTGTGTTAAACTCCATAGATACCTTCTTCGAGAGTATGTCCAAACTCTATGATGACCCACAGCGGATGGCTACAGCTGAAGCCTTCTTACACCACCTGTCCCAAGGGAAGAGACAAATTGAAGACTATACAGTAGAATTCCGTAAATGGGCGGCCGACACAAATTGGAACGAGCCGACTCTGCGCTACCAGTACCGTCAAGGCTTGTCCGAACTCCTCAAGGATGAACTAGCCAGAATGGAGACTCCCGATTCCTTGGAGGAGTTAATTCAGGCAGCTACGAAACTGGACAGGCGCCTGCGGGAACGTCGCTCAGAGTGGTTCCAGGGTCCACGTCCTACGTGGACGCCATTCAGAGCCTCACCCATGCCGTCACCATCTCCTACAACACCTCCCGAGGCCGAGCTCATGCAGCTTGGCCTTGTCCGAGCTCCACTAGCCTCAGAGAGGCAACGCAGACGGCAGTCCAACTTGTGTCTCTATTGCGGGGGAGCTGGACACTTCCTGCGCAGCTGTCCAATAAGGCCCAGTAAGTTTCTTCAGCCAAAATTGATGAATTGCCAAGACAATAATGCTCCAAAATCTTACGTGATGTTGTTTGTTTCTCTGCAGCTACCGGAAGGGGAGTCTCGCCTACCCGCCATCATTGATTCGGGAGCTTGTAGCTGCTTCATGGATGCAGCCCTGGCCCGCAGCCTACGTATTCCCTTGCAAACGAAAGCTCAAGGTCTACAAGTGCATCTGGATGATGGGTCTCTTCCTAGTTCGGGTCCAATCACCCAGGAAACTCGGCCTATTCTAGTGACCACGGACTCCGGGCATCAAGAGCTCCTACGCCTTGACCTCATTCACTCTCCCATTTTTCCAGTCATCTTAGGCCTGCCCTGGTTACAGGCTCATGATCCACAGATCCAATGGAGCACTAAGGCGGTATCCTTCTCCTCTCCGTATTGCTCTGAGCATTGCCTCCCTTCGATCCCAAAAGTTTGTGCTACGGTTACTGTTCCGTCAGATAAGCTCCAGTAGATTCCCCCTGAATATCTTGAGTTCCAAGAGGTCTTCAATAAACAGATGGCCGACCGCCTACCACCTCATCGGCCTTATGACTGCCCGATCGATCTGCTGCCGGGATCAGTGATTCCGTTCGGTCGTATAATTCCCCTCTCAGAGACTGAACTGGAGGCTCTCAAACAATATATCAATGAGAACCTGGAAAAAGGTTTTATACGTCCCTCATCCTCACCAGCCGGAGCAGGGATATTCTTTGTTGGGAAGAAGGATGGATCCCTTAGACCATGCGTAGACTACCGGCAGCTTAATAATATCACCATCAAGAACAGGTATCCACTGCCGCTTATCCCGGAGCTTTTCCAACGATTCCGATCCGCCAAGGTCTTTTCCAAATTAGACCTCCGGGGTGCCTATAACCTTGTTAGAATCAGAGCCGGAGATGAACGGAAGACGGCCTTCAGGTCCAGGTTTGGACACTTCGAGTACTTGGTGATGCCATTCGGGCTGTGTAATGCTCCAGCCACTTTTCAGCACTTAGTCAATGATATATTCCGAGAATACCTGGATGACTTCCTTGTTGTCTATCTAGACGATATACTCATTTTCTCCTCCACGATTGAGCTACACAAGGGGCACGTCAAAAAGGTCCTTTCCATATTGAAGCAGCACAAGCTTTATTTGAAAGTGGAGAAGTGCGAATTCGAGAGATCAGTGGTACAATTCCTGGGGTTCATCATAACAGCAGATGGGATCGCAATGGATCCCCAAAAGATACAAGCCATTCAGGAGTGGCCAGCTCCGTCCGATAAAAAAGGGGTCCAACGGTTCATAGGATTCGCCAACTTTTACCGGAAATTCATTATCGGATTCTCGGCCATAGTGGCACCCATCACCCAGTTAACCCGCCAGCACGGTTCCTTCCGGTGGTCCGAAGCCGCACAAGTGGCCTTTCTGAAATTAAAAACCCTGTTTAGTTCTGCTCAAATTCTTCGCCACCCCGATCCTTCTCAGCCATTTGTACTGGAGGTGGAGGCCTCGGAAATTGCAACAGAAGCAATTCTTTCCCAAAGACAAGGGCCCAAAGCCATCCTTCACCCCATTGCATTTGCATCCCGGAGACTCAGCCCGCCGGAATTAAACTACGACGTGGGTGACAGGGAGCTGCTGGCCATAAAATTCACTCTAGAAGAATGGAGGTATTTGCTTGAAGGCGCATTACACCCAGTGATGATCTTTACAGATCATAAGAACCTTGAGTACTTACGGACAGCAAAGCGGCTAAAACCTAGACAAGCCCGTTGGGCTCTCTTTTTCTCTCGCTTCAACTTCCACATATCCTACAGACCTGGCACAAAGAATGGAAAGGCAGACGCACTCTCGCGGATGTTCTCAGCAGATTCCCAGACTCCAGAACCTAGTACAATCCTCTCTTCTCAAAACTTCCTTGGGATGGCACAGGTGGACTTGATGTCATCCATCAAATCATCGTCTAACTCTTGTATGGAACCAGAGATACAATCCTTGAAAAGAAATGGGAATTTTTTTTGGATCCGTGGGAAAATTTTTGTACCTCGGGAGACACGGTCACTATCCCTTAAAATGTGCCATGACCATAAACTCGCAGGGCACTTTGGGATAAGGAAGACGTCCGAGCTGGTCTCTCGCTCTTTTTGGTGGCCTGGGTGGAGACGGGATTGCAAGGAATATGTGGCTTCTTGTCCTCTATGCCAGCAGAACAAAGGTCAAAACGCCAAGTCTTGGGGTCTACTAAAACCCCTGCCCATTCCAGAACGGCCATGGTCTGACGTATCCATGGATTTCATAGTGGACTTGCCAGCCTTGGGGGGTTTTACCACCATTTTTGTCGTGGTCGACCGTCTCTCCAAGATGGCCCATTTTCTGCCCATGAAGGGCACTCCTTCGGCCTTGGAGACGGCCAATATTTTTCTGAAGGAAATCATCAGGCTCCATGGTGTACCAAAGAGTATTGTGTCAGACAGGGGTGTACAATTTACGTCCAAATTCTGGAGGGAGCTCTGCAAAGCCCTAGATATCAAGGTCTGCCTCTCATCAGTTTACCACCCTCAGAGCAACGGCCAAACGGAGAGGACGAACCAGACCCTAGAGCAATACCTGCGGTGTTTCTGCTCAGGATCCCAGGATGATTGGGCAAGTCTTCTCCCATACGCGGAGTTCACTTATAACAATTCCGTCCACGCTGCTACCAACCAAACGCCTTTCTGGGCAAATTGCGGATTCCACCCCACGTTTCTGTCCAACGATGTTCCTGAGATAGCAGTCCCTGCAGTGCATGACAGAATAACCTCTTTACAAGTTAATTTCCAGAGGATTCAAGACATGTTGCAAAAAGCTCAAGCGGATTACAAGGAACAGTATGACCAGGGCAGGAGGGAGAACCCAACCTTTAATATAGGAGAGGAGGTCTGGTTGTCCACCACCAACCTTAAACTATCCGTGCCTTCTCGGAAACTGGGGCCCAAGTTCATTGGTCCTTTTCCCATCAAGAGGATTATCAACCCTGTGGCTATGGAGCTAGCGTTACCAAGAACGTACAGGATCCATCCTGTCTTCCATGTGTCCTTGCTGAAGCCCGTGGTGGACAGCACTTTTCCAGAAAGAGGAGAACTTCCTCCTCCACCAATTAGGGTGGATGGGGAGAATGAGTTCGAGGTGGAGTCCATCCTTAATTGTAGGAAGAAGGGCAGACAACTGCAGTATTTGATCCAGTGGAAGGGATACCCACCTGAGGACAATTCTTTGGAAACCCGCAAAGAATCTGCATGCACCACGCTTAATTCAAGCTTTCCATCGAGACCATCCGGAATTGATGTCCAGCCTGGGCGTCCAGTGTCCGCCCTTAGGAGGGGGGCACTGTCAGGAGGCACAGGCCGCCTCCGTCCGCCGGGCTCCAGGGCGCATGCGCGGTGGACTCGCGCTACGCCGTACACCCGTTCGCGGCCCGATGGTGCGGCGCGCGCGGGTGCACGGCGGTCCCCGTGTGCGCGCCGTGGCTGTGCGGGTGGCTACATCTGACGGCTCCAGTGCCCAGTCGGGTTGCTGGTTTGTCGTCAGCTGTGCCCTGTTCCCTGTACCTGCTGTTGTCCCTGTTGTACCTAGTGACCCTGTGCTGAACCTTGCCTGAATAAAGGACTATACTCTGCCTGCCTGCTACCCCTGACCTCTGCCTGAATAACGGACTATACTCTGCCTGCCTGATACCCCTGACCTCTGCCTGATTAACAGGTACTCTGCCTGCCTGATACCCCTGACCTCTGCCTGATTAACGGATACTCTGCCTGCCTGATACCCCTGACCTCTGCCTGATTAACGGACTTTGCTCTGCCTGATACCCCGGTTCTGACCTCTGCCTGAATAACGGACTCTGCTCTGCCTGATACCCCGGTTCTGACCTCTGCCTGAATTACCGGCTCTCCTCTGCCTGAAACCCTGGTTCGGATCTAACTTCTTGTCTTTGCAGTTCTTCAGTACCCAACGGCTACCCGGACCTCCCTCCGGCCCTTCGGGAATCCTGCTACTACCAGAAGCCCGTGCCTCCGCGTGCCCCCAACTCCCTGTATCACTTCCAGGGGTTCGGGTGCGCGTGGTCGTAAGGGCGAGCCGCTCTCGGCATCTTGGCCTCGGTGAGTATAGTCCCGACAGTAAGTGTATTACTTTTTCTACATTAAACCTACTGTGGTTCAGTCTACACTATGGAGTTTTCCTTTTTATTTTTTGGGCAATATCCTTATTAACCCTTGGTGGCTGGTATTCGACCCTCGAGCCATTAGAAGTGTGGTCCAGGCTTCCTCCTATTGGTGGTGTGATTCAACTTCCTTGTGGAAAAAATCCCTGGCTGGGTATTAGCCGCAGGCTCTCCTTTACCTTGCCTCTGGTAAGTGCATATATATATATGTGGTGGTGGTGCACTATTGCTACAAGGTGGTTTTGTCAGCACTTGTATACATGTTGGTTCGGATTGTGTTTTCGATAATCATCACAGTTTGATTCTAGCATTTATTTTGAACACATTCAGTTGTTCTGGACTTTTTCAATATTTTTTTATCACTATTTATTTCACTGTCAGTGCTGCTCTTTTGATATATTGTATTTGTTCTATGTGTATGTAGCACTAACTCTCGGTGGAGCTGCTGGTTTAAGCGGGCTTGTTACCTTCACTCTCGACACCCCTGTTTCACGGGCACCGGGTCTAGGGTTCCGTTGAGTTTACCTCTGGACGATTTAAGCACCAACACTTGAGTACGTTTTCAATGCTTTATTGAACCAAATAACGAAGGAAGTAGCAGGAAAGGGTCCTCCCCTGGGATCTTCTCGGTTGTCCAGCTTCTTCACTCTGGATAGACAGCTCAGGACCATTCCTCTGCTGCTGTGGTAGGCCCCAGACATGCTTCTGGGCCCACCCATGCAGCGCAGCAGCGCGGGCCTCCAGAATGGAGGACCACGAGGTAGCACTCTAACGCCTACCTGTCGGCCAGGAGGGCCAGCAGGTGGCTGTAAAATGAACCCCAAAACATGGCGTCTGTCCCATAAATACCCTCTCCCAGAATGCAACTCGGAGGACCACCTCCACCGAGTTGTCTCCGGGACAGAGGAGCATCCATACGCTTCGACACTTTGCCCTTCCAACACCAGCCAATGGTAACAGCGACACCCACCGGCTCAGTGTGGAACCACACGCAACGTCAGCCAAGCTGGAACAGAGGCAAATCTAACTTCCCTAACGAGCAATTCACTAAATTTACCTATCAGATGGTAGATCATAAATCTACCAGCGCTACATACTCCCCCCACTACAATAGACGTTGTCCCCAACGTCTGTCCAAAAATAATTATAATAACTCCCAAGCCTGGGAGTAGGTATTTGAGCTTAAAACTTGGATTAGATAGAGAAGAAGGAAAGACAGTGGAAAGACATTATGAGATTAACATCTATAAAACAATATGTTCACGTCCGTAAACAAAACCATCCTATGACTGTACACAACCTCACTATCTATCTAGCTGAAAAGCCTCACAGCTTGATAGGAGAGCAAATGGTTCCTGAAAAGGAAAACATGTTAAACACACACATATCCTGTACAATTTCAGGAGCAAAGCCTCATTTAAAAATGAGATTCTCTTCCCATAATCTATTATCAAAAATAATCTTTAGGAGTCCATCCCTTTATACATTTTTTTTTCACATGAAAGAAATCTGGCTAGCAAAAAGAAGTCCTTGGATTCAAAACACTGAAATGAATATCCAGACCTTGACCACAAAGATCTCTTTATACTTACACTAACTAACTAACTAACTTCAAAGTTCTTTTGTCCATAGTTACCAATAAAACCGGGGATCTGGCAAGGTCAGTGTCTTTCCCAGTTTATCCACTGTGGTAATGAAATATACAGCGTCATCTTTTCCGGGCATGCAGATGACCATTTTGTCAGCATAGATGTGCCGACCGAAGTTCCAGTGCATAAAACATCCACCAAAACGTTAATCCATTTTAACAGAACATCCAGTCTTTCGGAAAGGCTTAGGCACAGACAAGTAGTCCCAAACAGCTTCACCTTACCAAAGTTCCCGGTTAACTTCAATCACTTGCATTACGTCCTGAGGGACATAGGGAAACTCCAAGCCATACTCCGTAGCTACACGCTTGTTTAACATTCTCTGCAAACGTACAAGTTTGGGCAAGGATCTGTTCTTTCCCATACCAGGAGGCACACAGGAATCCAAGGATTTGCTCACCATAGACCCAGCCGGTGTCTGTAGTGAACTAACAACTTTTGACAAAGTCTCATTTACAGTGCTGTGTGGCTCCACACAGGGTGATGTCTTCCCAGAACTCAGGGCTGTCCATTCAGGGAAAGTCATAGCAGAGGCAATGTCTTCACCTTGTGACCATAACAGATCTTGTGACATAGTCTCAAACAAGTCATTATCACCGGAAAGATCTGACATGGATTCTATTTCTGAATCTCCCAAATCTTCCGCTGGCAGATACTTATTTACAGTCCCAGATACATTCCCCACCAGCTGCTTACCCCTTCCTGTCGTGGACTTTGCTGGATCCAGTTCGGGTAGCCTCGGGGGTAGGCCTCGGCCACAGCCGCGGGAAGCCTTCACATATCCCACCTTCCTCTGTACAGGTACAACAGAGACAGGCATGGTGGACTCAGAATTCAAAGCAATGTCCACTGATGAGACGGCAATAGCAGTGTCTCTCTCCGGAACAACAGGCAAAGTGACGGCCTGCCGCTCTCTCTCCGTAGTAATAGCAGCTTCTACTGTGGTGATACCTGTTGCCCAATCCATACGATAACCACGGGGCGACATGGTAGGTTGCTCCACCACAAACAAATACTCTCCACATTGCGGACATCGACCAAATGGATGGAGATGTACGGCCAGTCCTTCACATTTATGGCAAATCATGCCCAGTCCCTCAATATCTCCTGAGGTATATGTCACGGAATGTCCCACACTCCACTTGAGTGCTTCCATCAGTATACCACTTCCTTGTAGTCTGGATACAGATATCAGATATTCCAAATGCTTCCAAGCACAAAACAAGGCGACACTTGCTTAGATGCTAACATGAAGTACTCTTTATTTGAACCAGAATACAGTCTTATATACAGTAGAAGATGAGGTTCTCCCCTCCTGCTCATATTACTCTAACAATACACCTGTAACCTAATTAACCTAATTAACATGAGTTAGTTTACTAAATCATTTACCCAGACCAGATGACTCAGAGACATGACCTGTAGGACACAGACTTGTGGGCACCGAGCTTCACACAGTAGTATAAACACAATAGCAGGAGCTAATTACAATTATCAATACAAACAACAATCTCCCCCCTCCTCAGCCTAGTCATTAACAACTATAGTAGGATTAGACTGTTCGTCTCCTAGCCAGTCCTGGAAGCTAATGTGATCAGCTCACTCAATTAACAGGTTGAGTTCAGAATCAATCAAACCAAGAATAGTCTCTCCATACATCCTGGGTGATATTGTGGACAAATATTACTGTCCCATTTTAAGTAGCCCAAGATATATTTTCTCACTCACCCTGTGCCAGGATAGCACAGGGTGACTTAGACATAAGAGGTGTATGGGGAGCTGGAACAAGGGCATCCCCTACTTTTCAAGGGATTCTGAGTTCCACGGGCCCTCTCGCCACATCTCTCCTCTTTCGGCAGAAGACTAACACAGGAGGAGACCCCAGACGGGTTGACTCTGAAGTTAGTCAGTAGTTCCAGTCCTCTAATGCCTGTACCCACACAGTACCCCAAATAAATTGTTCCAAACAAAGCATTACTCACCCAGCCAACCTCTGCCTCTCTCAGAGAACATATCTGTCGCTGGGGAGAGGCCTGGACTGGCCCTTCACCCTGGAGTCCTTTCTGCCGCTGGAGAGAAGACAGGGTGATTGGGCTCACTCCGTCATGCTGTTGGGGATCTGGGCCGACTGCCCAGCATCCCTGGGGTATACAGGTGGAGACTGAAGTCCCATCCACCTTCACAGGAAATCCATCCTCTGTTAGTTGAGGGCAGAGTTCAGCAGTCCTCGGCCCTGTTGCCAGCCCTTCTGCTGAAAACCCCACACCATCTGCTCCGGCTAACTGTTCTGGAGGGAGGCTGGCTTCCTCCACTCCCAAACTGTGTAGCTGCCATCGGGGAGGTGAGCCGGCTGCTTCTTTTTCCATTCCCTCATCTGGCTGCTTGGACGACATGTCTATGGTACTGTCTCCCAGGTGCACTGATCTTTGCTGGGGAGGGAAGGCCGCTTCCGCACCCTGGCCAACTGTTGGGGAGGGACAACACACACCTCCTCTCCCTTCTTCCCCTGTATCTGCTGCTGGGAAGTGATTGCCACCTTCTCACCTTGGGCCTCCGAAACTGCCACAGGTGTGGGGCAGAGGTCTTGGACCCTCTGTCTGGTTGCCAGCACCTCTGCTGGGGGTTTGCTAGGCGGTTCCTCCTCTACAGAAATGTCTATTAAATCCCCAGTCTCTGGAATTGCTAAAAGTGTGGGGCAGAGTTCTTGGACCCTCTGTTCAGTTACCAGATCTTCAGCTGGAGAAGTTTGTTGTAACTCCACAGATACTGCTGTTGGTGCTGGGCAGAGCACTGTGAAGTTTGGCCCTAATACCAGCTCTTCTGCTGGAGGCTCATCAGGTTGTTCTTCCTCAGCAGAAAAGTCTATTAAATCCCCTATCTCTATAACTGGTGTCTGGGGATAGAGGTTCACCATCTCCTGTCCATGGAACCCAGAAGATGTTATCAGTGCTGGACAGAGGTTAGCAGAGCTCTGCCCTGTGGTCAGCACTTCAGGTTTGGGGACGGCAATCTTCAGATTTTCCACTGCCGATTCTCTGGCATGCTGCTGAACGTGTTCTAGCAGTTTCCTGTATGCCCTTTCCAGATGCTGTTCCTTCCTTAGCAAATAGTCCAGATCAGGTTTGAGCTCTGAGACCCCTGCAAGACTGAGCATAGCCTCTCTATATTCTCGCAGGTCCTCAAGGTCAGGTTCCCCTTCATCGCCAAACATAAAATGATCTGTAAGGCTCTCCCACAGCAATCCAGGGCCTCCAAAAGTCATATCCCTCCGGAGAGCATTCTGTTGTCTCCCCTAAATATCCCTCCTCTGTGTGCCATTGCAGAGCCCGATAATGAGTGTCCAGCTCTATCTCCTGCTGGACCAGCCTGTCCAACTCAGTCACCCATTTTTTCTGGGGCCGCTCTTCCAGGAATGCCATCTGCATTGCCCGTTGGTCACTGGCCCGTTGCTCTTGGGTTGGAAAGCACTTGCCCTGTTTTATACCAGCGATCTGGAGGGCTCCAGTCCAGAGCTCCACCCGAATTTGCTGCCTAAGCTCCAGGTATTTATCCTCAGACACTGTCCTGGTGTATGTTGAAAGGATGATCCGCAGCAGCCCTGGGAACTCTGATGCCAGGTTATTAAATGTGGCTGGGTGGCCCTCGTTACAATATGGCACCTCATCCCAATAATTTGAAAAGTCAAGCCAGAGGGAGGGAGTACAGGGATTGTAGCGGTGCCAAGAGAAACACAGTATACTCAGAATAAAATCTAAATTATTTTTATTAACACAAATTATTAAAAATAGACATGAGAATCACAGGAACAAGGTGTGCATAATCGATAAAAACAATTTTTGTAGCAGAATTTATCACGTGACTTGGCCTGAAGAGCGTGACGGCCAGTTCAGTGGATAGGTATTTAGATATCCGACATGTTTCGCCTGTGAAGGCTTCCTCAGGGACAGATGTTTAATACCTATGATGCTACAATTCACTCTATAGAGAAAAATATAACAATCAAACAAAATTCTAAGACCTTTATTGCATTAGATATAGATATAGAAAATGCTTACAAATGTTTGCGAACCGTCAGAGTAAACCACCAATCACCACCCAAGGATAACCCCAAAAGATCCCCCACGCACCAGGGCACCAATGAAATCCCCAGCCAAGCTATCTCTGGATGGTAAAACAAATACCTGCAAGTCACCAGGGACAGGCGTAACACGCATCCGGAACAGGGCCTCAAACACAGATTACAATGGGTAGCTGCAGGGGGCAATCAGAAAGGCCTGACGGAATGTGTGTCTAGAATAAAGACACATTCTGAGTATACTGTTTCTCTTGGCACCGCTATAATCCCTGTACTCCCTCCCTCTGGCTTGACTTTTCTGATGCCAGGTCCATATCTCCGCTGGGGTGACTGAAGTCTGCTATCCTGATCTTGGATCCAGGTGGAGGTTTAGATTTCCCAGACTGCCGGAAGCTTCCCGCTGCTTGCCAACAATGTCACGGAACGTCCCACACTCCACTTGAGTGCTTCCGTCAGTATACCACTTCCTTGTAGTCTGGATACAGATATCAGATATTCCAAATGCTTCCAAGCACAAAACAAGGCGACACTTGCTTAGATGCTAACATGAACTACTCTTTATTTGAACCAGAATACAGTCTTATATACAGTAGAAGATGACGTTCCCCTCTCCTGCTCATATTACTCTAACAATACACCTGTAACCTTATTAACCTAATTAACATGAGTTAGTTTACCAAATCATTTACCCAGACCAGATGACTCAGAGACATGACCTGTAGGACACAGACTTGTGGGCACCGAGCTTCACACAGTAGTATAAACACAATAGCAGGAGCTAATTACAATTATCAATACAAACAACAATCTCCCCCCTCCTCAGCCTAGTCATCAACAACTATAGTAGGATTAGACTGTTCATCTCCTAGCCAGTCCTTGGAGGCTAATGTGATCAGCTCACTCAATTAACAGGTTGAGTTCAGAATCAATCAAACCAAGAATAGTCTCTACATACATCCTGGGAGATATTGTGGACAAATATTACTGTCCCATTTTATGTAGTCCAAGATATATTTTCTCACTCACCCTGTGCCAGGATAGCAAAGGGTGACTTAGACATAAGAGGTGTATGGGGAGCTGGAACAAGGGCATCCCCTACTTTTCAAGGGATTCTGAGTTCCACGGGCCCTCCCGTCACAGTATACAGAACAAACCTCCCCTGCAGCTTCAGACGAACACCAGTATCCGTAAGCAGGGCACCGGTCAGCACAATATTCAACGCGGTGCTTGCAGGGAACATTCTTGGTCCCATAATTGGCTGCATCGCCGAAAAAGACATGGCCACACTCTGATCTTCTCAGCACGATCAAGAGGCCTCTCTTCTTCTCTGGCGCCAAACACATACACGAATCCCACGTGGTATCAAGTAGGGTAGGCTCCTCCCACTTGTTCTTCTGATCACGTAGCTCCCAGGCTTTCACTGGCGCCCGCCGCCTACGCATTCAGAAATAGAGTCCTGCAACTTTTAACCTCTTCTCTTCCTGAAAACTTTGACAAAGTCCAGCTCTCACCGTAAACTCCCAGTGAAACACCTCTCTGGGCTGTGAGAACCGATGGTCAACAAATCCCGGACGACACCCCCACATGTAGCACTAACTCTCGGTGGAGCTGCTGGTTTAAGCAGGCTTGTTACCTTCACTCTCGACACCCCTGTTTCACCGGCACCGGGTCTAGGGTTTTATTGAGTTTACCTCTGGACGATTTAAGCACCAACACTTGAGTATGTTTTCAATGCTTTATTGAACCAAGTAACGAAGGAAGTAGCAGGAAAGAGACAGGAGGGAAGCTGCAGGGAAGCTCAAATACCTTTCTTTAGGATTCTTGAGAACATCCTTTAAAGTTGAATATTGTAATTGGATGCAATCCCCTTGTGGGACCCAATCTTTGCTCACCTGGATAGGCCTCTCTCACTAGCTCAGCAGCCAGTATGAACAAAAGTCTCTGCCACAGACTTGCTTGAAATAAACCCATACGATCCTCTGCCACAGGATGTATTAATTTTTGCAGTGAATGTCAGACACAGTACTTGGACCTCTAAGCCAACCCGGCAGTACTATGCTGTAGAACTACTTTAGGATACGTCCTCCAACCGAGTCACCAGGCCCCTCTCCAGACCAGCACTCTGCATGATCCTTCCATGACGGGTCCTCCCCTGGGATCTTCTCGGTTGTCCAGCTTCTTCACTCTGGATAGACAGCTCAGGACCATTCCTCGGCTGCTGTGGTAGGCCCCAGACATGCTTCTGGGCCCACCCACGCACCGCAGCGGCGCGGGCCTCCGGAACGGAGGACCACGAGGTAGCGCTCTAACGCATACCTGTCAGCCAGGAGGGCCAGCAGGTGGCTGTAAAACGAACCCCAAAACATGGCGTCTGTCCCATAAATACCCTCTCCCATAATGCAACTCGGAGGACCACCTCCACCGAGTTGTCTCCGGGACAGAGGAGCATCCATACGCTTCGACACGCTTGCCCTTCCAACACCAGCCAAGCCAATGGTAACAGCGACACCCACCGGCTCAGTGTGGAACCACACGCAACGTCAGCCAAGCTGGAACAGAGGCAAATCTAATTTCCCTAACGAGCAATTCACTAAATTTACCTATCAGATGGTAGATCATAAATCTACCAGCACTACATGGATTTCATAGTTTAGCAGCTGTTTATTTATTCATTTATGCACTTTAGCGCTGTATTTTTTTAACACCTTTACAGTTGTTATGATGGTTAGAAATATAGCATTGTAGAAATTGCTCCAAGGACTGATTGGCTCGTTCTGTGGCCCCATTAGACTGCGAGTGATACGCAGAGGAGAAAGCAAGCAGAATTCCCAACTGTGCACAAAAGGCTCGCCAGAACCGGGACACAAACTGCCTACCCCTGTCCAAGACAATCACCTTGGGTAGCCCATGTAAGCGAAAGATCTCCCATGCAAATATGGAAGCCAGTTCCTTAGAAGTGGGTAACTTAACCCCCCTGGCGGTATTCCCGAGTGTGGCTTGGGGTAAGATTTCAGTACCATTAGCGGTAACCCCGAGCTACACTCAGGATCGCATTGCTGGATCCTGGAAGAGGTTACTTACCTTGTCCCCGGGATCCCGCGATGTATTCCCGCTGTGTATGGCGGCCGTGCTGTGTGTGCCCTGGCTTCCATTCCCTGCAAGCGTCGCTACGCAGGGGGGAGGAACCAGCGGCAAATTCAAAATGTATAAAGCACAAACACACTGATACATTGTAATCCTGTTGGATTACATTACTAAATAAAATAAAATTGACCTTAGTTTACCCCCCAGTGCTTTGTCCAGTACCCCTGCCTGCAGTTTTACTGTACTTTCTGTCTGGAAACTGCAGCACGACCATGCTATCAAAAAAGCGCGCCTCTACTTCAAAAGCGGCATATGACCTGCTGGAAAACAGCGACAGAGAATCGCTTGCAGAAGTGAGCGATAGCGATTCTTGGGGAAGTTCGTCATCAGGCACGGAAAGCGATTTTAGCGATGATCCTGCGACTGTGCCCAGTGATGTGTGGACTTGGTGCTCGATTGACTGCAGTACGGAGCACGCAGCGTCCCCAAGATTCCCATTTACCGGAGCACCTGGTATCAAAGTGACCTCCAACTCTTTTTGACTGATCAGGTTATAGAAAGAATTGTTACGGAGACAAACCGGTACCAGGAGCAACAAGCTGCTATACCTCAGAGGTTTTCAAGGAGCAGAAAGTGGGAACCAGTGACCAAAGAGGACATCTGGAAGTTTCTGGGCCTAATTATTCTTCAGGGAGTGGTGGGGAAACCCCTGCATAAGTAGTACTGGACAACCAACAAATTACTAGCCACTCCTTTTTTTTGGCACCATCATGTCGGAGTACAAATTTTCTCTCATAATGAAATATCTGCACTTTCAAAATAATGAAGAATTTGATGAGACTTCTCATCCAGCTCCAAAACTGAAAAAGATTTGGGATCTATATCAAATTATTCAGAAACATTTCCAGCAGCCCTATGTACCAGACAGAGATGTCAGTATCAACGAAAGTTTAATGGCCTACAAAGGAAGACTTAGCTGGATACAGTACATCACATCTAAGAGAGCACGATTTGGCATAAAATCATTCATGATCTGTGAAGCCAGCACTGGTTACATATGGAATTCGGTCCTTTACACCGGGAAAGGGACCAAATTCAATGAAATACTTTGATTGAGCCATTGCTGAATCAGGGGTACTCTGTAACCACAGATAATTTTTATACTTCTCCAGAACTCTATGAGTTCCTTCTACAGCACAAGACGGATGCATACAGGACTGATGGCGTGACATGCCGCCAACCTTTGGCAATAAAAAGCTCAAGGCAGGAGAAATAGTTGCCTGGCAGAAAGGCAAAATGATGGCACTT
Source organism: Aquarana catesbeiana (assembly GCF_042186555.1). NCBI lineage: Eukaryota > Metazoa > Chordata > Amphibia > Anura > Ranidae > Aquarana > Aquarana catesbeiana. The sequence continues at coordinate 116,247,076 of NC_133332.1, forward strand.
AGATGGCGCTACAAAAAAGATGTGTGCCTAATGAGTACCATTCACAACACCTCTACTGTCATGGTACATACAAAAGGTGGAAAAGATGTAAAGAAACTTCAAGTCGTAATGGACTACAACAACACCATGGGAGGTGTTGACAGAACTGACCAGGCCATGACTTTTTATCCTGCTATGAGAAAGCAACAAAAAAAAATACAAAAAAATCTTCAGGCATCTTCTTGAACAGTGTCTGTGGAACGCTTTCATTCTTCTAAAAAAAAAGAGTGACAGGTCTGTGGTTCATGCGGACTTTGTTTGGAAAGTTGCCAAACTTATATTTCCTAAGCACCAAACACCAACCACTGTAAATAGATCTGGACTTTGTGCTGCTAGCGTTGTGATCCCGGAACACCTGACAGGTCGACACTTTATGGACCACATTCCACCAACGGAAAAGAAGGCAGCACCCACAAGGATGTGTGTGGTTTGCTGCTCTAAACGTGACGACACTGGAAGGAGAATCAGAAAAGAAACCTGACTGTGACGTTGGACTTTGTGCTGTACCATGTTTTACAATTTTCCATACCCGAGACGTTTAATAAAGCAATATGACTACTAATATTGCACTCTTGTTTGGCCAAAAAAAATCCCATGGGTTGGGTCAGTGTTTTTGAGTATATTATTTACTAAAATGTATTGAATAAAAAGTATTACTACTATTATATTATTATTTGTTATTATTTATAGTTATTTATTATATTATAATTTATGATTTTGTGTTTCAAACTTTATCATACCCAGGATGTCTACTAGACTCTTGTTTGGACAGATTTCAGTGAGTTATTCCTAAGAATGACAGGCCTACAAAATAAAGCTCCAAATTTCCATGCAAAATAATGGTACCGCTTTCAGCACCTAAAATCTGAAATAATCATACCGCCAGGGAGGTTAAGTGGAATACAATGACACATCTTTGAGAAGCGGTCAACCACTATAAGGATAACTGTGTTGCCCTGGGAGTTGGGTAACTCCACAATGAAATGCATAGACAGGTGGGTCCAGGGCCTCTCTCCATTGGGTATGGGTTGTAGGAGGCCCACTGGACGGTGTCGTGGAGTCTTACTCTGAGCACACACGGAACAGGTAGCTACGAAGGCAGTTACATCAGCACATAGACTAGGCCACCAGAATTGTTGGGAAATGGCCCAAAAGAGTTGATTCTTCCCAGGGTGGCCAGCAGCCTTGGGAGAATGGTAAATCTGGAGCACAGCAGAACCGAGGCTCTCTGGGACAAAGCAGCAGTCACAAGGTTTATCAGGAGGAGCATGGACCTGAGCAGCAAGAATTTTGTCACCTAAAGGAGAAGTCAGACTGGTGCGAACCATAGCCAGAATACAATCAGGAGGAATCACAGGGACCAGAACCGACTCCAACTTGGAAGTGGAGGAAGATTGTTGTGACAAGGCGTCAGCCCTTACATTCTTAGTACCGGGTAAGAATGAGACAATGTAACTTGGCAAGAAAAGAGCCCATCGTGCCCTTCTGGGAGAGAGGCGTTTAGCCACAGACAAGAATGTGAGATTCTTATGGTCAGTAAGAATGAGAACCGGCACAGTGGTACCTTCGAGGTGATGTCTCCATTCTTTCAGGACTAAAATGATCTCCAACAGCTCTTTGTCACCAATCGTAATTGCACTTCGCAGGTGACAATTTCTTGGAAAAGTAGCCACAAGGATGCAAAGCGCTCTAGGAGGTAGGACGTTGAGATAGAAGGGCGACAACTCCAGTCTCAGAAGCATCAACCTCAAGAATAAAAGGTAACATAGGATCAGGATGTGCCAACACAGGAGCTGAAACAAAGGCACAGGCTTGAGACTCTCAAAGGCCTTTACGGACTCTGGAGACCAACTCTGTAGGTTACTCTCCTTTCTGGTCATATCAGTCAGGGGCTTGACCAGAGATGAGATGTTATGAATAAACTTCCGATAATAGTTGGCAAAGCCCAGGAAACGCTACAGAGGAAGTAAACCCATGGGTCGGGGCCACTGTAGGACTGCTACAAGTTTCTCTGGGTCCATTGAAAAACCAGCAATGGAAATGACAAGAATTTAACCTGTTCACAATGGAACTCGCACTTCTCCAATTTACAATAGAGATCGTTCTCTCTTAGTTTCTGAAGCACACGACACATCTGTGTGGTGGCTCTCCAGGGACTTAGAAAATATGAGGATATCATCGAGATAGACCACCACACATAACTGCAACAAATCTCGGAGGACATCGTTAATGAATTCCTGGAAAACTGCCAGGGCCTTACAAAGACCAAAAGGCATTACGAGGTACTCATAATGGCCTGTTCTGGTATTAATAATGTTATTAATAATAATAATCCTTAATCCTCACGAGATTGTATGCCCCTCTCAAATCAAGCTTCGTGAAAACTGTTGCTCCCTTGAGGCGGTCAAATAACTCCGTAATCAATGGAATCAGATAGGTATTCTTAATCATGAAATGATTGAGACCCCCTATAATCAATACAAGTTTTCAGTTCTCCACTCTTCTTCTTCATGAAGAAGTAAGCTGCACCAGCAGGGGACAAGGATTTGTGGATGAAACCTCGAGAAAGTGCGTCTGCAACATACTCCTCCATGGCCTTATCCTCCAAGACCAACAAAGGAAAAACCAGGTCACAAGGGTGTATGGCACCAGGTTGAAGCTCAATTGCGCAATCATACGGCCAGTGTGGAGGCATACTACCAGCTTGACCTTTGTCAAAGACATCACTAAAATTGGGGTACTCCTTCAGCAGGGAGGAGAGTGAAGAGGTGCACATGACCCTGGTTACCTTCTGGAAGCATGTCTTACTGCACTGTGGCGACAAGGAGAGAACCTCAGCATGGAGCCAATCAAAAGAGGGGTTGTGCCTCTGTAACCAAAGATAACCAATAACCAGCAGAAACTTAGATGAGAGAATAACTTGGAATTGGATTATCTCATGGTGAAGAGCCCCTACAGCCATGGACAATGGAACCGTCTCATGAGTCACATGGGCAGGCTATAGAGGTTTCCCGTCAAGAGCCTCTGTGGCAAGTGGAGTGTCACGCAGCTGCAGCTGAATCGAGTGCTTCAATACAAAGGCAGCATCAATGAACAGGCCCCAGAGTCGATTAGAGCCTGTATCTTGATGGACGACTCAGCCCAAGAAAGGGTGACTGAAACCCAGTTATACTTCTGGATAACTGGGGACGAAACAACGCCACCTAAGGTCTGTCCGTGACAGGACCTCAAGGTTCAGATGTTCCCTGGCTAACATGATCAACTTCTCCAGCTCAGTGGGTATATCTTGGGCTGCTATCTCATCCTTGATGGAATCCGAGAGACTATGAGAAAAAGCAGCCACAAGGGCCTCATTGTTCCAAGCAACCTCTGCTGCCAGAGTACAGAATTCAATGGCATAGTCAGCAACAGTTCTCATACTCTGTTTAATGGACATGAGGCACTTGGCAGCAGAAGCAGAGAGTGCGGGAACATCAAATACCCTTTTAAAGGAGGCCACAAACTCAGGGTAACTCAAGACAACAGGTTTTTGCGTCTCCCATAGAGGGTTTTCCCAGGCCAAGGCTCTCTCAGAAATCAAAGATGTCATGAAACCTACTTTGCTTCTGTCTGTGGGAAACGCCTGGGGCAGCATCTCAAAGTATATCTCAACCTGGTTGAGAAACCCTCTGCATTGAACTGGATCGCCCCCAAATCGCTGGGGAAGCAAAGCTGAATCAGACATACCTCTTATAGAGGTAATACTCGAGGCGGGTGCCTGCACAGAGACTGGCGCAGCAGCAAGGGCGGCCTGCAACTCAGGTTGTACCGGAGCAGCCACAGTGGGACATTCCAGGTGAGCCGTGCGACTCAGGAGCATTTGTAACGCCATGGCAAGCTGATCCATGCGGTGATCTTGCTCATCGAATCTGGAAAAAATATTACCAACAAGTGGTTTGACTGTATCTTCTGAATTCATGGCCTTCGCCTACTGTCAGAAACCATGAAATCAGACCGAGACAGAAGTACAGTTAAATCACACTTGTTTAATAATAAAAGTAAATAGAACAAACGTACTCAAACGTAGTTCAGGAACCTGAACAGATAGTCAGACAAGCCAAACGTCAGGGTGACGGAGATGAGCATAGTAAAACAGCAAGCAGGATCTGGAGCCAGAAGGGATGTCTGTCAAGCAAGTCTTTTAACAGGAATGCAGGACAGCAACTCTGTGATGTTGACTAAGGTGAAGGCAGAGCTCCTCTAGACTCGACGGCTTAAGTAGGCAGGGCTGACGAACAGGATATCAGCAACAGCTGAGTAACTGTGGAGAGATAGGAGCTTTCAATAGAAAAAAATTCCCCTTTAAGGATGTTGGGCAGAAGTGAAGTTTGACGTTGCTTCCGTCATCCAACGTCATTGAGTCGAGTGGGGACCATCATTCCCTCACTTGACTCACAGCCTCTGAGGGGAAAGGATCGTCTCCGCTGATACTGGCGGATCCGGTAAGCAGTGGAGATGACAGGAACATGCCGGGAGGGGGGTGGGCACCTCTCCTGCCGCCGATAAAAGTGATCTCATGGCGAACCCGCTGTGAAGACCATTTTTATCCTAAAGAGGACCGGCTGACATTTCAGAAAATAAAGTATTCTACATCAAAGTACCGACGTACAGCTATGGCGGTTTGCGATAAGTGGTTAATGAATGAGACATACAGTATAATACAAGCCACAATGTGAGTAACTACAGAAGGTAAATATAATAAATACAGTATCAGTTCACCATTTTAAAATAGACCTATAGTATTCCATATCTTTACATTTGCAGTATATGAATAGAATACTATATGTACAAAAAGTGATAACTATAGGACCTTGTATATTTTTTTTCAAATGACTGTAGTGTAATGCCCTGTACACACGGTCGGATTTTCAGATGGAAAATGTCCGATCGGAGCGTGTTGTCGGAAATTCCGACCATGTGTGGACTCCATCGGACATTTTCCATCGGATTTTCCGACACACAAAGTTTGAGAGCACGCATGCTCAGAAGAAATTCCGACACGGAACAGCTCGGTCTGGTAAACTTAGCGTTCGCAATGGATACAGCACTTTCTTCACGCTGCAATGTAAAAAATGTTTTAATACAGCGCACTCTCTTCTTCTTTATAATGTGAGAAGAATTAAGTAGTTTTGCTGCTCATATTCACACACTTCTCACAAACTTCTTTCTTTACTATTTATCGGGATTCCCTCAATATATTTTGATTTGTCACATCTGACAACATTATTTTGGTGTTGTATTTTTTTTTTTTTTGGTTTTAAGGCAGATTAGTTATTTTTGGTTTGTATTTTTTTCAAGGCTGATTTTTGTTGTTTTGGATTTTTATTTGTACTCCAGAAAATTTTTGTGTGTGTTTTTTGTGTCAAGTTACCACAACACCATTGATATGTTGTTCTATTTAATCTGTAGGAGATTGTTTGGTGTTGTTGTCACTTGTTAATTTCACATTGTATTTTAGAAATGTACCTGAATCCTCACCAACAAACTGTCCTTTTTGGATGAAAACACACATAGGAGAGTATAAATTTCCAAAAAAAAAACATTTATTAAGGGCTCACAACTAAACAAAGAGGGAGGCAACGCTGGAGAAACAGCAGAAATGGGTGAAGCCTTGGACCCCCAGGGCACACATCAACTATTTTGAAGCAAAATTGGTGGCCTGAGGAGTCCTTATCTAAGGGAGTGCAGTCTGATCCAGAAGTCCCCGAGATCCGGAAAGCAGCAGATGACATCTGTGCCCCCAGGCTGTGGTCATACGAGAGACTGCAGCTTTTGTCAGACCAGACTGAACCCAGGGCCATCACTCTCTTGTCTTCCTTCCACGCTTCCTTCCACGCGGTGGCTCTGGTGGTGGAGTTGTGGCAGCAGGAGGAGGAGGAGGAGGATGGTCCAACTCAATCACGTCGGTCTTGGGTGTTAGTTCCCCACTCACCCCCTTAGTTAGGACTTTATAAAGCAGGTCCTCACATAGCTTTCTTTGACCCTCCTGCATGCCCTGCAGTTTTGTGGCAGCCATGCAGGCAAAGGCCTCTTCAGGAGTGGGTAAGGCTCTGAGGGACGCAAAAGCCTCTTGAATGAGCCTGAGCGCAGAATCCTGCATGGGAGTCGTCTTCCTCGCTCTTTTGTATGGAAGGCGGAGGGGAGGAACCTACGATTCAGTCAGGCTGCGACTGGTCCCAGGCTTCTCATGGCTGACACTTAGCCCGCCTCCTCCTGGCTGCAACTTAGCCCCGCCTCCTCCTGACTGCCACATTCCACAACCTCCTCCTGGCTGAGGTCTTCCTGTGTATGAAAAAGGGACATAGTTTTAGTTTTTTATTCATCAATCACACACAATTGTCACCTCCTGACTGTTGCAAATTGAATGTTATCAGATATAACAGACTATCCTTCTGAGCCCAGGATTTTTCATTCTTGTCCCAATTTTGGGTGCCCACTACTGTCTATTGATATGTAAAACTCTTTTTTCAATCAGCAATTAGTGATCAATAATAACATCTAGTAAACATCATTTATTTATTGACCAGAAATCTGTAGAAGAATGCTATACCTGACTCCAGCTGGGCTCCTCCACTTCTTCCTGGCTGGAAGGCCCAGGTTGGACATTGGAAGCCTCATCTGGGACGGAAGGAAGAGTAGAAGGAAGAGTGGAGAGTGATTCCCTGACATCAGTGTGGTCTGACAGAAATCGCAGTCTCTCATAGTACCACAGCCTGGGGACATAAACGTCACCTGCTGCAGCTCCGGATCTCTGGGAATCTGTGACCTTCTTGTGCTCTCTAAGATAAGTGCTCCTCAGGCCACCAATTTTGGTTTTTAAATAGGGGATGGTTGCTGTGGGGACCACCGGCTTCACCAACTCCAGCAGTTTCTCCAGCGCTGCCTGCCTCTTTTGTTTATTATTGTAATGGGGATGTCTCACCTGCCACAGACAGGGCAACTCCCTGTATTTGTCCATGAACAGGGGAAGGAAGTTGTGGTCATTGAAGCCATCCATTTTCTCTGCAAGACACAACACAAGACAAACCCTAATGTCAGGCCAAACTCCCCTAATCTTGTTACAATATAGGCTTCCATTTCGAAGCAGTATAGGCCCAAGTTTAGATCTTACCTTCGTTATCACGATCGGCGCCTCCGATGCTCCTTCCTCCGCTCACAGATCGTACGTAATACGCACGCGTGTTACGCTTTATACACACTGCGCATGCGTGTGACTCCGCCCGCCCCTGACGTTCTTTCTAGTCTATTCCCCGCCCCTTTTCGTTCGGCGCAGTGGGGGAAGAGCACATGGCGGAGACACAGCAGGTGCGTGCTAATTACAGGAACGAGGAGGAGGAGGAGGAAAGCCCGGAGCCGGAAACGTCCCGATCCAGAAGGAGATTTAAGGCCTCAAATATGTCCTTTGGGGAGATGTTGGAGATGGTGGACATCCTGAAGAAGGCCGACTATGATGGAAAGTATGGACCTTACCCCAACCCCAATGTCAGAAAGGCAAAGATCATGGCGAAAGTGGTCAGGAGTCTGCACCGGCATTTCGGGGTACGACCATAGGCGTGCGCACAGGGTGTGCCAGGTGTGTCTGGGCACACCCTAATCGCCTTGTGTGGTGCATATTCCCCCCTGTTTAGACCACTGATATTTCAGCCAAAAAAAAAAATGTTACAAAATAAAATAATTTAAAAAGAATAAAAATAAAACTACTGACACTGTCCACTGCCCTAATGACACCATCAGTACATATACACATGCATATGTATTTGAGCTTTGGGGTGCACACCCTAATGCAAGAGGCTGCGCACACCTATGGGTATGACGATCGAAAGATCAGCTCAGGAAATGGTGGTCGGACCTCAAATTACGAGAACATGAGCAGTACAGAAAGATCCGGAGAGTGCTGCAAAAAAGTAAGTACCGTATTTATCGGCGTATAACACGCACTTTTTTCCCCTTAAAATCAGGGGAAAGTCGTGGGTGCGTGTTATACGCCGATCCCCGCTATCGCTATGTGAATGTCAGCGATCGCTGCCGACATTCACATAGCGAGTAGTTTTAAATATGGCGCCGCGGAGTTCGGAGGGACTCGGCGGTGCTGAACGAGCACCGCCGAAATCACAGAGCCGAGATACACATACCCGAGTGTATTCGGCTCTTTCCGGCGCCGCTCACAGTCACGCCCAGTCCCGCCATTGGACCTGTGTAATGTCCATCATAGGGCGGGACTGGGCGGAACTGTGAGCGGCGCCGGAAAGAGCCGAATACACTCGGGTATGTGTATCTCGGCGGCGTTCATTCAGTTCCGCCGGCGCCGAGTCCCTCCGAACTCCGCGGTGCCATATTTAAAACTACTAGCATGTGTATGGCGGCGGCGGCAGGCGGTAGACATGGACACTGGGGACAAGGCTGCACTGGGGACAAGGCTGCACTGACAAGGCTGCACTGGGGACAAGGCTGCACTGACAAGGCTGCACTGGGGACAAGGCTGCACTGACAAGGCTGCACTGGGAACAAGGCTGCACTGACAAGACTGCACTGGGGACAAGGCTGCACTGACAAGACTGCACTGACAAGGCTGCACAGGGGCAAAGGCTGCACTGACAAGGCTGCACTGACACTGAAAAGGCTGCAATGACACTAACAAGGCTGCAGATGAATACTGATGAGGCTGCATTGATGGGCATTTTAATGTAAGTTTCTTTTCCTTAAACTTCCCTCCTAAAAGTTTTTTTCCTTAAAATTCTCTCCTAAACTTGGGGTGCGTGTTATACGCCGATAAATACGGTAGTTGTCCTGTGTTCCTATTCTTTATGTTTCTTACGTTCGTGCTGCTCCATGTGCTTTTCTTCCAAGTGTACATTTTTAAATGGCAACTTTCATGTTCATGGGCACATTATTCGTTCGTATCAAACATTTTTCTTTCGGCCTATAAAACACCATTGTTTAGGCCATATGCATTTGGCCACAATTTTTACGCCCTACTTGTCTGAAACTAATTTGGTTGTGTAGATGGCTTTGTTGCTAGAATGAAATGCAAACTAGATTCTGTGTAAGGAGAGGACACTGAGCAGCTGTTTACACATCTGGACACTGGAGCACTAGTGTGGGACACTGGAGCACTAGTGTGGGACACCAGAACACCATTTTTATTAGGGGGCCCATACAGGTGCTCCAGTGTATACTATAGGGGGATCTCCATCTGTGACGCATGTACAAAACAGGTAAAGTATTGAAGCTTGACAAAGGACACTGAAAAAGCTCCATTTTGGAACTCGGCCAAAATAGACAATTGTACCCCACTTCCAAGCAATGTTTCAGATTTATAGTTCTGCCATCAAATATCTGTGTGCTAATTATACCATTTTTGTTTTACATAGGGGAGAAAAGACTCGGAGGACACCCCTCATCCGAGGAGACCACAGACCCCCCACCTCTGGAAGAAGGGGAAATCCACCCAACACAAGAAGAGCAGGAGGAAGAAGACGTGGTGGAAATTGTCACCACAACAGGTGAGTGTCTGCGACCACAGGCTCAGGTAAGAGATGGATGCCGGCATATTTTCTATACCTTTTTTTTTTGGTTTCTCTCTTTTTAGGTGATCGTGATGTTGTGGATCCAGATCCTTTCACATCAGAAAGTGCCCAAATCCTGATCGGGGAGATCATGAGGTGTAATTTACAATTGGAAAACCTCAAGAAAAACATCAATGATGTTACTACAAAAAAATAATAACATCATTGATGTTTTGGGGCGAGTTTAAAACCCCTCCAAATCCCTTTGTTTTTTGGTGTGCTACAATGTTCTAAATGTTTTTGCGATTTTTCAAAAAGCCAAATTTGGAGGATGCACACAGTGTGCCAATATGTGCTATCTGCCATCACAGGAGATCAATGGATGCGTTTTGGGGTGCAACCCCTTCCTCGATAATAAAGTAGCTGAGAGGAAGGGGTTGCTCCCCCAAAACACGTCCCTTGATCCCCTGTGATGGCAGGTCGCACATGTTGACATTCATAAATTGGTGTGCATCTTCCAAATTTGGCTTTTCCTGGCGTGACTTCACCCCATCTGAACGCAATATCAAACACAGTTCATAAATACTCATGTCTGATATTGCCTTCAAATTCTACCAAATGTGAACTTTGTAAGTTCAAGATTTGTGTCTTTCTTGTTGGTTTTAAACATGCTTGTTTTATCTTAAATGGACATTTATATTTTTTATAATGCCCCCCCAAAAATTGTTATACAACAAACATGTTGGTTTGTTTTAAAAACCTTTTCTAAATGCACATGTGATTGTGCAGGTATTAAAAAGATTGTTCATCAAGAATATGTGTATTATTGTCTCAACGCTAAAACACTTTTGTGGGGCTCTAATTGCTGCTTTCTGTGAAAATGGGTGTTATTTCCTAAGGGCAAATCCTCTTTGCACTACAAGTGCAGTTTCAGTGTAGTTTCAAGTGCACTTGTAGTGCAAAGTGTCTTTGCCTTTAGTAAATAACACCCAACAGTGCTTTGTATAAGGTTACACAATCACGCCATTTTCTGGACTCACCACATTTCTGTCAGAGTCATCTAAAACAAACACAAGCAGTAAATGTCAACAAAGATTTTCTTTTTTTTGTTTTTTTATTTGATAAAGGCTTCACAAATTTGCTGGCATATTGATGGCCCCCCTACCAGCAAAGAACTCCAGGTATCGTAACCGGACATCACGGGCACTCAGGGAGGGCAAGCCAGGACGGCCACTTTCAAGCGCCGTCAGTGTTGTTTCATGTATCATTCCGGCCTCAGGCCCAACTGAGCCAGCATAGTTGGCCGAATGTTGGCGTAAAAAGTTATGGAGAATACAGCACGCCAGGATTATATGATTAAGTTTATACTCCGCCATATGGATGGGTGTCAGAAATAGGCGGAACCATCTGGCCAGGATTCCAAATGTGTTCTCCACCACTCTTCTGGCTCTGGCCAGCCGGTAATTAAAAACCCTCTGTTCCGGGGTGAGGGTCCTCATCGGGAATGGCCGCATAAGATGGTCCCCCAGCGCAAATGCTTCATCCGCTACGAAGACGAATGGGAGTCCTTCCACATTGTCTTCTGGAGGTGGCAAGTCCAAGCTGCCATTCTGTAAAACTCCGTCTGGGCGATGACTCCACCATCGGACATCCGGCCATTCTTCCCCACGTCCACATACAAGAAGTCGTAATTAGCCAACACCACCGCCAACATCACAATACTATTGAACCCCTTATAGTTGAAATAGTACGACCCTGAGTTGGGTGGTGGGACGATGTGGACGTGTTTCCCATCAATTGCCCCTCCGCAGTTAGGAAAGTCCCACCGCTGGGCAAAGTGGGAGGCCACAGTCTGCCATTCCTGTGGCGTGGAAGGAAACTGTTGAGGAAAACAAAAAAATTAGTATTTTTGCACATAAACATGGAAAGCAGATTAGAGACACAAACATTCTTGGCCAACATCCAGATAACATTTATTAAGGGGAACTTTACAACACCAAAGTATAAGGTACACCTATCATATTCCCCCTCCCCCCCTCTCATGGGCCATTTCTAACATTATAGGGGGGGGGAATCTTGGACAGGTAACCCTCTTCACTTCATTGAGAGATGAATGGCTAAATACAGGGTATTACTTGGAACAGCCCCTCCTTAGTTACACTATTGGCAGCCCACTGGACAGGTAAGAAGTGTCATAATACAAAGATAGAAATACACATTGTACACATTTGAGCACATTTGGACATTCTGCTATTACCTAGCAAGATAATAATAGGATAGAAAAACTTTAAACAGTACCATTTGAAAGTATACAGGCAGGCCCTTGCACTACATGCTTTGGGGAATTCATCAATAAATCTGACCACAAAAGAGATGGGTATAGTGTGTATGGGTTTGGCAAAGTCAGCAGATAGATGATTGAGGATAGATAGAGAATTGGTATCAGCTGACTTAGCAGTTGGGGGGAGGTTAATAAAAATGATTTGGGGACACTACAAAAAAAAGCCTCTGGCCCTCTGCCTGAATTTAAAGCACAAATCAGATTTCTGAACATTTTAGGGGATGTTTGGGGTAAAGCACTACTATGGAGCTGATAAAATACATTGTTAAGTGACTACATGAGGTGAATATAGGGGCAGGAGAGCATGCTGGGGAGGTTAGTGAAGGCAAATATGTATGAAGGACATAAAAATCCAGCATGCATGAGGACAAAGGGGACATTCACAGCATATTCCAATCATGGTAATTAGGGAATGAGGAAAGAAATACAATATATTAGCAAACATTCAATACAATAAAATGTGATATTAAAGGATAAAAATCTTACCTTCATATACTCCTTCTGCAGGACCTGGATGATGGCAGAACAGGTCTCTGGGATAATGATCCCCAGAGCCTGGGGGGAGATGACTGTCGAGAACTTCAAGTCCTGCAGGCTTCTCCCTGTCGCCAAGTACCGCAGGGTAGCGATGAGCCTCTGCTCCGGAGTGATGGCTTGCCTCATGCAGGCATCCTGCCTGCTGATATAGGGGGTCAGCGAAGCCAACAAACGGTGAAATACGGGGTCCGTCATCCTGAGAAAGTTCCTGAAATCATCAGGATTATTCTCACGGATCTCACGGAGCAAAGGCATATGAGAGAACTGGTCACGCTGAAGCAACCAATTCTTGGTCCATGAACTCCTCCCCACCCTGTTCATGGACTGGACTTGTGTCAAGGTCAGGACCCCAACACCAAGCCCCCGCACAGCACGAACTCTACGAGGAGTACGTATACGCAACATGGCTATAAAACGGTCGGCTGCTCAGAACTAAGTAACAAAACGCACTGAAGAACAGCAAGGCCTGTGAAGAGCGACCTGAAAAACAGCAACGAGTGGGCAAGATCGCACAGAAAACTCCAATACGAACTTACTGCACGCACTGAAGAGCAGATACAAACCCACAAGCACAAACTGAACCGCAGAAAACGATCTGAAAGCCACGAGTCTGAAAAAGCGCGAATCGTCTCTCACCAAACTTTTACTAACACGAGATTAGCAAAAGGAGCCCAAAGGGTGCCGCGCTTGGTTCTGAACTGGCCTTTTCTAGTCTCGTCGTACGTGGTGTACGTGACCGCGTGGTTGGCGATCGGAAATTCCGACAACTTTGTGCGACCGTGTGTACGCAAAACAAGTTTGAGCCAACATCCGTCGGAAAAAATCCTAGGATTTTGTTGTCGGAATGTCCGATCAATGTCCGACCGTGTGTACGGGGCATAATTGTGATGAGATGAAAGAAATGAATAAAGCACAAAGTAAATTGGCTATTAATTCAGTCTATATAAAAAAGTACACTTTATCGCCTGTCTTATTTATGTTTAATATAAAATAGGGATCACGAGACATCACTTACATCTCTAATGAGTTTTTCTTACTGTTTGAAACGTCATCAGAGATTTTCTCTCATTTTTTTGTCCCTGTGAAATTATGACAATAAAAAAGGTTATAACCTTTCCCCAATCTGCAAAAAGCGTTTTTGTTGGTTTGTGTCCTCATTAGAGAGATTTCCCCCCCACTTTTCTGTCTCTCAGATCCCATTACTTGCACATGAAGTAAGAGCAAATCTCCCCAATGGGAACGCAAATGTTAATAAAAACCTCACAGAGATTTAGAGATCAGAGGAAGAGGTGGCTACATTAAACTGAAATCTGGTCGGTTGCTAGGTTACCACGCTTTGCCACCATTATTTCTTTTACTTATTAGAGTAAATATATATTTTTAAAACAAGTCCTCTAGCTTTTTAAATTGTGCAATATTGCTTTAGACCTAAGATGTAAACCTGATGATGTGGATGGCCATTATTCTCTATGGCTGGGCCCATGGGGGACTTGTTATAGAGCAGCCACAATGTCTGTTGTTAAGCTATGTCAGTGAGAAATGGGTCGTTTCTGCACCTTAGCCTGTAGTAATCACACACAATTAGAAAAAGAAGTGAGGGTGGACGACTTTCTTATATAACATAACAATAGTGTAATGTGGTAAAATGTACAAGTAGCCTAACTTAACTTAACCACATGCCAACATGCACAATGGCACGGCTGGGCAAATGGGTGTACAGGTACATCCCCTTTAAATTGCAGCATTGTGGGCACGTGCGCCGTGTACTCCGTGACCGTGCCTGCGGGTCACGCGGACTTGATGTCCACCGGGGGGGACGGAGCAGCAGAACGGGGAGGTGCCTATGTAAACAAGGCATTCCCCTGTTCTGCCTAGCAACATGATAGAGATCTACTGCTCCCTGTCATTGGGAGCAGTGATCTCTGTCATGTTCTAGTGAGACAATCCCCCCCCACAGTTAGAATCACTCCCTAGGACACACTTAACCCCTTGATCGCCCCCTAGTGTTTAACCTCTTCCCTGCCAGTGTCATTTACACAGTAATCATTGCAGTTTTATAGCACTGATCTCTGTATAAATGACAATGGTCCCAAAATAGTGTCAAACATGTCTGATGTGTCCGCCATAATGTCGCAGTCACAATAAAAATTGCAGATCGCCGCCATTACTAATATTAAAAAAATAATAATAATAAAAATGCCATAAATCTATCCCCTATTTTGTAGACGCTATAACTTTTGGACAAACCAATCAATATAAGCTTATTGCAATTTTTTTTACCAAAAATATGTAGAAGAATACATATCGGCCTAAACTGAGAAAAAAAAAATTGTTTTTTTATATATTTGTGGGGGATATTTATTATAGCAAAAAGTAAAAAATATTGCTTTTTTTTTCAAAATTGTCGCTCTTCTTTTGTTTATAGCGCAAAGAATAAAAAATGCAGAGGTGATCAAATACCACCAAAAGAAAGCTCTATTTGTGGGAAAAAAATTTTGTTTGGGTGCAACGTCGCACGACCGCGCAATTGTCAGTTAAAACAACGCAGTTCCGTTTCGCAAAAAGTGCTCTGGTCGGGAAGGGGGTAAGTCCTTCCGGGGCTGAAGTGGTTAAAGTGGAAGTTCAGGCAAATTCTGACTAAGGCAAAACCTACTACCACCCCCATTCTAAGCCTATTCTTTCTACCCTGTAAAAAAAAGATCTGTATACTTACCTGTTCTAAAGCCGCTCCAGTCCGTTCACATGATTTCTACAGTGGCAGCTTCTGTGTTGAGGAGAGATTGCCGACAATGGCTGCATGTGCCTGTGCGGTGATGTTACGTATAGGCTTACTATGGGGCATCTGTTGTCGGCTGCCCCTCCTCTACACTGAAGCCGATGCTGAAACATGATCTTGTGACCGTACCTAAGCAGCTTCAGAATTGGTAAGTATGCAGATCTTTTCTTTAACAGGGTTAGATAGAACACTTACCTATTCTGAAGCCACTCCGTTCCGGTGACGTGATTAGGTTCCAGCATCTGCTTCAGTGTAGAGGTGGGACAGCCGACAAAAGATGCCCCATAGTAAGCTTATAGGTGACGTCACTGCACAAGCATTTGCAGCTGTTATTGGAGATCTCTCCTCAGCACTTAAGCCACCACTAAAGCGATCATGTGACTTGACCTGAGCGGCTTCAGAATAGGTAAGTATACAGATCCTTTCATTGCAGAGTAAATAGAATAGGCTTAAAATAAGGGTGGAAGTGGGTTTAGCCTTCTTTTCAGAGCATCCTAGGATCTCCAAACCCTCAGGATATATAGGGTGAAATTAACGGTTTCACCCTCTCCCTTCTGCTGTTTTTTTAGTTCTGTTGACCCAGCATTCTGATAAGTGGATAGACAAACCAATAGCAAGGCTGCAGTTTAAGTGGGCCTTACATGGATCAAAATTCTGCCGGTTTAGCAGGGACTGGCTAAATTTCAATCCATATATGGGCAGGCTGGTTGTACACAAGTTGTTCTATATAGCAACTTGTGTACAACCAGCCTGTTGTAAAAGTTTCTCTCAATCGGTGCCTCTGGCTAAAGCTGGCAGCGCTGATCAATGCACTCTAATGGCAGGGAAGTTTTTAGAATACAATAGCTCGGCGGGGAGGATTCCGAGTAATTTTCTTTCATTCAACCCACTGGTTGAACAAAAAAAAAAATTACTAATTTATGGCCAGCCTTACATGTCAACCCAATTAGACCACTATCCTCCAATCTTAACCCCTCATCAAATCCAATATCTTCCTCCACCTTGCACAGTACATCCCCTTACCTCCAATAAGTGATCCAGAAGTCTTCAGAGGAAAGAATTAACAGTAGACAGTTCAGTCTCCAGTCAGTTTGTGAGGTGGGAGGAGCAGGGGAGTGCCTTGCTATCCTAGCTGTGTTTCTATTGATGCACACAGTGTAGAGAGACACAACACTACAACACAACAGTCTCTTAATGCAAAGGTGGCTCCATAGGATGCTGCAAGAAAGGAGCCACCCTGAAATGGGAAACATGGGACAGTAGTCATGGTACATGGTCAAAGGAGGTGCTAAAAGGCTTCAAACTCCTCCAGACTTGACATAATGCTTCAACTTTAAAGCAAATCGCCGCAATGCAATGCTTCATGTTTTAATAATGTCAACAGCACTGTGTCCATAGTATCATTGCATAGGCCTTTGAGGAGAGTTAAAAATGCCCCTCAAACACTTGCTTTCAATGCCATTGTGAACTTAGCCTTAGGCAGGAATTCTACTTTAAAACAGCTGCTGAAACTGCCTAAAAAATTAGGATTTAATATCACTTTAAGTTTACAAAAATATTGCTAGATGGCTTAGGATACTCACAAAGTAAATTTTAGAGTTGATTCCACCATAGATGGCTGGATTTATTATTCTGTAAAATAAAGGGGTTGTAAAGTCAGAAGCTTTTTTATCTTAATGCATTCTATGCATTAAGATAAAAAGCCTTCTGTGTACAGCAGCCCTCCTCAGCCCCCCTAACACTTACCTGAGCCCCCTCTATGTCCAGCGATCTCTACGAGTGTATCGGCCATCCGAGATTCTCCCTTCTGATTGGTTGAGGCACAGCAGCGGCGCCATTGGCTTCCGCTGCTGCCTATCAAAGTCAGTTAGCCAATCAGGAGAGAGAGGGCGCACGATAGGCGCTGCTCCATGTCTGAATGGCTCGGGTGCCCCCATAGCAAGCTGCTTGCTGTGGGGGCACTCGACAGAAGGGAGGGACCAGAAGCACAGAAGAGGGACCTGAGAATAGGAAGATCGGGGCTACTCTGTGCAAATCCACTGCACAGTGCAGGTAAATATAACATATTTAAAGAAAAAAAAAAAAACGAAAAGAAAAAAAACCAAGACTTTACAATCACTTTAAATTATCTGCTATGTTAAAGTAATTTTGTCATAAGAAAAGCATGGTGGCTGCTACTGCTGACCTCTACTTTGATAATGTTAGTTTCCTATTATGTAAAGGTTCTCAACTCCTTTGGTAAATCAGCCCAGCCCAACTTGCCTTTGGGGCACTTGTGTGAGCTTGCTTCTGAGCCTCACTGGATGCATCTATTGACACAGACAGCGGTACTCAGCTCTGCCTCCTGCTCCCTTGTCACTGACCAGAGCCAATGGCTCCTGCTGCTGTGTCTGAGCCAATGAGAGACTGAGCAGAGAGAGCCCAGGGGGAAGGGGGAGGGACTGCATTCAGAAGGTGTTTTACCTTAAAGCACTAGTAAAGTTCAGTCCTAATAATATTAAAAAGCTGGTCCCCCTGCAGGTTTAAGTCATAATGTACTAGTATACCCTGCATACTAGCACATTATGACAGACTTACCTGCAAACGGAGCCCTCCAGCGGAGAGCTGTCATGGCTCCCCTGGCATTTTCATCCTCCACCAGTGGGGAGCGGGCTGTAAATGTAATGTGAGCTGCGCATATGTGGCTCAGTCATCACATTACCCATTACCAAGCAGGGGGGGCACTTATGACAGAAGAGACCTCTCTGGTCTCTTCTGTTATAAAAACTCTGCCTGTCAGTGGGTCATGTAAAGACACAGACTTCACTACCACTTTAAATGCACAGAATGCATTGGGTAAAACAACTTCTGCCTTTATAACCACTTTAAATAATGTTCTGCATATTGTGTTTGTTTTAAATGTACAGTATTTTAATTTGTTGGTTGAAGATACAATAAGATGCATTAGGAGACATGGACACCATCCTCTATACATACAGATCATGTTGCTGAATGACGTGCAGAGAAATTTAATTTTTTATGTCAATCAAGTGTTCTAAATTGCTTAGTTAGGAGGAATCATTTACATAAATAATGACAGACATTAGGTGTCATTAAACACAATTATAGAGAATTGCTATTAAAGATCCATAGTAGTTAGCACCATTTCAAGCAAGTTTAATCAGATGCAAAATTGAATCAGCGCATGGACGTCCTTTGTTTTACATGTAAATCATACAGGTTTTCTATGCTTAACTGGAGAGATCCATACACTGCCATTAACAACCAGAGGTGAAAAGAAGAGGAGCTGCTTATTGTTGCCATACACATCATGGAAAACTGTTTTCAATGTGCAGCAAAGTTCAGGACCAATAAGGTATTTTTTGTATATATTTTCTTTCTTTCTTTATTATTAAAATATATAAAGAAAGCACAAAGTGAATCCCACATAAAATACAACGCTATACACTGTGGGGTCGATTTACTGAAACTGGAGTGTTCAAAATCTGGTGCAGCTGTGCATGGTAGCCAATCAGCTTCTAACTTCAGCTTGTTTAATTAAAGGGGTTGTAAAGGCAGAAGGTTTTTTTTTTATCTTAATGCATTCTATGCATTAAGATAAAAAGCCTTCTGTGTGCAGCAGCCCCCTCAGCCCCCCAACACTTACCTGAGCCCCGTCTCTGTTCAACGATGTCCACGATTGCCTGGGCCGTCCGAGACTCTCCCTTCTGGCTGTCTGAGACACAGCAGCGGCGCCATTGGCTCACGTTGCTGTCAATCAAAGTCAGTCAGCCAATCAGGAGAGAGAGGAAGCGTGGGTGGGGCAGGCGGGGCTGGGTCTGGGCTCCATGTCTGAATGGACACAGGGAGCTGTGACTTGGCTCAGGTGCCCCCATAGCAAGATGCTTGCTGTGGGGGCACTCAACAGGAGAGAGCGGTCAGGAGCACAGAAGAGGAGGAGCACGAGAAAAGGAGGATCAGGGCTGCTCTGTGCAAATCCACTGCAACAGAGCTGGTAAATATAACACGTTTGTTATTTTTATAGAAAAAAAACGAGACTTTACAATCACTTAAAGCTTTGGCAATAAAACCTGAACTATGATTGGTTTTATGCAGAGCTGTACCATATTTTTCACTCTCCAAGCATTGCTAGTAATTGCAGAGTCTGACATCCCCTTGACAAAGCCCTGCACGATGAAACATGTTGGGGGTGGAGTCAGACACTGTAGGTAGATGAGAGCTGTGCAATTCCTGGAGTTGGTGAGCTGCTTGATCCTATAGCTTACAGCTAGCATTGTTTCCATCTACAGTTACTGCTGCTTAATTTTATTTATGCATTTCATCTACTGTAATTTTCTGAGTGTAAGTCTTTTTTATACTTGGATATCACTATATTACACTATGTGAAGCATTTGCTTTCCTGGAGTTACAATCCATCCATCCGCCCAAGGCTCTGGAGTGATCTTATGCACAGACAAGTGGAGGATTACCGCTCAGGTTTCTGATTGGGCTGTGTTTCACCTTGCAGCCTGGATTATCCATGCTGTGCTTTCCTTTCTTTAATTAGACAAGCATTCACGTTTGGTTAATGTCTGTCTGAAAGTGTGGTGAAGGGAACACTTAGGGTTATTGTAAAAGGCTGTTTATGCAGATATCTCGAGAAAGCACTAGGTGTGAATTATAAGGTTTTTTGTGGACTTTTTTGGTCCTTTTTTCTATTGTTCTGGTTAACACTTCAAATTTGTTTTACACAGTTTATATTTTAGCTCACATGGCTTTTTTACACATATATTTATATACTTTGTTGGAGACTGTCATAACATGTTTTGATTCACATATGTGATTTTAAAATATATTTTGTCTGATTGATATATATTAATTTCACCATTTTTGAATACAGTAAAACCTTGGTTTGGGAGCGTTTTGCAAGACAAACAAAATTTTTTAATACATTTTAACTTGATATACAAGCGATGTCTTGATATACAAGTAGCGTCATGTCACAACTGAGTATAAAAGAGAAGAGAGGCACCTCTAAGTGTAGCAATATGGTTACATTTAAGGAAGGTACAACATTTAGCAACTCATATGGTTGATGATTAAAACAGGCACATCTAAGACATCTAAGTCGTGCCCCTGGAAGACGCAATTTTCTTGAGAAACGCAGCGTAGGGCTGAGCGGTATCATTGCGTCACCTCCTATTGTCACTGTACATCCAGCAGGACGGGCTATCTGTGGTCACCCGGCCGGTGCCACAGACTGTTCTTCTACTGATGATGCTGATTCCTTTACTTACATGTGAGTGTTTACCATTTTTATTTCAATAAACACCGTTTGATTTTACACTATGGGAGCCTTCCCTTTCTTTCTTCTTATGATGACAACACTATGCTGAGGGCTGAGTCCGTTTCTGGGGACCCATTCATCTCCACCACAGTCCCTGATGTCCTTTTCCAGTTTCCATCTTCGCTCCTGGGAGGTCTGGATCAGCAGGATCTCACAGACCATTTAGACCCTCTGTAACGGGGGGTCATGGGATTCTGGTAAGAGGCCAGGCTCTTTATTTTTGGTGGCGGATCTACACACCTAGGATTCTATGCAACTGTATAACCCGGGACTGTCTATCACTGTTTTTGTTTTTTTCTATATGGAATGTTCTTTTTATATTTGACATATATTTCCACTTCTATATTTACTATACACAGATTTATTTTCAAATATTTTTGCACTAATTGTGATATATTATTGCACAGATTGTATATATATCCACTAAGGGGGCTTGTGTATTCCCCCAATTTTATATGGTGTGCTACACTACACACATTTATATATATTGATTGTATTTTGATTCTGTAGGGGTGGCACTCTTTAGCCACACATACACCAACTTGTTTAGCGTGAGTCACCAATTTTTCCCTTTTTCACATCTAAGTTTGCAGGCATCCGGAGTAAAGCTGTCCACATAGACCATCCTCCTCACCGCCATCGATGTCGTCCCTTCCACTCTGTGCTCCATACCTCGCTCTCAGATTGCTCTACTGCAGGGTAGTCTTCCTGGTCACGATTGCAGACTGACAGCGGTGAGAGCCGGTGGTGTGAGGGATGGTCTATGTGGACAGCTTTATCCCAGATGTCTGTATACTTAGATGTGCCTGTTTTAATCATGAACCATGTGAGTTACTAAATGTTGTACATTCATTAGATGTAACCATATTGCTACACTTAGAGGTGCCTCTCTTCTCTTTTATACTCTGTAGCTCCTGCTGGAGTTTGCTTCTAATTCCCTTGTGGAGGCTGCCATTTGTGGATGGACACTTTATGGTTATACAACCTATCACATTGCTATAATCTTTTTATATGGCCTTTAAACTGAAGGACTTATGAATAAATGGTAAAATGGTAAACAAATCATTTGAGCTTCCATTATTTCTTATGGGGAAATTTGCTTTATTTATTTCAGGTACTTATATAGGTAGTAGGTAGTGTCATGGTTGGGATTCGAACCAGCGACCCTTTTTACTGCTAGGTGAGAGTGCTACCCACTACACCACTGCGCCACTGTGCCACCCATTTGCTTTGAATACAAGCATGTTTCTGGAACAAATTATGCATGCAATCCAAGGTTTTACTGTACTTACACACATTTATTGATTTTCAAAGGGTACTAGTGTTGTATTTTATGAGGGATTCACAACAGCTGGTGATTATTTCACTGGTTTGTGGATTTTTAGGATTTATTTTTGAAACACTAAATTGATTTATCATAGCATGGAGGGGGTTAAGTATTATTTCTTAATTATGCTCAAACATAAAACGTTTATTTTTTAAGCAACTAAATATGAAATATTAATAATTTCATATTACTTTTAAAAAGAGAAGTATGGCCAAAGTTATTTTGGCTATACTTCTGTAGGTCACAGGAGTGCAGTTTATCACTGCAGTTGCAATTGGTCACTCCTGTGACTGATTTTCAATCATCAGCGGGCTAAAGCCTTCTGTTGCACTACCATGGATTTGAGGCAAATCCTGAAGTGCAAGGACATTGAGCACCTAAACTCCTCACATTATAAAAGTTAAGTGTAGGCCAGTTGAGCCTATTATCTATTGTTAAACCTGTCCTGATGCTGGTCAGCTTTAACCTGCTGTAACCTCTGAAGTATTTTAATTTGTGTATTACAGCCCCAGGCTGTCCTCTTTGTTTCCAGTAAATGTGGGCTCAGCCTTGCTACGTAGAATTGTCCTTATAGTGCAACTGTACCCTACTGTCTCATCTACAGTCTCTTAATTCTTGCAGCATAAGTAAATACCTGCACTCTTTATTGCTAGTACATTTTGCCAATTTTCTCTCATTAAAAATGTCCTGCTACTGGCCAATTTTACACTGCTGTAACATCTGCAGTTTCTTAATTCCTAATGAGAGCTTCATAGAAAATGAGCATAAAAATCAAAATATTGGTGTGGCATTACAACACAATATACATTTTTTTGTGTGCAAATACAGCCCTAATAAAGTGCAGCAAAAATATCCATATACTAAAGTGCAACGACTCAAAAACTGCCATGAAATCACAGTGAAGTGCTAAAAATGTGTAATATAAAATTTTCCGTGCAAATAAACAGTCTGTGCAGATTACAAAGTGTTTTAATAAAGTGCAACTTACATTTCTGTGTTTTCACTTGCTTTTTTGTGACCACACATGCTCCCCTCATGAAAACCTCACTCACCAGAGTTCCTTGACCTCTCATTTGTGGTAAGTAGGTCAATAGCCCTTTCAGATGTTTTTTCCTTCAACCGTACCTTCAGATTTGCACACCAAGACTTTTACCTCTACCAGCTCCAAACTCTCTTTCAATGCACATGTATAGGGAAGAAAACCAGGAAGCAGTCTGACTATGAATCAGAAGATTGTAGGTTCAGCCTCTATCCGGCTTGTGAAATGTGCCGTGATCATATAGTGGTTAGTACTGTGTTGTGGTCGTAGCAACCCCGGTTTTAATCCGGGTCCCGGCAGCTTTAAAGGGCAATGGTGTTTGGAATACTCTCTGAAGATACATCATCCTAACTAGTGCCTCTGATTTTGATACAAACATATTCCTGGGTGTCTTATAAACTGTATTTACATATATCATTAACCTCTACTTTCAATGCTCTGTTCAAAGAACATTTAAAAGCCATTCTGTATTTAGTGCTCTTTCACTAAGCTCTTTCTGTCTTTATCAGCCCATATTTAGCATGTAAATGATTAACCTACAATTATGGTGGAATGAGAAAGCCATGGATGAAATGATAGGGGAGAGGTAGATTTAGAGCAGAATAAAGATATAAATACTGGAATGGAAGTGCTTGCATGAAATAGAAAAGCCAATTCATTGAACATAAAGCGAAAGCAAGAATATGTATTGACAAGGACGACACAAGAGGGAAGTTAATTGTTGCAATCATTTGGGAAATATGATAGAGGGGAGGCAAGATATATAAAAATTATAATTAACTGATCTTGGAGCAGAAGGTCAATCTTCACCATAAAGAAATCAATTGTGAGAAAATTAATGTGAAACTATTGATATGGAAATATGTAAGCTGCCAATCCTAACTTGTCTTTAAAGGTGCAGCTTCCAAGCTGTCAACTTGTATTTACTACCTAATAAGTCACTGACCTGGAACAAGCATGCCTCCTGTAAAGTCCTAAAAGTCTGAATTCCTGCCCTTGATGCTTCTTCTGGATCAGTGACTCATTAATATTTAATTAATGAAGAAATAGGGCCAAAGCTTTTTTGGCCCTACTTATCCTGTGGGTCACAGGAGTGCACTTCGATTTACACTTCCAGTCAAAGCTCTGGAGAGATCCCAACTTTAATGCCAGGAGGATCCATAAAGATGCCTGGATCGGCAACTGGCACTGACTCTCCATGAGCCTCTGAGTTCCTGAGCCAACTGCTCCTGTCCTCTGCGCAGCTCAGTGGGCACTGGATTGGCAGAGCAGTCACAACTCTCTGCTTACTGTAGACTGAGAACTGGGGTATTTGATCGCTCAAATTCTTGGCGTTGAGGCAGCGGGGGGGGATAACTGAAAGCAGAACCCATACTTCTCTTTTAAGCTAAAGGCAGGATGATGGCTTTGGGATCCTGCACTTTTAAAGTGAAATACAATCTTGTATTTCTCACAAGAAAATGCCATTTGAGAATGGGCTTTACCATTTCTGTCTCGTTAATGATTCATTGGGTTTGATTATCTAAAGGCAAATGAGCTGTTCACTTTGCAAGGGAAGTTGAACTTTGCAAAAGATACTGCTCAAGTGCTTAGTGTGGTGAAATTTGACTTTAGCCTTGTACACACGATCATATTATCGGACAAATTTTCGTCCGTTTTTGGTTGCATGCTAGTCTCGCGTCGAAAGTGAAGAGGCTACTTTCATATGAAAATTCTCGTACGACAGAATTCAACTTTAGAAGTGATATCATGTGTTGAATTGTTTTGTATGAATTTTTTCATTTCTGAGCATGCATAGGCTTGCACTTACGTTTTTTGTGAACGAAAACTGTACTGATTAAACGAAAATCGGATGTCGTGTTCACGTACAATAAAAATTTGATAGCCTGCACATACAGTTTTTGTTGTCCGAAAATTCATAATCGGCTGTCGAAAGCACATTACTAACGATCTGAAAATTGGCAGATCGTTTCGACGGACGAAATTTTACTTCCGATTTTCTTATAATGTGTACGGCCTTTTCCAAAGAATGCCAAGTCGCATGCAAGGGAATTAAAAAAGAAACCCAAACAAACAGCTTTTTTGCTTTCACATGACAGCATGACAAGCTCTGGGGCCAATTCCCTTGCAAAGTAAACAGTACGTTTACTTTAGTAACTCAACCCTACTGACACAGAGCAAGCATACAGCTAGTAATATTCACATACCTGTTCTAGGTCAATGACTAATGAAGTAAAGTGAAGACAAGGATGAAAGACCCAAAATCTGTGCCTTCAAAAAACAAATCAGCAATGGCAGCTTCCATATAGCTATCCTTACAGGATCTCTTAAAAATAGTTAAATTGTTTAACATACAAATCAACTATATTAAACAAAAAACAATCAAATGGATCACACAGACAAATCTTACTTTAAAGTAGATCAAAACCCAATCACAAAGATGGAAAGATGAAAAGTTGTTTCCATCTTTTAAAATTTGCAGCTTTCAATTGATAAATCCTGCCATATTCCAACTCTTCCTGCTACAGGGTGAGAACTGTCTCCCAATTGTGCATCTGCATTGTTACCCTGTTGCATGCTCTCCAGGTGAAATCTACAATGACTATGCCAACACACAATGTGCAGTTGTCTCCATCAGGAAGCTGGTCCAGAACAGTGATGTGACATTTTCAGTCTGCCATGTGTAATATCTGGCAGCTGGCTGTTGGGCTGGGAATCAAACCGGCCCCTGTGTTTATAGGTCTGTACACAGGGGCCCAGTTGGGGATATCTTCCTTATCCAGACCTCCAGAGGCATTGCTAGGGGGTGGCTACTGGGGCTATAGCCCCGAATCTAGGGCCCATAGCTCAGAGTCTCTAGGGCAGGGGTCGGCAAGCCCCTGCAGAGCGATCCTGGAAAACCACCTCCCACACGCTAAAGCCAGTCTAATATTCAGCAGCTGTATATGAGAAGCTGTGCGGCTGGTTTCCGCCCACCTCCTTCACGCTGACATTGGCACTATCGATCTGTGCAGTGAGGGAGTCGGATGCCCTAGGGTCAGACAGCGCAGTAGTAAGTGGCAGCGGCAGTCTTTTATCATCTGGGTCATGGCCAGGCTTCTGTATGTTGAGTGTGCATCTGTCTCTGAGCACTGCTTATAACTAAGTAGCCTCGCGACTAGCTGAAGGGGAGACCGTGTTGGCTGTGGATGTTTTTTTTTTTTACAGGTTGGTTGTGTAAGCAGTGGTGTCACTACAGGGGCGGAGGGCTGCTGTGCTCAAAAATCTTGGGAGTCTGGTATTTTCCTACCCCTGCCTAATGCAGCTCAAAGTGCACACAGGGAGGAGTCCACTCCCCCACTGCTTGCAGAGAACATACAGCTGGGCTGAGTGCACAAGTGACAGATAAGAGTGTTATCTCTCCCCCCTTGGCTGAGAGGCATGAGAGCAGAGTACCTGGAGCTGCATGAAGGAGTTCTGGATGCCTTTGCCCTACAGATGGTCACTTTACTCCTAGATATTTTGCCTGTTCCAGGTCACAAAGCTCTGTATCCCCAACAAGTTTCCTGATGAAATGCTCCCCTGGGATAAGGTCAGCAAAGAGACACAGACAGTGCCTGAGCAGAAAGGAATGCTCAGGTCCAGGACAAGGGGAAGGGGAGGGGGGATCAGGGTGGTGGCAGCCTGGCAGTGAACTACAGTGAACAGTAAAGTTGGGACAGAAGTGACAGCAGCAAACAGAAGAGAACTTGGAGGAGCAGGCTCTGATGTATTCTCCCTCCTCCATCTTCCCCCTCTAGTAAGAACGGTGCTGTATTATACATTACTGCCCACTCTGTACTCTGCCCTCCCACTTGCCCTGCACTGTGCCCCCCTGCCCACTCTGCACTGCACCCACCTGCCCAGCCTGTACTGTACCCTCATGCCTTCCCTGCACTGTACCCTCCTGCCTTCCGCACACTGTACCCTCCTGCCCGCCCCGCACTATACCCTCCTGCCCACCCTGCACTGTACCCTCCTGCCCGCCCTGCGCTGTACCCTCCTGCCTGCCCTGCGCTGTACCCTCCTGCCTGCCCTGTACCTTCCTGCCCACCCTGTACTGTACCCTCCTGGCCTCCCTGCACTGTACCCCCCTGCCTTCCTTGCACTGTACCCTTCTGCCTGCCCTGCACTGTACCTGCCTGCCCGCCCTGCACTGTACCCTCCTGCCTGCTCTGCACTGTACCCTCCTGCCTGCCCTGCACCTTCCTGCTCACTCTGTACTGTACCCTTCTGCCTTCACTGCACTGTACCCTCCTGCTTTCCTTGCACTGTACCCTTCTGACCGCCCTGCACTGCACCCTCCTGCCCACCCTGCACTGCACCCTCCTGCCCGCCCTGCACTGTACCCTCCTGCCCGCCCTGCACTGTACCCTCCTGCCCATCCTGCACTGTACCCTCCTGCCTGTCCTGCACCATACCCTCCTGCCTGTCCTGCACTGTACCCTCCTGCCTGTCCTGCACTGTACCCTCCTGCCTGCCCTGCACTGTACACTCCTGCCCACTCTGTACTGTCCCCACCTGCCCACAATGTACTGGCTTTGTGAGAAATGCTTTATATCTGACTTTGTGAGCAATGCTTTATAATTGGCTTTCTGAGTACTGCGAAGCTAGTTATAAAGCATTTTTCACAAAGCTAGTTACAAAGTATTTCTCACTAAGCCAGATATAATGCATTTCTTACAAAGTCAGTTATAAAAGAGTACTGCTTTATATCTGGCTTTGTGAGCAATGCTTTATAACTGGCTGCGCTATACACTGTTATAAAATTCCAAAACTGTGTATAAACAATAGAAGAAAAAGAATCAACAAATAATACTGTGCAATAAATTTTACTGTAAATATTAATAAAGTGAATAGTGCTTAAAGTGCATATACTGTATTTTAAACATATGTTTACTCATTCAAGTGCATCAATAATAGTAATTCATCAATGAAGTCCATTCAAGATATGCAGTGAGTCAAATTCTTGTGATGGTGCGCCAAACTCTTCAATGTGACAGCACACGTGTGCTACCCCCACACGTAGGTATGTAACAATATTTTATATACATACATACACACACATGCACATACACACACATGTATATCATATACATGTGTATGCCCACCCAAGCATATGACTTTCTTTACTTCGCTGCTATGGGCTCTAGCCCCAGATCTTTTGTAGACCTAGCAACGCCCCTGCAGACCTCATACATTTTTTTTCTGACTGAGGCTAGCTTCACACAGGTCCAGCTGAGGTTTGCAGTCCAGTTTCCTGTGTGTTCCTGTTCACCGGTTCAGGTGCGATTCAGGTCTGAATTTTTGCCTGAATTCGCACCTGTACTGGACCCAAAAATGCACAGGACCATTTTAAAATTCTCACCGCGGCCACCCCAGACATGTGTGAACCAGCTCCTTTGATAGCCAGTCACACTCGCATGTCATGTGAATTGGATGTGGTGAAAACTACATATGCCCTTGCTGTAGGTGTAGGCAAATTATGCACCTCATGCAGCCTGACCTGAAAACTCCCAGGACTTTGCTAGGACATTGCTGAGCGGGGCCCAGTTGTTACTGTTCACCTTCACCATGACAGTAGTGAACTCTGATTTAAATCACCTCACATGCCCTTTATCTCCCTTGATGCAGTAGCTCTGAGCTTGGAGTTTGAGAGCTCAATAGTGAAGGTGAAAAGTAGTAGCTAGGCCTCAATTAGCAACGTCTTAGCCATGTCCTGGGTGTTTTCACTCAGGCTACATGACGTGCATAATTGGCCTATACCTATAACAAGGGCAATATACAAGTTTAGTCAAAGATGCACGATTTGTTTTTATCTACAGACACCCCTTTAATGCATAGACAATTTTTTGGTAAAGGTGAACTAACCATTTTATTCTGTGTATAAATATCACATTGATGTTACCACAGAAAAAGTCTTATTTTAAAGTAACAGTAGTTACTTTAGGCTTGCATTAAGCATTCAGTTTCAATGCATACAGTGATTAGCAGTATTCTAATGTAAACACTCATTTAATGCAGGATCATTTTACAAGATTTAAAAAGTGTATTTCTTTGAATGGTATACCATGTTACATCAATACAATCCATTTGTAAACTTTTTTAATAAACCTGTTTAAAACAATGCAGAAAAGGGACATCGCTTATTATTAGAATATTGGACAACATGACATCATTTTCATAATAACATGTAAGAAAATCTATAGAGCTTATGCTTTAACGACCATTGATTTGTGTAGAGATAATATCCTGAATGCCCCCCAAAGGTGTTAACCCTTTGAAACTTATTGCAATTTAATTGGCACAAGACCTGTACATAAAATTCACAAGGGAAATTCAGGTTGCAATGTAAAGTACTGTATATAAATGAAAATACTTTTCAAATATATTGAAACCGGTGCATATAAATACCTTAAGAGGACATTATCATTATTATCTTATCATATATTCTCGCAGTGAATCACTGTAACACACAGACTACTTTAGGTGTAATAGAGTCCTTAATGATAATAGTTATAGTACTTCACCTTTCAGTCATTAATCCCTGACAGCAATAGCATCAGGGATTAATGACTGGAAGGTTTTTTATTTCTTCTCTATAATACTGATTTATACACGATTCGGTCTTCCTCCATGCCACTCTATCATCAAACGTGGTAAAATGTGGTAGTCCATTAGGGAAGGAATGCACATGAGGTCATGGAACTCTCTGGATGGCTATCCACTACTGCTATGAGATGTCAGCAGGATTTCTGGGCCTGGTGTTGTTGAATTTCCATGAATGTAATATACTAAACTTAGTTTTGGAAATAAACTGTATCAATATCTCAAAATGTACTATTTGAAATCGTTTTAATAAAACTAAAGCATATCTTAACTCTTTAAACCCCTACAGATAGTTCACTTGAAGATATAATCATTATAAAAGAGAACCAAAAATCCATGCAATTCCAGTGAATATTCAATAACCTTTGGGGATCAGGAAGAGTTTTATTTTCTTGCTTGAGCAAATTGGACCATGCTTTTATGGGAGTTATTATGTCTTCCTCTGAACAAGCATGGATACAGCATTCTGAATATGGAGATTTTTTATTTATTCGGGTTTTCTATTGGTTGAACAAGATGGACTTGTGTCTTTTTCAATCCAACCTTTGACTATGTAATACCTAGGAGACAGCAGCAAACAATCCCTCAATGTGTTTCAAACCACTCCAGGGCTCCTTGTCAATGACCTGGTTTGCTGTTACTCTTACTCAGCCCCCTATTATCTTGGCGTGAAAACACTATTCCTTATCTTAAATGCATAGTTCATAACAGATTAACTACAATGATAAAATAGCATAAAAGATTCAATATTCACAGTATGTCAGTTTACACATCTAAATGTAAAGTAAAAAGTAAGATTTAAATAATGCATATTTATTCCTTGATGGACCATTTTTTTCCATTCCTTATACCCTTTTACCTTCAGTATGTGAGAGTTAATTGATGGTAAAACAACCCTGCAACATAATTTAGCTTGTTTTATAAATACAAATTTTAGATCAGTTGGATGAAATGTATGGGGTTGTGAGGCATGTTGGGTGCAGAGTAGTTAAAGTTATTAGGCACCAGACACTTCTTCGATGCAAAAGAAAGTTTATTTCTCTCAACAAACCTTTTTTGGGGGAAAGAGGGTTAGGGCCAGGACACCCTTAGGTGGTTGCAAGATTAATTGGCAGACTCTGAGACTTCAGTAGGGGGACAGCCATGCAGGGAAAAGCATCCAGCAAGATTCCACATCTGCATGTGTAGGAGCGCTATCTCCTATGGCAACAGTCTTTAACAGTTCCTAACACAAAGGTTAATAGTTCCTTCACTTTCACTACAATCACTCCTTGTAGTTCTTCAGCCCACTGAGCTCCCGGTCTCTCACTAGACCCACTGATTCACTGCCACTCAATCCCTTGAGCTCCTCCAATATTCACGGTGGTATCTTCCTCAAGCGTCACCCCGCTTCTCTGCTGGGTCCCTAGCTTGGTACTCCAGATACCTCTCAAGCTTCACCCACACTGGCCTGCTCGGTCCCTAGCTTGACACACAAGGCTGCTCTGCAAGCATCAAGTTTCCAGATTCTTCATCGTCCCCGGTTGGTGAGAATGCTGCTCCGGTACTTGCTTCATTTACTCACTGTGGTCCCTGGTACTTAGGTAGATAGTCCCTTACTGCCCTCTACCTCTGACCATGACAGGTTCTCTGGCCAGCAGAACCATCACTTCTGGTTGAACTGCAAACCGCAATCCCAACCCTGCGCTGCTCTCCTGCTTCTGGATAGGCCCTCAGACAGCCTAGCAGCCAGATGTGCCCAGGGTAGGCCCAATCTCTGGCCTAGCAGCCCAGGCAATACAACACACGTGCAGCCAGACAGCCGTCCAGGTGGCACCGAACATAGATCACCTGACTCCACCCAAGTGTATAGACTCTCCCAGCAGGCCAAGGGATTCAAGAAAACCCCTGCCCATTGACTGAGATCTTGGGTTGCCTTTCTCATATCTAGTACCACCAAGTACCCGGCCACCTAGTGGTAGAAGAGAAAAGTGCAACAAGGCCACACTCAGGGAGAAATCAATGGATCTCTAACAATCAACCAGGATAACTACCTGGCAAGTAAATTTGTGAGGAGCAACCCTGCCTAAACTCCAGGGTGCTACATAACTATATTGGAGGGAATCTTTATATGTTTTATATTATATGTTGCTGTGAAGGGAACCTCTTTCCTTTGCATTTGCTTGGTATTTCAAACACATGATGATATGGATCTATCTATATTTAAAAATCCTCATATATGTTTCTTTCTACACTATATGTTTTTCAACAAAAATCTCTAATCTCAGTATATATATATATATATATATAATATATATATATATATATATATATATATATATATATATATATATATATATATATATCGTATCTCACAAAAGTGAGTACACCCCTCACATTTTTGTAAATATTTTATTATACCTTTTCATCTGACAACACTGAAGAAATGACACTTTGCTACAATGTAAAGTAGTGAGTGAACAGCTTGTATAACAGTGTAAATTTGCTGTCCCCTCAAAATAACGCAACACACAGCCATTAATGTCTAAACCGCTGACAACACAAGTGAGTACACCCCCTAAGTGAAAATGTCCAAATTGGGCCCAAATAGCCATTTTCCCTCCCCGGTGTCATGTGACTCATTAGTGTTACAAGGTCTCAGGTGTGAATGAGGAGCATGTGTGTTAAACTTGGTGTTTTTGCTCTCACTCTCTCATACTGGTCACTGGAAGTTCAACATGGCACCTCATGGCAAAGGACTCTCTGAGGATCTGAAAAAAAGAATTGTTGCTCTACAGAAAGATGGCCTAGGCTAAAAGAAGATTGCCAAGACCCTGAAACTGAACTGCAGCACTGTGGCCAAGACCATTCAACAGGACAGGTTCCACTCAGAACAGGCCTCGCCATGGTGTGCCAAAGAAGTTGAGTGCACATGCTTAGCTTCATATCCAGAGGTTGTCTTTGAGAAATAGACATATGAATGCTGCCATCATTGCTGCAGAGGTTGAAGGAGTGGGGGGTCAGCCTGTCAGTGGTCAGACCGATACGCCGCACATTGCATCAAATTAGTATGCATGGCTGTCATCCCAGAAGGAAGCCTCTTCTAAAGATGATGCACAAGAAAGCCCACAAACAGGTTGCTGAAGACAAGCAGACTAAAGACATGGATTACTGAAACCATGTCCTGTAGTCTGATGAGACCAAGATAAACTTATTTGTCAAGCATGTGTGGCAGCAACCAGGTGAGGAGTACAAAGACAAGTGTGCCTTGCCTACAGTTAAGCATGGTGGTGGGAGTGTCATGGTCTGGGGCTGCGTGAGTGCTGCCAGCACTGGGGAGTTACAGTTCATTGAGGGAACGATAAATGCCAACATGTACTATGACATACTGAAGCAGAGCATGATCCCCTCCCTTTGGAGACTGGGCTGCAGGGCAGTATTCCAACATGATAATGACCCCAAACACATCTCCAAGATGACCACTGCCTTGCTAAAGAAGCTGAGGGTAAAGGTGATGGACTGGCCAAGCATGTCTCCAGACCTAAACCCTATTGAGCATCTTTGGGGCATCCTCAAACAGAAGGTGGAAGAGCACAAGGTCTCTAACATCCACCAGCTCTGTGATGTCGTCATGAAGGAGTGGAGCAGGACTCCAGTGGCAACCTGTGAAGCTCTGGTGAACTCCATGCCCTAGAGGGTTAAGGCAGTGCTGGAAAATAATGGTGGCCACACAAAATATTGACCCTTTGGGTCCAATTTTGACATTTTCACTTAGGGGTGTACTCACTTTTGTTGCCAGAGGTTTAGACATCAATGGCTGTGTGTTGGGATTAGGGATGAGCTTCGTGTTCGAGTCGAACCCATGTTCGACTCGAACATCGGCTGTTCGGTCGTTCGCGCCAAATTCGAATTTGGCGCGTCACGGCCCATAATTCACTGCGGCATCGCAGTGCATTGCTGGCTGATGATTGGCCAAGCATGCACTATGACCCGCATGCTTGGCCAATCACAGCGCCGCCTGAACAGAGAGCCGTAATTGGCCAAAGCCAAGGAGGCTTTGGCCAATTGTGGCTCAGGGGATTTAGTACACGCCCCACACTATATAAGGCCGCCTGCACGGCGGCCCTGTGCAGTGTGTTCCGGTGTGCTGAGAGATAGAGAGAGAGAGAGAGAGACAGTGTCATTTCATTTGAGTTAGCTAGATTAGGCAGAATAGTCAGTCAGTTAGCTGCACTTACAGTGTATTGTGTATATATATGCATCCCAGGTGTTGCATATATATATATATACACTGTATTCAGTTTAGCTAGATCCGTTCCTGTTATCTTCATACTGACAGGCAGGCTTGTCTTGTTACAGTATTTACAGCTACCTGAAGAAAATTACTGGTGTTCTTTTGATCCTATTAGTACCACAGTCAGGCAGCTAGACTATTTACAGTTAGTGCAGTGCGTCCTGCTCACAGTGTTCAGCTAGATCCATTCCTGTTATCTTCTTACTGACAGGCAGGCTTGTCTTGTTACAGTATTTACAGCTACCTGAAGAAAATTACTGGTGTTCTTTTGATCCTATTAGTACCACAGTCAGGCAGCTAGACTATTTACAGTTAGTGCAGTGCGTCCTGCTCACAGTGTTCAGCTAAAACTACAAGTTAGTGGGGTGCGTCCTGCTCACAGTGTTCAGCTAAACCTACAAGTTAGTGGGGTGCGTCCACCTCACAGTGTTCAGCTAAATCTACAAGCTAGTGGGGTGCGTCCTGCTTACAGTGTTCAGCTAGATCCGTTCCTGTTATCTTCTTACTGACAGGCAGGCTTGTCTTGTTACAGTAAATACAGCTACCTGAAGAAAATTGCTGGTGTTCTTTTGATCCTATTAGTACCACAGTCAGGCAGCTAGACTATTTACAGTTAGTGCAGTGCGTCCTGCTCACAGTGTTCAGCTAAAACTACAAGTTAGTGGGGTGCGTCCTGCTCACAGTGTTCAGCTAAACCTACAAGTTAGTGGGGTGCGTCCACCTCACAGTGTTCAGCTAAACCTACAAGCTAGTGGGGTGCGTCCTGCTCACAGTGTTCAGCTAGATCCATTCCTGTTATCTTCTTACTGACAGGCAGGCTTGTCTTGTTACAGTAAATACAGCTACCTGAAGAAAATTGCTGGTGTTCTTTTGATCCTATTAGTACCACAGTCAGGCAGCTAGACTATTTACAGTTAGGGCAGTGCGTCCTGCTCACAATGTTCAGCTAAAACTACAAGTTAGTGGGGTGCATCCTGCTCACGGTGTTCAGCTAAACCTACAAGTTAGTGGGGTGCGTCCACCTCACAGTGTTCAGCTAAACCTACAAGCTAGTGGGGTGCATCCTGCTCACAGTGTTCAGCTAGATCCATTCTTGTTATCTTCTTACTGACAGGCAGGCTTGTCTTGTTACAGTAAATACAGCTACCTGAAGAAAATTGCTGGTGTTCTTTTGATCCTATTAGTACCACAGTCAGGCAGCTAGACTATTTACAGTTAGGGCAGTGCATCCTGCTCACAGTGTTCAGCTAAAACTACAAGTTAGTGGGGTGCGTCCTGCTCACAGTGTTCAGCTAAACCTACAAGTTAGTGGGGTGCATCCACCTCACAGTGTTCAGCTAAACCTACAAGCTAGTGGGGTGCGTCCTGCTCACAGTGTTCAGCTAGATCCGTTCCTGTTATCTTCTTACTGACAGGCAGGCTTGTCTTGTTACAGTAAATACAGCTACCTGAAGAAAATTGCTGGTGTTCCTTTGATCCTATTAGTACCACAGACAGGCAGCTAGACTATTTACAGTTAGTGCAGTGCATCCTGCTCACAGTGTTCAGCTAAACCTACAAGTTAGTGGGGTGCGTCCACCTCACAGTGTTCAGCTAAAGCTACCTGTAGAAGGTTGGTGGTGTTCTCATACTACAGGCTGGCAGTTGATTTTGCTAGCTGCAGTATCAGTACATACATATATATATATATATATATATATATATATATATATATATTCCAGCTTAGTGCAGCTACAGGCCATTAGTATGTCTGGAAGGCCAAGAAGGAGAGGCAGACAGTCACAAGCCAATAAGAGAGGGCAAGCAGGCTCTGTGTCTAGTGCTGGTCGTGGAGATGGTGCATCCTCATCAGCACGTGGCCGTGGGACACCCTTGGCCTTTTTTTCGGCAGCTGGCCGTGTTGAGCCGCAACATGCGGAAGACTTGGTCGAGTGGATGACCAAGCCGTCCTCATCCTCCTCATCCTCTCTCACCCATGCCCAGGGTACTTTGTCTGGCAAAGCAGCGGCCTCTTCCCTCGGCTCAATGTCATCAGTGACTCCTTCCCTAGCCCCACCATGTCCTCCTGAGGAGTCCCTCGAACTGTTTGACCACAGTGTTGGGTACATGCTCCAGGAGGATGCCCAGCGTTTGGAAGGCTCTGATGATGATACTGAGCTTGATGAAGGCAGTAACATGAGCACAGACAGAGGGGGTGCCCAAGAAGGACAGCAATCTGGCAGTCATGCTCCCCCTGCTGCAGCATACTGCCAGGTTTGCTCCAGTGATGAGGAGGGAGGGGGTGATGAGGTCACTGACTCAACGTGGGTGCCTGATAGGAGAGAGGAGGAGGAGGAGGCAGCACATCACCAACGAGGCAGGATGCCCTCCAGGGGCCAGCCTAAGGGCAGCACATTGACTGCATCACACCCCAAAGCTCCACATGTGCAGGGCGCTGCAGTCTCTGCGCGTTATTCAAAAAGTTCTTTGGTGTGGGCCTTTTTTGAGACGAGTGCATCAGATCGCACCGCTGCTATTTGCAACATATGTCTCAAGCGTATCTCGCGTGGCCAAAACATCTCCCGCTTGGGTACCACATGCTTGACCAGACATATGTTGACCTGCCATGCAGTTTGTTGGCAAGCGTATCTAAAAGACCCACACCAAAGAACAAAGAGGACCTCTCCTTGCTCCTCATCAGCTGAGATTTCCAACCCCACTACACCTTCAGTCCTCTCTGAGACCTGCACTGAGAGGAATGAAGGTGTAGAATTAGGTGTGTCACAGCCAAGTACTTGTGGGCAATCTGCTTTTGGTACACCGACGTCAGATTGTACCAGGCAAATTTCCCTGCCCCAGCTGCTGCACCACCGAAAGAAGTTTGCTCCCAGCCATCCACATGCCCAGCGGTTCAATGCTAGCTTGGCAAAATTGCTAGCACTTCAACTGCTGCCTTTTCAGTTGGTAGACTCTGCCCCCTTCCGTGAGTTTGTGGAATGTGCAGTTCCTCAGTGGCAGGTACCCAAACGCCACTTTTTCTCACGGAAGGCGATTCCGGCTCTCTACCGGCATGTGGAAGGCAATGTCCATGCCTCGCTGGACAGGGCGGTCAGCGGTAAGGTGCATATTACCGCTGACTCATGGTCCAGCAGGCATGGACAGGGACGTTACCTAAGTTTCACGGCGCATTGGGTGACTCTGCTGGCAGCTGGGAAGGATGCAGGACAAGCTGCAGTAGTGTTGGAGGTGGTTCCGCCACCACGCCTCCAAAATGCTAATGATTGTGACACACCTCTCTCCTCCACCCCCTCCTCTTCTTCTTCCTCCATGGCCTCTTTCTGTGCTTTGTCCTCGGAACCAGCGGTGCTCCATAGCCGTTCAAGGGGCTACGCAAGTACGCAGGCCAAAAGATGCCATGCGGTGCTTGAGCTGGTGTGCTTGGGGGACAGGAGCCACACTGGGGAAGAGGTTCTGTCAGCTCTGCAGGGGCAGGTTCAGAGGTGGTTGACGCCACGCCAACTTAAGGCAGGAATGGTGGTTTGCGACAATGGCACCAACCTCCTCTCTGCCCTCCGACAGGGACAAATGACCCATGTGCCCTGTTTGGCATGTCCTTAACTTGGTGGTGCAGCGGTTCTTGGGCAGGTATCCGGGCTTACAGGATGTCCTGAGGCAGGCCAGGAAAGTCTGTGTGCATTTCCGCCGGTCATATAATGCCAGTGCTCGGCTGACGGACCTCCAAAAGGAGTTTAACCTGCCCAAGAACCGCCTAATCTGTGACATGCCCACCAGGTGGAACTCAACGTTGGCCATGCTGCAGTGGCTGCACACGCAGCAGAGGGCCATCAATGAGTACCTGTGCGACTATGGCACCAGGACAGGGTCAGGGAAGCTTGTTTTTTTTTCCCCACGCCAGTGGGCCATGATCAGGGATGCATGCACTGTCCTGTCGCCATTTGAGGAGGTCACGAGGATGGTGAGCAGTGACAGTGCATGCATCAGTGACACTGTCCCCCTTGTCCACCTGTTGGAGCACACGCTGCGTGGAATAATGGACAGGGCACTTGAGGCAGAACAGAGGCAGGAAGAGGAGGACTTCCTTAGCTCTCAAGGCCCCCTTTATCCAGACAGTGTTCCTGCACGCTAATCAAACAGGAAGAGGAGGAGGAGGAGGAGGAGGAGGAGGAGGAAGATTGTGTCAGTATGGAGGTGGAGCCTGGCACTCAGCATCAGCAGCAGTCTTTAAGGGATCAGTCCCAAGAAACACATGGACTTGTACATGGCTGGGAGGAGGTGGCTGCGGACCATGTCCTCCTTAGTGACCCAGAGGACTCCGGACCGAATGCCTCAGGAAACCTACGCTGCATGGCCTCCCTGATCCTGCAAAGCCTGCGGAAGGATCCTCGTATTCGTGGTATCAAGGAGAAGGACCAATACTGGCTGGCAACCCTCCTTGATCCACGTTACAAGGGTAAGGTTGCGGACCTTATCTTGCCATCGCAGAGGATGAAACATCTTCGGGAGGCCTTGCAGAAAGGTCTGTGCAAAGCGTTCCCAGAGACTGGGAGGTTACAAACTCCTGTTTCTGGACAACGTGTTGCTGAGGCTTCGGTCAGTCAAAGAAGGAGCGGTGGAGAAGGTGGCCGTCTGACTGATGCGTTCAGACAATTTTTTGGTCCGCAGCCCCAAGGTATAATCAGTTCCAGCAACCATCGCCAGCGTCTGTTTTACATGGTGCAGGAATACCTAGGGGCAAGATCAGACTTGGACACCTTTCCCACCGAAAATCCTCTGGGTTACTGGGTCTTGAGGATGGATCACTGGCCAGAGCTTGCACAGTATGCAATTGAGCTACTGGCCTGTCCTGCATCCAGTGTTCTTTCGGAACGCACATTCAGTGCTGCTGGAGGCGTGGTAACCAATTACAGGGTGCGTCTGTCCATCGACTCAGTCGATCGACTGACCTTCATAAAAATGAATCAGTCTTGGATCACCACCAGCTACCAAGCACCTGATGCTGATGTAACCGAATAATTTTTTTTGAAATCTCAGATCCCTTCAAAGACTGCCTATGCTGATGCTGAGTGACTATCCCTGAGTAATTATCCTCTTCCTCCTCAATCATCACGCTGATAGCTTGTAAGAACATTTTTGGTTCTGGGCGCCACCACCAGTGCCTAAGGCACAATTTTTCAGCCCCTGTTTAACAGGGGCATGTAATTACAATTTTTGATCCAATACTTTGCAGCAGGGCTCGTTCCTGCGTTCCAACTAGAGTGTCTGTGAGGGGTTGCAGTGTTGTGGCACCAGTGCCTAAGGCCCAATTTTTCTGCCCCTGTTTAACAGGGGCGTGTAATTACAATTTTTGATGCAATACTTTGCAGCAGGGCTCGTTCCTGCGTTCCAACTAGAGTGTCTGTGAGGGGTTGCAGTGTTGTGGCACCAGCCCCAGTGCCTAAGGCCCAATTTTTCTGCCCCTGTTTAACAGGGGCGTGTAATTACAATTTTTGATGCAATACTTTGTAGCAGGGCTCGTTCCTGCGTTCCAACTAGAGTGTCTGTGAGGGGTTGCAGTGTTGTGGCACCAGCACCACCACCACCACCAAAGGCCCAATTTTTCTGCCCCTGTTCAACAGGGGCATGTAATTACAATTCTTGATCTAATATTTCACAGCAGGGCCCATTTCTGCACCCACCAAGAGCGAGTGAGGACTTACAGTGTTGTGGCACCAGCACCACCACCACCAAAGGCCCAGTTTTTCTGCCCCTGTTCAACAGGGGCATGTAATTACAATTCTTGATCTAATATTTCACAGCAGGGCCCTGTGAGGGCTTACAGTGTTGTGGCCACAACAACACCTAAGGCCCAAATTTCTGCTGAGTATATAGGGCAGGCCCCTACTTTCAAACATCTAACTTACAAACGACTCCTACTTGCAAACGGAAGGAGACAACAGGAAGTGAGATGAAATCTACCCCTAGGAAGGGAAATTCTCTCCTGTAAGAGTTAATATGGGAAAAACATTTCTCCTTTCCACTGATGCTTTCCAATCCTTGTTCCACAAAAAAAACCCAAAATCTCAAAAAGCATTTGTCATTGGGACAAAAAGTGAGGTGAAATCTTCTAAAGAGGAGGAAAGACAGCAAAACAAATGTCACAGGGGTGATAACCCTTCCCTATGTTTTCCAAAAAGCTTAAAAAAGATTTTTTGGCTGGAGCTAAACACGTTAAAAATGTACCCGTTCAAAATGACAAACAGATTCTACTTAACAACAAACCTACAGTCTCTGTCTTGTTTGCACCGCCTGTATACTGCTGTTCAGAGTATATAGGGCCTGGTGGCCCCACACCTTTCCTTATTTTAATTTGAATGCGGGGTTCCCCTTAATATCCATACAAGACCCAAAAGGCCTGGTAATGGACTGGGGGGTACCCATGGTGTTTGTCTCACTGATTTTCATCCACATTGCCAGGACCGGACATTACATTAAACCCGCAAGCAGTTTTAAATGAGATTTTTTCCTTTAAAAATGACATTTGGTGCAGGGACTGTTCTAAACACGGGAAACACGCGCCACTTTACAGGCATACTATAGACACCCCCCAGGTACGATATTTAAAGGAATATTTCACTTTTTTTTTTTTTTTTACTTTAAGCATCATTAAAATCACTGCTCCCGAAAAAACTGCCGTTTTTAAAAGTTTTTTTTGCATTGATACATGTCCCCTGGGGTAGGACCCGGGTCCCCAAACCCTTTTTAGGACAATACCATGCAAATTAGCCTTTAAAATGAGCACTTTTGATTTCGAACGTTCGAGTCCCATAGACGTCAATGGGGTTCTAACGTTCGTGCGAACTTTCGGTCCGTTCGCAGGTTCTGGTGCGAACCGAACCGGGGGGGAGGGGGGTGTTCGGCTCATCCCTAGTTGGGATATTTTGAGGGGACAGCAAATTTACACTCTTATGCAAGCTGTACACTTACTACCTTACAATGTAGAAAAATTTAATTTCTTCAATGTTGTTCAGAGGGGTGTACTCAATTTTGTGAGATACTGTACATACAGTGCTCCGCTTAAATGAGTACACCCCTTTTGAAAAGTAGGATTTTAATCAATATCTCAATGAACACAAGAACAATTTCCAAAATGTTGACAAAAGTTAATTTTATAGAGCATTACATGAAAGGAAGATTAATAATATAACTTAGATTACAAAATCTTCAGTTTTACTAAAATTAGTTGATGCAAAAATAGTATTTTTGTATGACCGCCATGATTTGTAAGGACAGCACCAAGTCTTCTAGGCATGGAATGAACAAGTTGGCGACATATTGCAACATCTATCTTTTTCCATTCTTCAAGAACTACCTATTTTAGAGCCTGCATGCTGGATGGAGAGTGATGCTCAACTTGTCTCTTCAGAATTCCTCATAGGTGTTCGATTGGGTTCAGATGAGGGGGCATACTTGGCCACTTAATCACTTTCAACCTGTTCTTCTTCAGAAATGGAACAGTGGCCTTAGATGTGTGTTTTGGATGTTGGAAAAGTGCATGACGACCAAGGGCACGGAATGATGGTATCATCTTCTCTTTCAATATAGAGCAGTACATTTGTGAATTCATGATACCATCATGAAATGCAGCTCCCTGACACCAGCAGCACTCATGCAGGCCCACAGAAGGGCATTGCCACCACCATGTTTCACTGTAGGCACCATGCATTTTTCTTTGTACTCTTCACCTTTTCGGTGCCATACAATTTTTGAAGCCATTACTTACCAAAAACATTTATCTTGGCCTCATCACTCCAGAGTACAGAGTCCCAGTGGTCTTTGTTTTTTTCAGCATGGGCCCTTGCAAATTCTAGGCAGGCTTTAGGAGAGTCTTCCTTCGTGGGTGACACCCATGCATGCCATTCCTCTGCAGTGTATGTCGTATTGTGTCACGGGAAACAATCAACCCAGTTTGGCTTTCTACTTTAACTGCAGTGAACTTACATGGTGATTTTATTCAATCCTTCTAATCAGAAGACCCTCCTGTAGAGGTGTTAACTACCATGGAAAGCATAAACGTCTCTGTGAGATGGTTGCAGTTCCATCCCTGATCTTGTAGCATTCACCGTTCTTGTGTAAAGAAATTATTTTCTTTCTCAGGACTTGTGACATTTCTCTTCCATGTGGTGCCATTGCTGACAGCATGAAATTGGAAGGGGTTTTCTTTGTTAAGTAACACCCTTTTATAATCAACTGTCTGC
Source organism: Aquarana catesbeiana (assembly GCF_042186555.1). Classification (NCBI taxonomy): domain Eukaryota; kingdom Metazoa; phylum Chordata; class Amphibia; order Anura; family Ranidae; genus Aquarana; species Aquarana catesbeiana. Next base: position 116,289,140 of record NC_133332.1, read on the forward strand.
TGGACACCTGTTTCATGACAAATTAGACTCTCCTGTAGTTCAATTCATGTTAATAAGGATTTTGTCTAAAATTTAGCTTTGCTCCTAAGACTTTCATTGGGGTGAATTTATTTATGCAACATGATCGTGAATGAAACAGCTCGCAAACATGCCCAACAGGAAGTTATCAACACCCTTCTAAAACAGATACAGAATCTGGAACGGACCCACAAACTTACCAAAGCGCGAACCACCCAAAAGGATCTAGAACAAGCTAGAAACCGCCTAAAGGAAGAACTAGGAAAGAAGACCAGGAAAAACTTCATACTCTCCCAAAAGCTCTTTTACGAGCATAGCAATAAAAGCGGAAAGCTTTTAGCCAGAGCCCTCCAAGCCAAAAAGGCTAATACCACAATACGCACAATTAGACTGTCCTCAGCGGTAACATTATCTAACAGCGATGAGATTGCGAACCATTTTGCCCAGTATTACACAGATCTATATAACCTCCCTCCAGAACAAAAACCACATGCAGATAATAGGTCACGCAAAGCCATCATTACAGAATTCAGAACGGGTTTTGTATGACCTACTACAAAACTTTCTGAAAACTACTAACTGCCCCCTTCTTAAGAGCCTTTAATTTACTATCCCAGCCAAATACAGTCTCCAATACCCTGCTCGAAGCACACATTTGCATCACCCCCAAACCTGGCAAAGACAGCAAATTAGCCTCAAACTACCGCCCTATTTCGCTGCTAAACACTGATCTTAAAATCTTTGCAAAAATTCTAGCCAACCGCATACTCCCTCTACTCACAAAACTAATATCAAAGGACCAAGTAGGATTTATCCCAGGTAGAGAAGCCAGGGACAATACACTCAAAGCTATCAACATGCACCACTGACTCACTACCTCAAGCAATCCTGGCTTCTTCCTATCACTAGACGCAGAAAAGGCGTTTGACAGGTTAGCTTGGGATTACCTGGAAGCGGTATTACATAATTTCGGCTTCGGCGAACGCCTAATAAGCTTCATAATGTCTCTCTACACAAATCCCAGAGCAAAAGTACGGGTGAATGGGCTCCTGTCAAACGCCTTCCAAATCAAAAATGGCACACGTCAAGGCTGCCCTTTATCCCCCATCTTGTTTGTCCTCACACTCGAACCCTTCTTATGTAAGTTACGTGAGAACATAGACATCCACGGAATCACCATAGCTGGAAAAAAATACAAATTAGCTGACGACATCCTCCTATTCCTGTCCAAACCCCTTGTGACCCTTCCAAATCTCCTAAAAGACTTCCGCCTATTCCAATACATAGCTCACTTCAAAATAAACTTTACAAAATCATATGCCCTCAACATAACCCTAACAGAACCACATATCTCGCAATGCAAACAGAACTTCCTATTTATCTGGAAATTACATGCGCTGACATACTTGGGGATCCAATTACCAACAAAACTATCTAACCTCTTTCTTAAAAACTACCTCCCACTTCTCAAAACTATTGCAGAAGACCCATAAAAAATGGAATAAAACACAATTCTCATGGTTCGGTAGAACGGCCATCGTCAAGATGAATATCCTACCACGCCTACTATACCTTCTTCAAACGATCCCTATCAAACTTCCCATTACCTTCTTACAATCTATCACAAAAATATGTAGAAATTATATCTGGAACCAAAAACACCCCAGAATTAGCTACACCCAGTTAATAAAACCCAAAACCAAAGGGGGAATAGGCCTACCTGATATACAACACTATTACTGGTCCTGTCACTTACAACACATTATAGACTGACACACGCACCAACAGACGAAGGACTGGGTGGTTCTAGAGAACTTATTTTCCCTGCACCCCATTAACGGGACCCCATGGATCCGGCGCAATCTCCTAACAAAAATCCTTACGAAGCACCCAACTATAGGACCCACATTGGAATGTATCACAGAATCCAACCAAAAATTTAATCTTTCTAGAGTCCCAGGCCCCCTCTCACCAATCTTGTTCAATCCCCAATTCCCCCCAGGGATGGAACACCACACTATCCAATAAGCAACCAGACATAGGTTTACGCTTACATCATATCCTACAGGAAGGCAAGCTGATATCCCGAGACCACATGAACACACTCTGGGCCGAGCCAAATCTAAGCCTACTAGAATACTGGCAACTCAAGTATTATGTAAACAGTGTACAAAACAAAGCAGACTTATCTGAAGCATTAACTGATTTTGAAAACCTATGCATGAGCCACACACCACGTCATGTCATCTCTAGGATCCACAACATGCTTTGGGACAACATCCAGGCTGATGAGGGAATAGCTTGTAAGGCTTGGGCCAAAGATCTAGACATAGAAGTGACAAGCAACCCCTGGGACAAAATATACTGAAGTGTACACAAAGGTTCTATAAACGTCTCTATCCAAGAGACAAACTACAAAATCATCTCACGTTGGTACCGCACCCCTTCCATCTTACACAGATTTGATGCATCATAGCCAGACAAATGCTGGAGGTGTCAACGTGAAACAGGTACATTTGGTGGTCTTGCCCAATTATCCAAGCCTATTGGAAACAAGTTCATAAGCTAATCGAGAAAATCACCACATACGTTCTGGATTACACACCTGCGCAATTCCTACTACATCTCCCCAAGCCAAATGTCACATCATATTTTAAATCACTAGCCATGATGCTAGTCAACGCAGCCAAAATGTGTGTACCCACACTGTAGGGCACACCTAGAGCACCCTCCATCTCTGAGTGGTACAAAAGAATAAACAAAATTGCAGAAATGGAGGAACTCATCGCAATATCCCGAAACTCCCCACACAAATTCTCTACTCTTTGGGCCTGCTGGATCCACTTCATCTGAAGACTACTTACAAAAGATGCGCATCCAAACACCCCACCCTTTGCACACAAATGATCCTAGGTTGCATACATAAATTCAAACATCGAGCAACACCTAAACACTTTAAGAAACCGATTACACAAACGACACATCAGCACTTCACTAAAATAAACCCACTCAATTCCTCCCAAACGTTCACACACATAAAGAAATAATTATGCAGACACAAAAATAATAACCATAACACACCTCTAGTGTCCTTTCTCAATACCCGATCCCACTATCCTATAACTCCCCTGTGTTCAATCTCCCCCTCCCTACTAAATCCCTGTTCCAGATCAAATCCGCATTTTGTACTGGACACATATATGCACCTACGAGTAAACAACTACAATATGTATCTCAGACTCCAAAATATCATACACTACAATGGATACACAATAAGCACAAATCAGGAAAAATAGGGAATAGTAGTATCAATTAACGTATTCTACCTATCACACGCTCTATAGATAGAACTACATTTCCCCCCTCCCTACAAAACCACTGTACTAATAGCCATTATAAATATCCTAGATACAATATACTAGTTTAATTAACGCTACATTCATTGTTTGGGTTAATATTTTGTTTACGTTTGACCAATGTGATCTGGTCGCATCTCTATAATTATATCACTCGTACCTGTTGATGATGTATCTGTACTTCTCCCTTTTATTCAATAAAAAGAAGTTTGGAATAAAAAAAAAATGTGAAAAGTGTGGCGTGCATTTGTATTCAGCCCCCCTGAGTCAATACTTTGTAGAACCACCTTTCACTGCAATCACAGCTGCAAGTCTATATATCTTCATCTTTTATATATATATATATACACACACACACACACACACATGTGCCCTGTAGTCAAGTGGTTAAAAAATAAGTTACTTATAAAAGACTTCATGCTTTGCACATTGAACACTGTTTATTTACTTATTTTTTTGGACTGTTTTATTCGTTTTACTGCCGCTGCATCATATTATTTAATTATATCAGGCATGACCGGCCCGTGGGCCAATTGCAGCCCGCGTTGTGGTTTCATATGGCCCGCCTGGTAATTTGGACATCCATATATATATATATATATATATATATATATATATACTATTAGATAAGCACCTGAACGACCGCAACGTACAGGGATATACAATGTAATACTGACATATAATCACACACATAGGTTGGACTTGATGGACTTGTGTCTTTTTTCAACCTCACCTACTATGTAACTATGTAACCTATATATATCTTTTTGGCCCCCAACGAATCCCTGAGCACCAGGGCCACAAAAGATATATATTCTGACTGTCTTGGAGGGGACAAGGCAGTCAGACGAATCCCAGAGCACCAGGGCCACAAAAAATATATATTCTGACTGCCTTGGAGGGGAAAGGAAGGGGGCGGGACGAGTGCAGTACATACAGTGAGAATTTCCTGTTTACGCGGCAGCCTCTGTATTAGGAAGTTCCGTCTTCTGCGCTGCCGTTGGACGACTTTTCTGTCCATCATAGGAGGCCGGACTTTGTAATCTGTTGGCACTTGTCCCGCCTCCCTCTCTGTCCCTTCTGAGGTTGCAGATGGGCATGGATCAGGCTGCGCTAATGGCAATGGTGAGTCTGCATTCATGGCAATGGGGGTGCTGTATTCATGTCAATGGTGGGGCTGAATTCATGGCAATGGGGGTGCTGCATTCATGGCAATGGGGGTGCTGCATTCAAGGCACTTGTGGGACTGCAGATGGGCACAGATTGCATTGATAGGCATTGACCCTTATTTTGCTTCACACTTCTTTATTTAAAAGTTTTTTCCTGAAACTTGCCTCTTAAAGTGAAGGTGCCTGTTATATGCCGATAAATACGGTATATCCAAATAACACGCCCAAGCTCATCTCTTCACCACACACAGCCACAAAGGCAGGAGAATTCTTGAATGTCAGGCAAAATGGTCGACCCTCATGCTTGTTCACTTCATCAAATCTGTCCCTCTTTGAAAAAAGTTTGGATATTATAAAATTATGAAAAATAGGTTATCCATTAATTGCCATGTTAAAAGCTTCCATTTAAAGAAAGCCTTTCATAAAAAGAATATGAAGGCTACAATTGCTGATCTCCTTTCAAAAATGCTAGTTGACTGGCTGTCACGTTGACAAGGTCGGCGCTTCCACTAGGTAAACTAGGCAGCCATCTAGGTCACAGCCAGGGCTCTGCAGTCATGATCACACACCGAGGAGGAGGGGGAGATTTGCAGTCCCTCAATTGGCCTCCTCTGTCCCTGGGATCTGAACGGTGCCAGAGGCCAGAGTCCAGCAGCCCTGTCAGCTCCCCGCCTCCCTTCATGGTCGATGTGCAGCCATTGGAGGAGCAAGGCAGGCGGCTATGTGGATGGAGACAGGCAGAATGGATCCACCAAGGCCCAGACTGGCCATAGGGACATGCTGGGCCACTTGTTCTGGTAGAGCTCTAAGCTAAGCTGCTCCTGCAGCCTGCCCAGCTCACCCAGCCTCTCTGCGGCTGGCCGCCGGGATCCATAGATCAGCTGACCTGTTGTGGGGAGGAGCTGGAGGAGGTCTCCCTTGCATGAGCTCACAGCCTGTAGAAGACCCTATCTCCTGATCCTAAGACAGCTGTCATTGGCTGCCGCTGTCTGACACTTGCAGGGAGCCAGAAAAAAAGCCAGTGATGATATCCCCTAAAGAAAGAACAACCCCCTTTCCACCTGGCTGCACCTCCTCCTGTCCATCTGGCTCTGTCTCTATGTTTACCGGGCACCACTATGCCACCCGTGGGCCCGATGCGGTCATGGGGGGTTCCTGGGAAGGATGGCGGGAGCTCTACGGACATACGTTTACTGAGCCTCTCTCCTGAGCAAAGACCAGAAAGTGATGTGTGCGATGTCACTTACTGGAACGGCGCTGCCATTCTATAGGAACTGTGCTCAGGGAAGCAGCTGATGGAACACCATCTGTGTTCCATCAGCTGTAGCGGAGTACAGAGGAGACATCCAGGGTCTAATAGACCCCGAATGTCTAATAAAGAGTACCTGTCACCTATATGCTATCACATAGGGGTCTATTTGTCTCCTATGTAATGGCAAAAAAAGTTACCGTATATACTCGAGTATAGGTCGAGCCGAGTATAAGTCGAGGCCCTAATTTAACACAAAAAATGGGAAAAATTTATTGACCCGAGTATAAGACGAGGGTGAGAAATGCAGCAGCTACTGTAAGTGGAAAAAGAGGATCAACAATGCCCATCTGCAGCTGTATACCTCCCTGTGTCCTGTGCATGTGTCCTGTGCATATGTGCATGTGTCATGTGTCCTGTGCATATATGCTAGTGTCATGTGTCCTGTGCATATGTCCATGTGTCATGTATCCTGTGTATATGTGCATGTGTCCTGTGTATATGTGCATGTGTCATGTGTATATATGCATGTGTCACGTGTCCTGTGTAAATGTGCATGTGTTATGTGTATATGTGCATGTGTCCTGTACCTCTGACCTGTGTATATGTGCATGTGTCATGTGTATATGTACCTGTGTATGTGTCCTGTGTATGTGTCTTGTGTATGTGTGCATGTGTATATGTACCTGTGTATGTGTCCTGTGTATGTGTGCATGTGTCTGTGTGCATCCTACCTGTGTCCTGTGCATGCCTCTGTGTGCCGCTCTGCACCGATCAGCGTGTGCTCTTACTATTCGGCGGCCATTCACTGTTCAAAAGCCGCGCCTCCTCCTCATCCATGATAGGCAGAAAACTCAATTTTCCAGCAGTCAGCGGTCAGCCTATCACGGACATTCTCTAATCCTCATACCACGGACGAGGATGAGAGAATGTCCGTGATAGGCTGTACACTGGCTGCCTATCACAGACCAGGAGGAGGCGCGGCTTTTGAACAGTAATTGCCCGCCGAATAGTAATAGCACGCTGGCCACCGTCTGCCTGCATGACTCGAGTATAAGTCGAGGGGGGGCACTTTCAGCCCAAAAAAAGGGCTGAAAATCTCGACTTATACTCGAGTATATATGGTATGTAAAACTATATATATATATATATATATATATATATATATATATATATATATATATATATATATAATATAAAAAAAGATTTAAACATTTAAAGAGATACATAAAAAATGAAACATTTTAGAGCCCCCCCACACACACACACACATACACACATATAAAAATAAATGTGATTGCCCTACACATGTTATGTATCACCATTCACTCGGGAGTGAGAGCAATAATTCTAGACAATTTTATGCCCTAGGCAAGACCAGTTTCCTGTGCCCCCCCCCCAAAAAAAAATAACGTAAAAATCATGATGAATTCAATATTTCTAGCACCAGAACTACTGCATAACACTAACATTGTCCTGTAGGGGCTTTTAAAGTGTTGCCTATGAAAAAATATAGGGTACTAAAGTTCTTCACTGTTTTGTGGGTGCACACACGCAAACCCCCTATAGGTCATCAGTTTAGTGTTATGCAGGAGTTCTGGTGCTAGAATTATTGAATTCATCTTGATTTTTTTTGGGGGGGGGGGGGGGGGCACAGGTAGCTAAAATAGTCTAGCACCGGTCCTGCATGTTGATTCACTAGCTTTAATACTCACTAACTTGGAAGAAGCAAGAGTAACTACAGTCAATGCAGCCCAGGTGTTTCTCTGGGTCTCTGGTTGGGTAGAGGGCTCTGTGAGGTCAGGTGTGTATGGCGGATACCACTTTAATAATCATTATTGTTGTGGAGAATGTTACTGACCAACGGGGCTGCACATAGAAACACAATATTCCTTTGTATTACAGATATGACTCTGGAAATAAGTATGTTGTATATTAGGAAAGTCAGAGAAAACCCTCAATATCTGCATAATTGGTCTATGTTAGTGAATCAAAAATATAGCCAGCATGACACCAAGCAATTTACTTGTTCAAATCTCAGAAATTACAACAATTATTTTATCTTAGAGCACATTTCTTTTAATATAGATTCATTTCTATATGTTTATATTTAAAAAAAACCTTGACTTTAAAGTGTTCGCACGCACCTGCGCAGTGCGGGAAGTCTGACCTGGTGACGTCAGACTCTGCCAGCCGGTGGCGCGTGTCACTTCCCTGGGTTGGGGAACTCATTTAAAGGGCTTCGTCCCGTGGATGAGCACAGCGGATCTCTTTCCAGGGGACACACGACTCACGGTTCACAGGCAGTTAGGAAAATGTTGGTTTTCTGTAGGAGAGTCCATATGTTGGACAACAAATCCTCCCTCCCCCCTCCCCTCCTTTCCACTATGCTCTCCATGTCTTTATGCCTTGTATCATCTGGTCCTATTCATATATTTATAACCATGCTCTTATCTCGCAGATTTCACCTGCTGCTCTCGGTTTGGCAGGGGAAGCAAAAAGGGATTGTGTACCAGGCTGTGGGTTGATGCTTGAATCCTTTTCAAGCCTTTAATTACCCCCCTTGTTCCTCCCCTTTGTTGTTTTTTCTCCCCTCCCGCTTTTTTCCTTCCTCTTTGTTTTTCCCCTTTCTTCTTCTTCCTAACCCCTCCTTTCCTTCTTTCTTTCTTCCCACTCCTTTTTCCTTCTTCCTTCTCATCCTCACTGAATGTGGAGTGACTTTGTATGATATGCCCCGCTATCATTATTATTCCCTCTTATTTAGAACGTTTTTCGCACAATCCCCTTGTCCACCGTGGGGGGGAATCGTTTTATAGGTGCATGGCTTCACACTTGGTCACTGACCCCTTGGGTGAGCTACTCATCTTCTACAGTGAGGATGGAAAGTATTCAGACCCTCTTACATTTTTCACTCTTTGTTATATTGCAGCCATTTGCTTTGACCTTATGATTCTCATTTGCTCTGACATGCACTGTGAGCTGTAAGGTCTTATATAGACAGGTGTGTGGCTTTCCTAATCAAGTCCAATCAGTATAATCAGCTGGACTCAAATGAAGGTGTAGAACCATCTCAAGGATGATCAGAAGAAATGGACAGCACCTGAGTTAAATATATGAGTGTCAGAGCAAAGGGTCTGAATACTTAGGACCATGTAATATTTCAGTTTTTCTTTTTTAATAAATCTGCAAAAATGTCAACAATTCTGTGTTTTTCTGTCAATATGGGGTGCTGTGTGTACATTAATGAGGAAAAAAAATGAACTTAAATGATTTTAGCAAATGGCTGCAATATAACAAAGAGTGAAACATTTAAGGGGAATACTTTCCACCCCCACTGTATATATTTTTGCTGAATTATAATTGTATAAGTTTTTTAAGTGCAAGTTATCTTATTCGTGTTGTATCCATTTATATGTCTTATAGATTATTCCTCCTGAAGAAGCAGTGTATGTACCGCGAAACGTAGAGGAAAGATCAATCTTTGAGACACACTTCATCAACAGATATCTCTTGGGGGAACCCTGAGTATTCGTTTATTGATTATTTCAATTTTGCTTTTAAAATGAATTTTGTATGTCATTTTATATGTAATAAACAATATTTTTTTATTTAAGAATCACGTTGTTTTCTATCAGTACCGAGATAGTCCACTAAAAAACATTAGGGTTGGGAACAATTGTTTGGTCAGCTTCAACAACTGCCCGACTCCCCCACCCTTCCTCTTCCTTAAAGGGGTTGCAAAGGTTCAGGGTTTTTAAAAAGCAAACATGTCATAGTTCCCTCCGCTGTGCATCCTTCTCTTCTGGGGTCCCTCAGCGGCGCTCCTGGCGCCTCCTCTTCTCGAGTGCTCCATCTGGGAAGCGCTCTCCTTCGTTGACACTCGTGCAGGCGCGCTCCTGTGTCCTGCTTCTGCATCTATTGACACAGAAAGCAGGACTCAGCCCCGCCCCGCCGGTGCCCGCATCATTGGATTTGATTGACAGCAGTGGGAGCCAATGGTTGCGCTGCTATCAATCTATCCAATCAGGACATGTTGGTGTGCTCGTTCTTGTCGTGGGAAACACAGGGCTCAGGTAAGTATAACAGGGACTCGAGGGGGCTGATGAGTGAAAGAAAGTTTACAACCCCTTTAATTGTGTTAACAATGATATGTACAGTACATCCATCAATGTTTTAGCTTTATTATGTATATAAATTTATTGAATATGTTAATTTGTGGTTTTATACGTTATGTACTTAGAGTGTAGTGTGTTTATACAAAAGGAGATAAGACCGTGGGCTGGTAATTAGTATATGTGTCAATACAGGAAGAGGACAAAGAACCCTGGAGTGGTTTGAAATGCGTAGATTGACGGTAATTGTTTCCTAGTTACCGTTGCTTTTTCTCTGGAATGTTCACAGGTGCAATTAGAGCTCTAAGTGAATGCAATGTATTTTGAGGTATGTCTTCTTATATTTACATGTGTGTGGAATTGCTTTAGTTCAAGGGCCCATTCACACTCAAGCACTGTCCTTAATGTGTTGTGTTCTTCATTTTCATGGGTTGCTAATGAACCACAACAAGACTTGACAAATTTTTCATGTGCCATACATTTGGTGCACTGTAGTGAGGCTGTGTTGTCCGCTATGGTTTTAGCATTGTTTGAGTACCAATTAAAATTAATTCATTTATTTAAAAAAAAAATCAACATTGTAGCATGTGTTACTGCAATGCAAAAATGTAACAAGGAGGTAAGTGTCTTGAAATAGTACAAAAGAAAGGAAATGGCATCCCAATAAATAAGAATGACATTTGAATGGTATGTAACAAATAAGCATAGACACAAAATAACCCCTTCTTAACTAATGACACCACTAGGCTAATAATCCACTATTAATCTCTTACTTTGACTACGGAAACTCCCTCCACATTGTCCTAACTTTACACAAGCTATCCCCCTATATATGCTGTTGCTTGAGTTATCCACCTTATCAACTACTCCCTTGGGGCCAATTCTTCCACTGGCTATCAAGTGCCCATAAAATAAAATTCATAATGATACCAACTTACAAAGCCATCCACAATTCTGCCCCCAGCTACATCACCAGTATTATCTCAAAATGTCAACCAAACTATCCTCTTCACACCTGCCAAGACCTTCTGCTCTCTAGCTCCCTCATCTCTGCTCATACTCGCCTTCAGCCTCTCTCATCCTTTGGAATTCCCTACCCCAACCTTTATGGCCATCTCCTATTCTGCCTTTAGATGATCCCTGAAAACTCATCTCTTCAGGCAAGCCTATCCTGCCTCTACCTAACAACTGCATTTTTCGTACCAAACATAATTAAACACTGAATCGCTAACTCTAAAGCTCAGGCTAACCAATAGCTGCATAAACAAGTTAAGACCTGAAATCCTGGTGTCTTTCCAGCACTGCAATGGATGACCAGTATCACCACAACAAATTCCAGGAATTGGGAGGTTAGGCATGGTGCTCACTGTGGTCACTTGCTCAACAGGAACCTCATATGGACTGCAGTGCTACATAAAAATAGGGTAGCTGCACATGGCACCAGAAATTGACACTTTGGGGTTGATTTACTAAAACTGGAGAGTTCTAAATCTGGTGCAGCTGTGCATGGTAGCCAATTAGCTTCTAAACTCAGCTTGTTTAATTAAGTTTTGATAAAAAACCTAGAAGCTGACTGGTTTCTATGCAGAGCTACACCAGATTTTGCACTCTCATCTTACTAAATCAACCCCTTTAGATGAATCAGTAGCTGTCTTGAAGGTTTCAACATCTAAATGTTGGCCAATATGGATTCTAAAACAGAACTCAGTAGCTAAAGCCCCTGTGTCCATCCCATATGAGGACCTTATTCTAAAATGTTGATACACTTTCTTTACAGAATGAATTTAAGTTTTGTTTACACTAATGGAAGCTCAGAGACATGATGGGGTTCGTTTACAAAAGGAGTTTAGGCTGTTCACGTAGTTAAGTGAATTTTCACTTAGCTTAGTGAATTAGGTGAGGCTGTGTTAAATTTTACCATCCTACCATGTGCAAGAAAAGATTCAGTTATATTAATGTGTCTTGCACATGACTGGATATTTTCTGCAAAGTAAATGTTCAATTAGCTTCACCTCATTCACTAAGCTAAGTGAAAATTAAAGAAAAGTGAAAAAGCTCTCCTTCTTTAGTAAATTAACCCCACTGACACCATAGCATAGTGGTGGATAGTCAGCTAGTTAGCTCCATGATCTCTCTAGGTACATGTGTTTCCTACTAGACCACCAGGTTGTACAATTGTTTGGTTATATTCATGGAGGTAGCAATGATGTATAAATCAGTATATAGTGAAGGAAGAAAAGTTTTTATTTTTAAGCTAGTGAAGCTGAAAAGCTGTTCTCTGTGCACTATGGCTGCCAGGGATTAATAATATGAAAGGTATTCACACAAAATATTGCTGTAGTTACATTCTTTCCACCGCAGGATTTTTAGAGAGAAAAAAAAAAATAAAGATGAATTTGTTTTCAACAGCAGCAGTGCTATATTTATTATGATCTGTCTTGCTAGATTCTTATTCCTCTGCACACAGTTTGATGATACTGTTCTTGTACAGAACTGAAAATGTTCAGGGAGCCATGGCACCTAAAACAAGAAAAACACCTAATGCTTTTAGCTGCATACAATAAAGATTAGCAAAGTTTTCAAGAGCGGCTAATGCTTTGCCAACTCTGTGTGAGATGGGTTTTAACAATGTTTTTGGCTATTATGATTAGCAAACATTACTTTGTATTAGTGATATGTATAAAGCTCTAGTGTCAAACTGATAATAAGTTCGACGGCGCTATATACTGTAAGTACCTGAAATAAATTAATTTCTAGTATATTTATACAAAGTAAATACACCAACTTAAACTGAACAGTAAAATTGTCAATTCTTCATCCAACGGTCGCAGTGAGTCCCCATTGTCTCAGTGGATGAGTTTGACAGGCAGTGCCAACTGTCAAATTCGGCAGCCCAATTTAAAGTGGTAAAAGCAGGTTTTTTATCATAATGCATTCTATACATTAAGATAAAAAGCCTTCTGTGTGCAGCAGCCCCTCTCAGCCCCCTTAATACTTACCTGAGGTCCCTCTCTGTCCAGCGATGTCCATGAGTGTCTCAGCAGTCCAAAATTCTACCTCCTGATTGGCTGAGACACAGCAACAGCGCAATTGGCTCAAGCTGCAGTCAATCAAAGTCAGCTAGCCAGACGGGAGAACGGGAGAGAGGGAGTGGGGCCGGGTTGGGGCTCCCTGTCTGAATGGACACAGGGAGCTGTGACTTGGCTCAGGTCCCCCATAGCAAACTGCTTGCTGTGGGGGCACTGAACAGGAGGGGGGGGCAGGAGCACAGAAGAGGGTCCCGAGAAGAGGAGGATAGGGTAAAAAAACTAACCTTTGCAATCACTTGCTGCAGCTGTGAAGCAAAGCAATGCAGCCACAGCATGTGTACAGCCCTTTAAGAATGTAATGTTAGGATCCAGGTGTGTGGCCAAGGGGGGTGGTAAAACTGCTATTTAGCAATCTGTTTTTACCGCCCCTTGTGTGAAAGAGCCCTTCCAGTGACTATTTCCAAATTCTAAAGTGATCCCATAAAAAAACTGTTATTATTATTGAATTTTGCAAAATGGCGAATTGCTGCCAATAATGACAGTCTTTCATCGAATCACAACCCGATAAAGCTGCTTTTCATAGTGGCTTCTTCATGCTCTGCATCACCATGCTGTTTGTTAAGAATGGGTGGCACAGTGGCGCAGTGGATAGCACTTTCGCCTAGCAGTAAGAAGGGTCACTGGTTTGAAATCCCACCCATGACACTACCTGCCTGGAGTTTGCATGTTCTCCCTGTGCCTGCGTGGGTTTCCTCCAGGTACTCCGGTTTCCTCCCACACTCCAAAGACATGCTGGTAGGTTAATTGGATTCTGTCTAAATTGTCCCTAGTATGTATGAATGTGAGTTAGGGACTGTAGATTGTAAGCTCCTTGAGGGTAGGGACTGATGTGAATGTACAATGTATATGTAAAGCGCTGCGTAAATTGACGGCGCTATATAAGTACCTGAAATAAATAAATAAATACGTTACCCCAGCATTTCATATTCCTTATACGTGTCTGTTATACTATGAAGTTGTGTTAAAAAAGTATCCTCTTCTTTTTGTATTGCTTCCTTTGTGTGAAATACCTGGCAATCCTGCCAGTCCTCCTGCTTTCCTAATTCAAACTGACCAGGCTAGGCATAGAAGTACATCCATCTCAGCGTCAGTGTTGCCATCCGCCAGCATTTTTATTGGCAGCCACTAAAAAATAAGCATATTTCTCTTGCCAGGTAAAAATATATGGTTGTGACGCTCGGTTCAACACTGCGCATGCATAGTTCTGGTTCAGAGCCGGTCCAGACTATCCAAGTGCCTGCTACAGTGTGTCCCGATGGGGCCATTTTGGTTGAGGCGGTGCCTGAGCATGTTGAGTGATGCAAGGAAGCCAAGGGGAGCGGCCGGAGTCTCGTGTGGGGGCCTGCATCACGGGAGCAAGGCAAGCCGGGAGCGGGGCTGTCAGTGCTGTTTGGACTGAGTGGACTGAAGGCGGAGAGAGAATGTCACTGTGACTCAGGAGGGGTCATGTCGCGTCTGTAAGGTGTCATCATCATCTGCACACTGCTGTCAGTGTCACTGTGAGAGTCAATGTCATGTGTGTGTGCCGCCCATTCTAATGTCTCGCTCTTCTGAGTCCTGTCCCTGAGCTGCTTACTTACTACATCGAAAATAAAAAATAAACATGTTTTTTGCCTTGATATCTACCTTAAATCACATTTGTAATTGTATATTGTACTTGTTTGTAGCCTAAATACTGAAATTTGCACTTAAAACTGTAATTTTGTAAATTTTGGAAATGGCAGTAAAAACTTGTCCGTGTCAGTTCATTTCAATCTGGTAGGTTGGAAACACTGCTCAGTGTAATCAGTTTTCAGGCTGTGCTAAGACCACAGCCTGCATGTCCTTCAATGGCCAAGACTTGTCCTGACCCCCTGCACAGCCATTCACTGGGAAGATCAGTGTACTGTTTCTCCACCCCCATGCAGCAGAGAACAGAGATTATGTGATCACTTATAAAAAAGAAAAAAAGTACTTATACTGATTTACAATATATATATATATATCTATATATAGATATCTATATATAGATATATATCTATATATAGATATCTATATCTATATATATATATATATATATATACGGTATATATACACACACAACAGCGATACTTTATGCCTTTCATTTCAATTTTAAACTGCACGGATTGTTTCACAAGGTAAGGGTTCACATATACTTTAAAGCAACTCTTTGACTTTCACATCAATACATATAAAACACATTGAGGCACTTCTGCACCTTTCCATTTGAATTCTTTTGTACTTTAAGCACATCTACCATCATGCATGAAGTTGTAGAAACCATTGCAGCTTTATTTACCATTTTCTATAAAATACTGCTTTTATCCTGTTTTGCATTTCAGTTCTGCTGATCTCTTTATGCCACTGTCTGTATACTTGCTCTTGTTCTATCTTCAGCTGCACATCATTGCTTTGCAAATCAGTGCTCTGGACCAGTTTTTCAATAGTAACAAATGCAGAATGCACAATTTGGTATGGCCACTTGTAGTCTCCACTTATAGTCTCCATCAGGGTAGTATATGCCAGGAAGACAACACCGGAGACAGTGACCACTCCATAACGGTAAGTGCCTGGACAACAAACTTCATGGCAACATCACCAGATATTCCTTTTATGAAAGCTTCCGATTTAAAAGGATTGAAAACAGTTTTTGAAAGTACATCAACGTATTATATAGGATTTTAGAGACTGGGATAAAATCTAATTTAAGCACTGTGGGTCCTAGGACTGATTATGGTAAAAGATTCTACCTCTTATGCTTTACTTTATGAACGTACAATAGCACTATACAAGTTATTTCCTAGTTCTCTCTTTTTCCAGCTCAGATAGAGAGATATTAATATTCTGCATGTAATTCCCTTACCCTTGGTGGAAATAACAAGATGGATGTAAAAATAGAATATCATTACAGTGTCAGGTAATGCAGACAAGTGTGACTAATATCCTCAGTGTCATTGATTTAATGATCTCGTATTGCCTGTGCACACTCAGCGAGCACACGGACTCACCAACACTTGCAGAGCCCGGCTGAAATCTGGCCGCAGGAGCAGCAGCAGGAGATAGTAATCAGCCCGTCAGCTTTAGGGATCACTGTCAGATGATAGGTAGAGATAAGGAACAATGGCTGCCGTCCAAGGAAGCGGATGCAGAGAGATTATGACTTGTATCTGCTTTCTTTTACATTGAACTGCTTTATAGAAGAACAAAGTGAGAAAAACACAGCTGGCTGTTCATGCTGAGCACTGTACCACATCTTGTGACCTCTAATCCAGCAGCATACAATATTCCCTCTAAAGACATTTCTCATGAATTAGACATAAATGTACTTTAACTGTATTTTCACTTTTGCAGCCAAATTTGGACAACACCTACTTTATATTTGTTATATGTTCTCATTCACGTAGCATAACTTTTAAAAAAAATGCTGCTTACTATTCTAGATGTTCTATTCTGATAAATCCTAGTTAGTTCTCTTTGTTTACGAGGGGGGGGCTGAGGAGCTGTATTTGCCACAATTAACCCTATCTGTATTGTGCTGGCAGATCTCTGTATCAGTTGTAAACTAGATTTGACCACTGTGACCTAACAAATGGTTAATAAAGAGTTAGAGATGTAAATACTGGGTCTCTTCATTTAATGGTAATGAAAGCAAATTCAGCCTGTCATAAGCCAACTCACTCTGAACTGCCTGTAGTCTGTCATGGCACCTTCTCCTAAGAAACATCTAAAAAGGTAACAAATATTTAAAAACATTTTCTAGGTATGCTGTGTGAACATAACACACGGGGTTTTTCTCAAATTTGACACCAAAAGAGGAAATACATTTTGAAAAAAGGAGTTTGGTAAGCACATTTTGTGCCTGGGATTGGGACCTGATGCAAGGAACGACTCTGCTGGTGGCAGGCGACGTGGCTAGTGACACGCTCAGGGATCCCACTGATTCGGCATTATGGTGAGTTGAATGATTTCATTTTATATTACAATGTAATAATAGAAATAATGCACTTCAATCATCCTGACACCATAACAACCATGGTGCCGGGAGGATTGAAGTGCTAACACCAGATGTTTGGAGTATCTTTATCTGCTGGTTGTTAAACTTTCTAGAATACACATATTTCCATTGTTGTGTAGGATCTGGGCCTGCTGTCCCTCCATCCCTCTCCCCCCTTTCCCTCTCCATCCCTCATTCATCTCATACTCTAACCACACCCCCTTTGAGCCACGCCCACCTAGGACACGCCCACTATTTCGCGTAAACCACGCCGCATTTTTTGCTTTCCCCCTGTGCCACACCTACAAATGCATGCTCCTGCCCCCTAATTATATTAAGACTCCGCCTACAGACAAAAAAGTGTCCCTAAAATTTTTTTTTCCAATGTTGGCAACTATGTGAATGCCTGTTGTCCTTCACTTCAGCCTGTCATATTATGCTATCATCCATACTGTTTTACAGGTGTCTGGTGCCACTGTGCTTTGAAGAGGCACCTAACGAAAAGGATGCAGATGTCAGAGAGTTCGCGGATTTAATTAGAGAGTCCATCAGGGAAACTATCCTAGAGGCCTCTACTCCTGATTTAGAGGCAGCAGCCCAAAGCACCGCTACTCCAGCCCTTTGTGTTCCACAGAAATTGTGTAGTTCGTCAGAGAATAAAGAGACTGAAGGTGCTGTTGGTTTTGACTATTCATTTTTGGAACCATTCGCAAAAACAGTCAAAGATGTGTTTGGTTGGGAGGTGGCAAAAGAAACACCTCGCAAAGTTAGAAGATACTTTTCTAACATTAAAAAAGAGCCAGAGGCCTTTCCTTTTATCGATGAACTTGATGAACTCATCCAGGATGAATGGCAGAAGCCGGACAAGAGGACAAGTATCAATAACAGGTCTTCAAGGCTATACCCATTAAAGGAACCCAAGGTTAACCTGTTAATCATGGCTCCAGTAGTTTATGCATTTTTCCACAACTCCTCCATGAGTGAGTGTCAAGATACATATACGCATGGAGGAGTTGTGGACCTGATTCCTGATATCTACCCACACATCTCTTTTTTCAGTGATTGACTTCCATACGCCTGATATTATTGGATCCATACCTCCATGTCTGTGATTGGGTATCTCTTTGACCTACTGATTAGTAGAGGGTGTTGTAATGAGTTTACTATGTGTGTGCTTTTTTTAAAACAATATTTGTAATAAAGATTATATATTTTCTTTCATCAATTGCCTCATGTTGTGCCCACAAATTCCTACTTTCTCAACCCTTTTTTCAATATAGATTGGATGTTGGCAAGGTGAGGTTTCTATCTAACAGATCTAATTTCAGTATATGTACCAGCGGAAAACCAACTAGCCAATTCGCTGAGCCTCAATTTTTTGTCGAACGACGAGTGGTCACTGTGTCCTAAGGCATTTTCCCTCTTAACCCAAAGCCCAACTTCCCTTCTTGGGATTTATCAACAGAACTGG
Source organism: Aquarana catesbeiana (assembly GCF_042186555.1). Taxonomy (NCBI): domain Eukaryota; kingdom Metazoa; phylum Chordata; class Amphibia; order Anura; family Ranidae; genus Aquarana; species Aquarana catesbeiana. Next base: position 116,307,598 of record NC_133332.1, read on the forward strand.
AAGCTTTATCATGCCCTCCTTTTCACCCGCCACAGTCCGCCTCATTATGGGACTTAATGCTAAAGGTATGTTTTCTCATTGCTGTAACCTCAAGAGGGTAGTTGAAATGCAAGCACTTGTCATTAAAGAACCCCATCTTATCTCCTATTGGGACAGAATAATTCTAAGACCATGTGATCAATTTATCCCAAAGGTAGCCCCCGCTTTCCACTTCAACCAGGAGATTATTCTACCATCTTTTCTTAACGATCAATGAACATCACATCCACCAGACATTAGTTTAAATATTAAAGCATATCTGACAGCCACCGAATCATTCAGGAAAGCAGATAATCTTCTAGTAATCCCTCACGGGGTCAGAAGGTGATAAGCAGCATCTTCTCGCACCATATCATCCTGGTCCTGGCTTGTCAAGACCATAAAGAAAGCCTACTCATTTCTACAGCACCCAACAGAGGGCTTAAGGGCACATTCCACAAGGGCAGTGGCAACCTCCTGGGCAGCCTACTGCAGCGTTTCTTCAAACACCATCTGTAAAGCGGCAACATGGTCATCCAGGATTACATTAATTTCGCATTACCGTTTGGATCCGGCACAGCTTATAACAATAGAGTTTGGCAGATCCATTATCCAAGCTGATCATGCTGGTTCAGGTTAATGAATGATTTCCCAGTGTGTGCTGCCATGATGCACCAGGAAAACAAAAAATTGTATACTCACCTTTTCGTAATTGTAATTTCCTGGTGCATCTTCAAAGAAGCATACAGATTCCCACCCTTGAGGTGATAGTTACAGAAAATGCTGTGGGGGGGGGGGGGTTGGTGGTTTGGTCTAGCTACAAACCTATAGTTACCCAGTCAAATCAGGTTACAGTGTATGCTGCCATGAAGAGGTAGCAGGAAAGGAAGATTACAGAAAGGTAAGTATACAATTTTCAATTGTGCAGTTTGTTGAATTTTACAAGGACTACCCCAAAGATAGCCTCCTGAAACAGGGTATATTAATAATAAGGAAAAAAAAATACCTTTTAACAATTTAATAAAAAATAAAGTTGGAAATAGTGTGCTGTGTTCTTTTACATGTATAGAAATATATTTATAATTATGTCCAGGCAAACCCAAGAGACCAGAGGTGAAGCTTGAAGCTTGTGGGACCTGATGCAATAGTTGATCTGAGGTCACCCCACTACCATCGGCCACTTCCACTGCACACCAAGATACTCCAAGTTGCTAAAGAGTTATTTTGGATATTTGATTACATATTGAGAGGATAGGCACCCTTTGAGAGGTGGAGATCTATCTGAACAACTTGAAAGAGATCAAAGATCACTGGCGTTTGGGCGCGGACTCTAACCAGAGCGGTAATGCCGCCTTAGAGCTCCAGGGAGAACCACACCAGGGGACACAGCGACACTTAGGCTCCCAGGACAACACCCACTGATACCTGCCGTCTTGGAGTGCCCGCTGCTCACGCCGTCATGGTCCTCGGGGGGCTCAAAAATTAAGCTAAAGTCCGTAAACATCAGGGACGTGATGGCCTGCTCATCATCCAAGATGGTGCCGGCCCCCTCCTCACAGCACGCCGCGCCCAGTCAAGACCCAGCGCCACACACAGTCTCTGCAGGAGGATTATGGTGAGTCTGATTCGGATGCAGGCACCTCAGACATACAGTCAGCCATGTTCAAGCAGTTTGAACGTATGCTACAGAGAGCCCTGAAACAGACATCAGACCAAATAACTGATAAATTAACCCATGAGACCAGGGAGCTGGGGCACAGAACAGCAGAGCTGGAAGGGAGGGTGGATGAGCTGGGGAATAACACACTATACTGCTGAAATAGAGGATCTCAAGTAAGAGAACTTAGTGCTACAGTCACGATTAGAAAACCAGGAGAATAGGGACAGGAGCTGTAATCTACGGATCAGGGGGATCCCTGAAACGGTGCTTGATCTACAAGCCACTATGCTAGCCCTGTTTCAGGAACTGCAACCTGGCATCCCTGTTGAAAGGTTAGAAATGGACAGGGTACACAGGGCCCTGTCAGCACGCAAACGGTCCGCCACGGGACATTATAGCCAAGTTCCACTATTACCGCACGAGGGGCAGCTTCTTGCAGCAGCTAGGGGCAAAGAATCCCTATCCTTCCAAGGTCACACATACCAACTATTTGCAGACCTTCCCCCACTAACAGTCTCAAAGAGACGTGCTCTCAAGCCTCACCTTGAGATTCTTCAAAGTAACCAGATCACAAACCACTGGGGTTTCCCCTTCTTGGTAAGCTTTACACACCTGGAAACCAAGTATGTCTGTTGTACACCCGCTGAACTGCAGACTGTATGACTGATCAGACACCACATAAGGATGCATCCTGCAAAAGATCAGCCTCCCGCTCTCCCCAGAAATCGTCAACAGCGAATAATTACCGCACAGGACAATCGCATCAAAACCTTTACAAACTAGGCCGTTTTGATTATCTTGCAGCACCTGCCAAGGACTCGATGGACTGACTTTTCACGTATGTCTCCCACATGACATAATTCACCCCTCTTACTGTCCCCCGGGACAGATGTATTTATGTTACGACGGCCTTGAACACTCTCTCCCATAAGAACTGGCTTTCCTGTACCACCATCCAAGCGAGCCCAACTTGTTTGGGATGAACTGGATCCAAATTTCCAATGATCCCTACATGCTTAGGTCTTTATGCCTCACCTGACCAACAAATCTCTTTGGGAGGCATGTAACTTTGGGAGGCACGTATGTTACTACAATCCCTCCCGGGCTGCCCCTTGCAGCTCTAACTCAAGCCCTTGACCAAGTCCTTCTCCCCCCCTCCTTTTTTTTTTCTTTTGTCTTTATCTCTTACTCCCTCCTCCTAGTTTAAGCTACAGTTGCATCATAGTGCCAATACAGAAGTGCCGTTGTTTCACATGTATGTTGGATCTGATTATGTTTTTTTTTTTCATTTTTTAAGTTTTGGGTTTTCCTTTTCTTATAGGAATGTTGTTTGTATTTTGGTATACCCTGAACTTCTAGGCAACTCCCTCCGGTATGGGGCACTGGGAGACAATCAGTTGCACTGACTCTAGATCTAAGCTTTACCCATGGTACAGGTTCTCAGGGGTGTTCAACAGTTGACCTTCATTTTTTGCAATGCGAAGCTAATTCTATGTATATGTTTATTAGCCTTTCTTTACCCCCTGGTGTTGTTCCCCCATTGGAACTCCTTGCTCCCTGATTTACTGCCCTCAGACCCCTGCCCCTATTATGCAGGTTCCTGATGGTAGCCTCGGAGCCTCTACGGGACCGCTTGCTGCCCCCCTAGTATGCTCCTGCACCCTACTGCACTGCTCTGATTTAATATTAACCCTTGTAACTAACAGGGTTGCTAGACTCTTATCTGTTCCCTCTAACAGTGTTCCTTTCTCTCCTTCTTTCTTTCTCACCACGATAGATGTTCCCAGGATCAGTTCCCATCACAGCAACCACTAACATGCACAAATGGCCCCCTTAAACATCCTCTCTTTGAATGTTCAGGGCTTTAACCCCCCCCCCCCCCCAGCTCCTTTGCAGCTGCCAAAGCTCATATATTATGCTTGCAGGAAACTCACTTTGTTGACAAATCCACCCCCAAATTTCTCAATACCTCCTATCCACAATTTTATACAGCTTCAGCCACAACCAAACAAAGAGGAACCCTGATTGGATTTCACCGTTCCTTCCCTTTCACCCTGACATCCCAAATTAAAGTTCCTGAATGCAGATATATAATCCTTACTTGGCATCTATCAGACACTGCCATCACAATCGTATCATATTACGCTCCTAATAAACGTCCGACAGACTTTCTCTTACATTTATTCCAGGTCATGGATAAGCATAAGTTTGGAACAGTTGTTCTCTGTGGGGACTCTAATCAAGTAATTTTCCCATTCCTAGATAAATCTCCACCAACCCTGTCCTCTAGCCCAGTCAAGTGGACATTCCACTACTAACTCACGTCTCGATAAGGCCCGACTCGATTTTGACTTGTACCTTTCCGATTCCCAAAATCACTCGCAAACGTCAACATATATTTTATCTCAAGACTAATAAACCCGACACGCCTATGCCACGGACACTGCGTGCGATCCACCACTCTATGGCATCGGTATGACTAAAAACTACCCATAATACTTATACAAGTAACCCTATTAAAATCTTGGAAGTATTCTGCTCCAATCTCGCCAAACTATATTCACCTTCTCGAAACTTGGACCCCGCTGAGGCTGACACTCTGATCTCCCGTATTACCCTCCCTTCACTTAAATGAGAACAGCAGGATTCACTTGAGTGTCCTATCACAGACTTGGAAGTGACGGGAGCCATTAAAGCTTTGAAAACACATATAAAATGGGTCCTGACGGGTTCTCTGCAGCTTATTACACACAATTTGCACCCATATTGGCACCTATGCTCACGAGTGCCTTCAATTCCCTGCTCAAAGGACATTCATTTAGATCTGAAACACTAACTTCTATAATCTCTATGATACCCAAACCTCAATCAGATTCTTCTTCCTGGACAAACTACTGTCCCATCTCCCTACGGACTCCCTAGGTCTGAATTATTTTGCTACCTACAGATCAAAAATTTCTATATGCCATTTTTCAGAATGGGATCATTTTTGAGTCAGATGACACAATTCGAACAAATCTGTAAGAGTAACCCACACGTTTGAGGTTTCATTTCAATTCTATACCAACAAGTGAACACAGTTCCAAATACAGCACCACCATCATACACAGAGAAATGGGCAAAGGATCTGGAGCGCAAAATTGAGATCGCAGACTGGGTTAATATATGGAAGGCAACTAAATCTTCCTCACCGAATGTCTTAGCAATCAAAACTAACTACAAGGTCCTAACACGCTGCTACCTAGTGCCTGCAAGGATAGCTAAATATGCCCCCTCATACCCAGGGAGCTGCTTTCGAGGCTGCTCAGCTCAAGGCACACACATTCACATTTGGTGGCACTGCTCAGTTGTCCAAGAATTCTGGTGGCATATCTTTGATATGGCCTCTAGAGCCCTAGAGACAGCTGTTCAACTTGATCCGGCGACAGCTCTCTTAAATCTTAAACCCTCTGAGCTTACATTCTCTCAGTTCCAATTACTCTTACAACTCACAACAGCAGCCAAAAAAAAAAAACCATAGCCAAGGCATGGAAGACCCAGACTTTGGTTGTGGCTGAAGCTAAACATAGAATGAATAGAGCCCTTGTATTTGCTAAAATGACAGCTGTTGAAAACAACAAGATACGGAAATTTGAAAAGGTTTGGCAACCTTGGGTCAAACACTGCTTGCCCCCTGACTTAGACAAATCCTTATTATTGCCTTGGTAAATGAGAATCTCATCTTACTCACTGGAACCATATCCTGCACGGAAGCCGCACTACCGTTCTGTGAGCCTTTTTCCCATCTACACTTGCTCTTTGCCTTTAATCTGTCTGTCCTCCAGGCTATGAGTTTGTAATTGTTATCCCTCAATAAGTAGGTAACGTCTTCGGAAGTGAGAATAGCTAATACCCCTCATTTTTTCATTCTTCTCTCTTTCACTCCTCCCTTATTCCCATGGTACGTTTCCAAGTATCCGTATCATCTAAATAGGACTTTGTCTTTCCGTTTTAAGTTACAATTCGGTAAAAAGTTTTTTACCTGCCTACAACACTAGTGTATAATAGTTGTTCCTTTAGGGTATTTTGCAAAATACACTGGTACTTGTATAGAACGCATACCCTTATGTTGTAACGCTATGTTCCTTTTCATCTACTACGAGGAAGTGTACGTTCAAATGTTTAGTATCTCGCTTACATGATGTAAGACAGCTCTCATATGCTAATGTACCAACTTTATCTCCTTTGCTGAAAATTATTTTAAAAATTTGACGAAAAAAAAAAGATCTCCAGGGTTTGGCACCCTTTTCTTTTTATAGTAATTAACTAGTAAGATCAAATAGCAGCGCTAATGAAATTCCCTCAAAAACTATATGTGAAAATTAACTGTAACAAAATAATTGTGACAAATTAAATAACACCACTCTTTGACAACACAATATAACCTTGTGCTCATAATCAACATATAATGTATATAACATCTATGTGATAAATTATAACAAAACCTACTTACAAATATAAAAATCAAATATAAAAATCAAATATAAAAATCAAATATAGAAATCAAATAATCAGTGTGACATAGTGATATTTGTGATAGTCCATAACATAATATAGTGCAGATCTTCAATGACAAAATCTTCCACCACACCGCTGTGACTGTGAAATCCACTCCCCTTCAGCGAGCACACTCACCAGCTACTTTTGCCTTACACTCTCGTGTTCGGCTCACAGGCTTTTCCCACACACTATGGGGCAGAGTAATGACCTCCAATGACTCCCCGTTTAGTATCCAGAGTGTATATGCATAGCTCTCTTGTGGAACTTAAGGGGTTAACCCTTTGCGTTGTATAAAAAGGCTCTTTGACACTATATGAACAGATCCTTCCCTCCTGCACTGTCTATCTTGGCAAGGCCATATAATACCGTGAGGGTATTAGAGGGCAGTGGACTTTGTCAGTAGGACAATGAATGGTGTCAGTAGTTTTAATGTTTGGTATTCTATTTTTGATATTATTTTTTTACCATTTTATTTAAATTTTTTTAATTTATAATTTTATTTTTTATTATTTTTGAAGTTTCTTTAGTGGCCCTGTTGGGGGGGGGGGCTTTAGTGAAATAACAGGGGTCTAAACAGAGCTTTTGAGACAGACAAAGGAGATTGAGGACACAGCACATCTCTGCAGCTTCAGCTGAATGAATGAACAGGAATAGCTCTGTACAGAGCTTCCCTTTCATTCACAAACCAAAGCATAGTAAGCACAGTTTACTATGCTTCAGTTATAAATGAACACAGTGAGCGATCAGTAAATTACATATTCACTGGCCCCTTCCCCTGCTCTCCATCATGAGGCATCCCCTGCAGAAGCTGGCTTTGGAGTAGAGGGGGGAAGCCAGCAGCGCTGTGGGAGGGGGGGACCAGGGGAGCACACAGGGGGCTGGTCAGCAGGGATGAGTAACTCAGAAAGGAGGGGTGGCATACACATGAACCGATTCCTATATTTTCATGCTGCAGCCGCTGAATGCAGGCAGAAGGGAGAGCAGGAGAAGCAGGCTTTCAGCAGCTGCAAGAAGAAAATGGAGGAGATTTGCATCTCCTGTACAGGTATAAAACAGAGAGGCTGCATGGGCCCCCTGGAGCTGGGTTGCAATTGTGACCCCTATAGCTACACCAGTGCAAGAGACAATCTTGCATTTTTTGTTTTGTTGTATGGTACACAGAAAATTACCAATTGCTGGTGTCAGATTTGGCCATATGCAGATAAAGTGCATATAAAAATGCCCTAAATATTCATCACTGCTTTTGCATTATTAATAATGCAATTTTAATTAATACTATTTTTATATTATAAATAAAATTCAGACTAGGCATAGCAACATGTCTGTTCTGCCTACCAACTACATAAAGAAATGCATTGTCCCCCGTGGCTATAAACACATTACGGATTAGCCATATGCTATGGGTAGTCACAAACAAACTGCTCTGTATGTGAACACTGTTTCAAATTATAACATGAAAATTCATTTTAAATTGAAAAGACTGTATCAATAGCAAAATTAAATCTATAAATATTTTACATTTTTTGTTGAATTGTTGTTCATTACTGTTGTTCGGAATAATTGTTTTTGCCCCTGCACATATGAAGAAAATGTATGCACTCCATGCATATATGCTTACATTTAAATTCAAACTGACTCAAACTTATCCTAAACTAACCAAGACATTTTTTTGCCTCTCAAATCCCTTCTACTTGTGAGGAAAGTAAAACTCACTCAATAGGAAGGGACTGTTCTGAATACAAGAGACACTAGACCGTGTTCTGCTCATAAATGAGCTTTGGACTCCAGTTCCTCAATGTAGCAATGCAACCACAAATTCACAATGTGGTGCTTTATAAAAAGCTGGAATTCCTTTATGCCTGTAAGGTAGCATTTAGGCAGGGATAGTAGGAAGGAAAACATACCAACCTTCCTCCCTTGTGTCAAAAGTCATTACAAAAAGAGGAAAAGTGTGCCTCTGTTATCTCAATTCCTATACACCAGGAACCACTAAAACCCCGTAAGTATCCAGCTTTTGTGCAAGACACAAAAATGTTTGTATATGGTCATCTCTACTATTTTCTACTATTTTAGCATTTTCTGCTTCCATAAAAAATATTTGTAAGTGTAGATTTATCCTTTGATTATTTCAAAGCATAAGCGGAAATCAATACCTTTAAAAATTCACATTACTGTTAAAATGTAATACATAAATCATTTTTAGACCTTACTGCACTTCTAACTTAATGAAACAAGTAGAAGATTTCATCTCATTTGGAGCTTTGTGTGACCTTTGCCAAAAATAGAATATTTGCATTAGCTGTTAAGGAAAAATACCTCCTTATCAAATGACTATAACTTTCTACTGCACTGAGAATGGCTAAATGAGAATGCCTAGCAAAAAAAAAAAAAAAACTTGAACCCAAATGGATTGTTCAGATATGTATGCAGGACTCTGAAACTAAGGATGGATATACAGGCCTATAAAACTACTAGAATGAAGCATCGTCATAACCTAAGGAATTTCGTTTTCCAGCATACATTTTTACTCCTAAAGCTTTAGTGGAGCATTTTTTATGGAAATGGATAGGCATAAAAGTTGATACTGCATTTTATTGACAGCAAGAGAGCTATATAGAATATGGATTGGTGTAATTGTTTGCACTAATGAGCCATAATTTTAATTGCACAGGCTATTTTTAGGCCGCAGCTGCCAATACTTAAATTACGTTGGTTACTTCATATACACTGCCTGGAAGGGGTTAGGGTCTTGTTATAGACCATAAAGAGATTTTAAAAAGTATTTTAATGCTTCAACTATAATTGAAAAGGAATGATCCATCATTGGCAAAGACTTTTACAGTCAAGTAACTATGCCTTTAAACATTGAGGCCGCTGTAAGCTCTTAAAGCAGATCATGCAGTAAAATGCACTGTCCACTCAAATCGCCCCCTCTCCCTTTAAAAACGATTTAAAGTTAGTAGTGTAGCTCTATTCTTTTCACTCTCTGTGGCTACTGGGGTGTGATGGAAACAGAACAAGGGTGCACACACCGCTTCAGGCAAAAAATGGACACACCCAGTCCAAGGTGCTGATCCCGGCTCATCACTGTAGACAATATCAAGAAGAGAAGAAAAGATTGATCACACTTGAATCCAAAAGATGCTGTAGAAATTTCTTTATTGTCATGAGCCAGACAAAATTGCACTGATGATCGGTTAACGCGTTTCACGCAAAAAGAACCGTGCTTTCATGTGAAACGCGTCAACTGATCATCATTAAAATTTTGCCTGGCTCATGACAATAAAGAAGTTTCTACAGCATCTTTTGGATTCAAGTGTGCGATCAATCTTTTCTTCTCTTCTTGATACTGGGGTATGATGGAGCCACCTGTATAGTATTTAGGAGCAGAGTCTTTATCTGTGTGATCAGGACAGGATCTCTAACAAGCGCTAGTGCCTCCACTCAATTCGGGCTTGTGGATAGAAAGTGAAATCCCAATTGAGAAATGTATCATTCACATATACAATAATCTACACAGCTTTGTATTTGAAAGTCCATGTATCGAAGAAATAACATTCAGTAAACCATCCAACATAAGGTATTTTCCAAACAGGAACATGAAATCATTAACAGTCTCTATGCATGTCTCAGTGAGGGGAAGCTGCAGCACTTACAGTCTGTTCTCTCAGCAGGAATCCACTGTTCTCCCTCCAACATGTGTTCTCTCCTCCCCCAACTTACCCAAGAATCCTTGCCATGCCTCTGCTATCACATCACTACATTCTCCCCCTGCTGAAAATCCTTCCGACCCAGCAAGGATACACACATAAATTAACAACAATACATAGCAAAAGTTAACATCGTTGTCATCTACTGCAGACCACTTCTCCAGAAGCAATCTATTACAGAGATTAGCTGCAAAGAAAATATGGTCAAGAACAAATAGGCATTATGCTAACCATTCTGGAATGAGCTGCAATCATGTCCACCAGAGCATGAGGTTGTACATAGCTCTGAAAAAAAACAAGGAGAGGGGCACCTCTGAATAAATAGTAAACACTTTAATTTAAGAAAAGCAATATCAACTCACATGAGAGAAAGCAATGTTGCACAGGTGAGCTGGTGTAAGAGAACTGTAATGCCCTGTACACACGGACGGATTTTCCGACGGAAAATGTGTGATAGGACCTTGTTGTCGGAAATTCCGACCGTGTGTAGGCTCCATCACACATTTTCCATCGGATTTTCCGACACACAAAGTTTGAGAGCAGGATATAAAATTTTCCGACAACAAAATCCGTTGTCGGAAATTCCGATCGTGTGTACACAAATCCAACGGACAAAGTGCCACGCATGCTCAGAATAAATAAAGAGATGAAAGCTATTGGCCACTGCCCGTTTATAGTCCCGATGTACGTGTTTTACGTCACCGTGTTTAGAACGATCGGATTTTCCAACAACTTTGTGTGACCGTGTGCATGCAAGACAAGTTTGAGCCAACATCCGTCGGAAAAAATCTTAGGATTTTGTTGTCGGAATGTCCGAACAAAGTCCGACCGTGTGTACGGGGCATTAGAATGTGCCCGGCCCACACACATGCGCAAGCACATGCTCACAGGCAATGGCAGATTCCCACACGCACTAATGCGCACCCCTTCTGAAAAGTGCTGACTGGTCTTCAGTTGTGTCCTGATATTCTGAACCCTGTTAAACCTGGCTTGATTCCTGTTGCTGAACTTTGGCTTTCCTCAACCCTGCTTTTGGACTCTGATTACTCTAATTACTGGTTCCTGATCCTGGCTTCCCATCTGACCTTGCTTGTGCTTATGCCTTGTTACCTCGCTGCCCGCCTGTTACTGAATCCGGCTATCCTTTTGACCTTGCTCCTGTCTCCTGCTTGGCTCAACACTGTCTCTGAGTGCCTGTGCTGGATGTCCATCTTCTCAGCTTCCCTGGGTCCAGCTCCTTACTGGATGCTCTGCCTGCACCCCCAAACCTGCAACTCCACTGACAAGTTCTGCACACAACACTTACAGGCACTCGTGTTCCTCCTGACCCTAGCCACCATCTGTTCCACCTCCAGTGGGGCTTGGTTTGGAGATACAAGAGAGGCCGACCTCGTAATTTCAGACTCCTACCAGGTACGTGACAGCTGGATAATGTCCAAGAGAAGGGTCAGGATGGGTGATCAGGTTACAGTGAGATCCGCTTCTCACTAGTGTGATAGGTGTCTTGCTGGAACATCAGGTATCCAGGGAGGGGTTGAAGTGGTGAGCTGTCAGAGCCAAGGCGCTCGGCGCTGCTATTCCTTGCTTGTCCTCACTGTTCACCGCCGCAAGATGGGAGATGGCCATGCGGTGTCAGGTCTCATCCAGAGCAAGACTTGGAAGGCACGTGGTGGTGTGGCGCGGGGCTGTGAAGTCACTAATATACAACGCGTTTCCGAGCTTTCGTACCTCAAGTGGTGTGGCAGCCGCGCTCCTTTTTCAAGCATAGAGGATGGGGAGGGGAGGCAGTCTTATATAGTGGGACAGGGGCGGAGTCAATGGGTGTGCAAATGCAATAGTTGGTGTAAACATACTGTGCATCACGTACAATATAGGGAACACATAAAAATTTTAAAAAATTTCTCACAATATTACTGAACACAGAGAAAAAGAAAAAGAAGAATAAAGGCTCATGATAAAATGGATTGCATAAATGCAACACTAGCAAATCAAGAAACTAAAAAAAAAACAGCTAATTGACTAAATCAATTAAAAACATTTAAAAAAATCTAAATCAATCAAATCAATCAATTAATCAAAAAATCAATCAATCAAAAAATCTGAAAAATCAACCATTCCATCATTGAAAATTTTATATATATATATATATATATATATATATATATATATATATATATATTTGATTTAGTAGATTGTAGTGGGTTCATTGGAAGGTGACTATGGTCACCTGTCCAGTACGCTCTATTCTTAATATAGTGGCATATAACATATACATATACACATACATATATAATCATGTGCATATATACACATACCAACAAGATTGTATGCATAGCATACACAAAGCATGTATCAAAGGCAAACTAGTCCAATTCACGAAATGAATGGTGTATTGCCAAAGGGAAGTATTATCAAGTTATTGTAATGCCCTGTGCACATGACCAGTTTTGCCGTCGGAATAAACTCTGAAGGTTTTTCTGACGGAATTCCACACGGTCACACCAAATTCCGACCGTCAAGAACGTGGTGATCTACAACACGTACAACGGGACAACACGTATAACGTCTCGTACTTGCTTCGGAGCATGCTTCATTTTTGGTACGGAACAGCATACAGACGAGTGGTTTTCCCGATAGGAATTTGTTCCGTCGGAAAAAAATAGAACATGTTCTCTAAGTCCGTCTGAATTTTTGACGTAAAAAGTCCATCTGACTTTTTCTGTCGTGTGTATATGTATATACACAGAGTAGGGTATGGAAAATATTATTATTAACCATGAGAAGAATCGTTAAGTAGAATGTAAAATTTACATGGGATTTCTTCCCTGAAAAAAAAATCTAAAAGTCAGCAGCTACAAACACTAGCTGCTGACTTTAAATAAGTACTTACCTGTCCTGGGTGCCCGCGATGTCGGCCGCCTGAGGCCGACAAGTCCCTCGGCTCTCGGGTCCCAGCACCGACATCCTAAGTAAGGGAAACAGGCAGTGGAGCCTTGCGGCTTCACTGCCAGTTTCCTACTGCGCACGCACGAGTGACGCTGCCCTCTGTGAATGGTCCCGTGGTGTTCTGGGAACACACACAGTTCCCAGAAGGCAACGGGGCCGCTCACCGAGGAGCAGAACACGCCGCAGAATAGGAAGAGGCAGATTAGGAAGACTGCCTAGCAACAAGGGTTTAGGTAAGTTTAATTTTTTTTTTTTCCAAATGTTTTTTTTTTAATTTTTTTAGGATTTTTCACGCAATTTTTTTTTTTTAGGGTGGCCCTCCACTTTAATGACTAAACAAGGGTACTTAATTATTTATTTAATTAAATATACATGGGAGAAGGGGGTAAAAAAAGGGGAAAGGGGGGGGTTGGAAAAAGGGAAAGGGTAAGAAGGGGAAATAAAAGGAGCAATAGAAACTAGGGGGGAGAGAAAAAGAGGGGGGGCACGTGAAAGAAAAGATAGGAAAGTGGGGGAGAACAAGAGAAGAAAGACAATTGAAAAAGAGTGTAGGGGAGGGGGAGCAAAAGGGGAAGAGCATGTGACTATATGGGTCAACTCCAGGCCCTGAAGATGAATACTCACAAGGGCAACGACCCTGCCACCCCCATGGGAAATGAAGATGAGCTCCTGCGATAATGATAAATGATGTGATTAAAAATGAATAGGAACAGATCAATAATAAATGATATAAAAATGTGTAAAACCACACACACATGGCTATATATATATATATATATATATATATATATATATATATATATAAAGGATATAGAATAGAATCAGATTATTGGACCAAGATTATAATACTTTGGCAATCTCAATGACCTCGTTAAGGCCTCCAGGCATGAGCATGTCAAGATTGTAAATCCAGAAGGTCTTTCTTGCGCACAGTTTTTTAAAACGCTCGGCCTCCGCGAGGGACCTAGGTATTTGTTCTATTACCCACACCTGCAGGCCAGCAATGGATTTTTGATGAAACTCGGCAAAATGCCATGGGACACTGTGTTTATCCTTGCCCCCTTCAATGAGTCTTCTATGTTGGCCGAAACTCTGCCTAAGAGGGCAGATGGTGCGGTCAACATATATCAACCCACAGGGGCAAGTGAGTCCATAGACCACAAAGTCTGATGAACAGTAAAAAAAGTTGTCCAACTGGTAGGTTTTACCCTTAGTGGAAAAAGATTTCTTTCCATGTTGGACAAATTGGCACGGTTTCCATAGATCCTTTCGGTACTGGTACATGTCCACAAGGGGTATGAGAACCAAAGGACTGGGACTAACATGAGCAGGCTTGAGTTTACTGGGAGCTATCTTGTTTTTAAGATTAGGGGCTTTTCGGTAGGTGACTCTCAGTTTGCCTAGAAGAATGGTTTTTAAATTGGGGTCCTGTTTCAGTATGTTCCAGAAGTTGCTAAGTATATTTTCTATTTTTTCGTATTGATAGTGAAATGTGGTTATGAATCTAGTGGAGTGATCTATGGGCTCTCGTACTGTTCTCGTACTGTTTTGGGCGGTTTACCTTTGGAATAAAATTCACAAGCTTTATCTAGCAATTCTTCGGGATATTGTTTGTCCAAGAATTTTTTCTTTAGTAATAAACTTTGTTGGTCATAATCAGTGTCAATAGAACAATTCTGTCGGAGCCGGCAAAACTGCCCTTTTGGGATATTTTTTATCCATTTGGGATAATGACAACTACTGTGGTGCACAAAAGAGTTGCCCGCAGTAAGCTTAGTATAATTTTTGGCAAAGATGGTGTTACCTGTGTGACTCTTTGTCAAATCCAGAAAATATAGTTGGTGAGGTTGAGAAACCTGCGTAAATGACAGACCATATGGGTTGGCGTTGCACTCTTGCAGGGTCTTCCCAAGGTGTCATAAGTAAACATTGGTGGAGGTCGTCGAACACGATCTCCTCTCCTCAAGCCCTCAGGCATTAGTCCAGATAACTCTGGGACACCATTAGTAGGAAAACTTGGTTCTCCAACCATGTCTGGAACTGTAGGCACAAAGTTTTGGGCTGTTGGTTTAAAAACAGCTGGGTTCAAACTTTCCCTCTGAGGGAGGCCCCATCAGTAATAGGTGAAGAAACCTGTACAGGAGACTCTAGTGGAGGTGAAAAGCAGTCACTTTCATCACCCTGGTTTCCACTGTCTGCACAAGGCACATCATTAGAATCTGTAACAATATCAGATTGTGGCTCCTCATCAGAAGTAGCAACTTGTGGTACTGGAAGAAAGTGGCTCTTATGCCAGGCTTTGAACTGACCCTCAGGTCCTCGAATCCTGATCCATAATTTCTCCAGCGATCAGCTAATTTATGTTTGGTTGAGGGTCCCAAATTGCGGAGAAGCACTTTAACACCAGGTTGTAAGTCTTTGCAATGAACTTTGGCATCAAAACGCCTTTTATTGACAGCATTTATTTCTGCAACATTTTCCTCAGCCATTCAATAGGCCTCTTTTAAACTCTGTTTAAGTCGTGCCACATACTGGTAGTGATTTCTTTGTTCCACCCCATCAGTAGACACACCCAACTGAATGTCAATAGGGAGATGGGCTTCTTTCCCAAACATGAGAAAATAAGGAGAGAAAACAGTTGATTCATGTCTGGTACAATTGTAGGCATGTACCATAGCTCCAACATGTCAGCTCCAGGTTTGCTTAGCACCATTGGAGTGGGTACCCAGAATTAGGGATGAGCCCGATGTTCAAGTCGAGCTTAAGTTCGACTCGAACATCGAGTGTTTGCCCGTTCGCCGAATTTAAAACATTATGGGGCGTTCATTGGAAATTTGAGTGCCCGCGGAACGCCCCATAATGTACGAGATTGCAGTGCATTGATGGCTGTTGATTGGCCAAAGCATGCACTGGACCTGCATGCTTTGGCCAATCACAGCACGCCAATCATGGCTCAGGGTGTTAAATCCACGCCCCACACTATGTAAGGCTGCTTGCATAGCGGCTGTACATAGTGTAATGAATGAGAGTAGCAAAATGGTATTTCTAAAGGAAATAATGTAATTTAAAACTGCTCATGGCTGTAATGTATTGCCGATACTGTATATACAAATCATTGAAAAAACGGCGTGAGTTCCCCTCAGTCCATTACTAGGCCCTTTGGGTCTGGTATGGATTTTAAGGGAAACCCAGCGCCAAAATAAAAAAATAATGGTGTGGGGGTCCCCCCCAAAATCTATACCAGACCCTTATCCGAGCATGCAACCTGGCAGGCCACAGGAAAAGGGGGGATGAGAGAGCACCCCTCTACTGAACCATACCAGGCCACATGTCCTCAACATGGGGAGGGTGCTTTGGGGTCCCCCAAAACACCTTGTCCCCATGTTGATGGGGACAAGGGCCTCTTCCCCATAACCCTTGCCCGGTGGTTGTGGGGGTCTGCGGGCAGGGGGCTTCAGTAAAATGACAGGAGGCAGTTTTGGACAATCCTTTTAAAAAAAAAAAAAGAAAAAAGCGTCCCTCGATGTCCAGTGCTGTCGACCCAAGGATAAAAAAATGGAACAACTCTGCCTCGATGGAAGGCATCCCGCTGATTGCAGCCTTTTCACAATGACAGCTGTTATATAGCTGAGGGCGGGGCCACCCTGTGACATAAACGGGTTGACCTCGCCCCCTCTGATGTCACGTGACGTCACAGGACATCAGAAGGTGCGGGGTCACCCGGTTACGTCGCCAGGTGGCCCTGCCCTCAACTATATAACAGCTGTCATCCTGAAAAGACTGCAGTCGTCGGGACGCCTCCCATCGAGGGGGAGTCTTTCCATTTTTTTTTTCTTGGGTCGTCGTCGCTCTAAATGAAGATAGATTTACATCGCGGGACACTTTTTTAAAAATAAAGGACATGTAAAATACTGTCATTTGTACTTTTTTTTACACTTTTCATGGTGAATGTGTAGGTATACAAGGTACCCGATACCCATTCACATGGGGGGCAGGATCTGGGGTCCCCTTGTTTAAGAACGCTTCCAGATTCTGATAAGCCCCCTGCCTGCAGACCCCCACAACCACCAGTCAAGGGTTGTGGGGAAGAGGCCCTTGTCCCCAGCAACATGGGGGCAAGGTGTTTTAGGGGGGCCCCAAAGCACCCTTCCCATGTTTAGGGCATGTGGCCTGGTAAGGTTCAGGAGGGGGGCTGCTCTCTTGTCCCCGCACCTTTTCCTCCTGCCAGGTTGCATGCTCGAATAAGGGTCTGGTATAGATTTTGGGGGGACCCCCACGCCATTTTTTTTACATTTTGGTACGGGGTTCCCCTTAAAATCCGTACCAGACCTAGGGGACCCCCACGCCATTTTTTAAAAATATTTTAGCGAGTGGTTCCCCTAATATCCATGCCAGACCCTTCATGTATGGATTTTGGGGGGGACCCACACGCCATTTTTTTTTACCTTTTGGCGCGGGGTTTTTTCAATGATTTTTATCTATATTGCCGGGATCCGACAATACATTACAGCCGCGAGCAGTTTTAAATTACATTTTTTCCTTTGGAAATGTCATTTTGCTGTGGTACTGTTATAAACGTGGCAAAGATGCGCTACTTTACAGACAGACTAAGGAGACTCCCAGGCACAATATTTAAAGGAATATTTCATTTTTATTGTTTCACTTTAAGCATTATTAAAATCACTCCTCCTGAAAAAACTGCAGTTTTTCAAACTTTTTTTGCATTGATACATGTTCCCCAGGGCAGGACCCAGGTCCCCAAACACTTTTTTATGGCAATAACTTGCATATAAGCCTTTAAAATGAGCACTTTTGATTTTTCATGTTCCTTTTCCATAGACTTCAAAGGTGTTTGCGTGTTCGCACAAATCTTTTGCCTGTTCGCATGTTCTGCTGCAAACTGAACCAGGGGGGTGTTTGGCTCATCGCTACCCAGCATGTTCAACATGGTGCCATTGAAGCATTCAGGGAGAGCATCACCCTCTGAACGATAAGGTGTCGATTTTAAGCAATGTTAACAGATTTTTAATTAGGCGACTTTCAAAGTCCCGCCCCTGGTCAGAGTGAAGTTGATTTGGCAATCCATAATGAACAAAACTTCTCCCACAACACTTTAGCTACAGCTTTTTGATCTTTGGTGGGATAGGATTGAGCATATCGAGTATAGTGAACAGTCACAATCAAAACATTTCCCACATCACTGCTGTCATTGTCAATACACAAAAAGTCCATGCACACTAAATCCATTGTACCAGAACTTTTCAAGTGTTCCATGGGAGCAGCTTGAGTAGGCAGAGTTTTCCGTTGCAGACATCTCACACAATGGCGGAAATAGTCCGCAACAGATTCCCTCATTTGTGGCCAAAAGAAACGGTCTTGGATTAGTCCATAGGTTTTTTTCAACTTCTAGATGTTCATGTTGGTCAAGCAAACTTCTCAAAACAGGTTTTCTGTAGAATTGAGGGAGCACTAGCTGTTTCCTTCCAGGATGATCATGGAACAAATGTACCCTGTATAAAAGTCCATCAATTATTTTGAGTTTATCCCATTCCTTAACTACTTAAGCCCCGGACCATTTGGCTGGCCAAAGACCAGAGTACTTTGTGCGATTCGCACTGCGTCATTTTAACTGACAATTGCGCAGTCATGCGTCGTGGCTCCCAAACAAAATTGACGTCCTTTTTTCCCCACAAATAGAGCTTTCTTTTGGTGGTATTTGATCACCTCTGCGGTTTTTATTTTTTGCGCTATAAACAAAAAAATAGCAACAATTTTGAAAAAAACGCATTATTTTTTACTTTTTGCTATAATAAATATCCCCAAAAAATACATAAAAAAATAGTTTAGGCCGATACGTATTCTTCTACATATTTTTGGTAAAAAAAAATCGCAATAAGCGTTTATTGATTGGTTTTCGCAAAAGTTATAGCGTCTATAAAATAGGGGATAGTTCTATGGCATTTTTATTAATAATTTTTTTTTTTTACTAGTAATGGTGGCGATCAGCGATTTTTATCGTGACTGCGACATTATGGTGGACAGATCAGACACTTTTGGCGCTATTTTGGGACCATTCACATTTATACAGCGATCAGTGTGATTAAAAATGCATTGATTACTGTGTAAATATGACTGGCATTGAAGGGGTTAACCACTAGGGGGCAGTGAAGGGGTTAAGTGTGTCCTAGGGAGTGATTCTAACTGTGGGGGAGCTGGGCTATGTGTGACACGACACTGATCAACACTCCCGATTACAGGGAGCTGTGATGAGTGTCCTGTTGCTAGGCAGAACGGGGAAATGCTTGTTTACAATAGCTTTTCCCGGTTCTTCCTCTCCGTGAGACAATCGCGGGTATCCCCGCGGACATTGAGTCCGCGGGACCCGCAATCACACTCACGGAGCTCGCGGCGGGCGCACGCGCCTGCAAACCACTTCATAAAGGGCAACGTACAGGTACGTTAATATGCCCTTCTGTTGATGTATATTGGCGTAAGCCGGTCGGCAAGCGGTTAAGAAAGTAGGTACTCTGCTCAGGTAGGGTTTTTCTCATGTAATTAGGATTTTGCAGAAAACAGATTCTCTAACATGTCTGATTACTGGATCTCTCTTTTGTAAAAGGATCCTATCTTTCTCTTGCAGCTGGAGGTTTTCTGGTACCCCTAAAGCGGTGGGGCAGCAATACATGTTTGGGATACACTCTTCACCAGTTCCCAAGGAGTCAATAGCTCATAAATCAGATAAAACAATATTGTCTCCTTGTACAGCAGCTGTAGCACAGTAGGCAGCCACAACAGGCCCAGGTATTTCCTCCCATTCACTTTCTTCTAAGTTCACTGGCAACCCAGGATGCCTAGAGAGATCACCAGCCCCAATATGTTTGGGCCCTGGCTTGTATTTGAGAGTGAATTGGTAATTAGACAAGGCAGCAAGCCACCTATAACCAGTGGCATCCAGCTTAGCTGTAGTCAAAACATAAGTGAGGGGGTTGCTGTCAGTTCTCACCTCAAACTGAGACCCATAGAATTAATCATGCAGCTTTTCAACAATAGCCCACTTCAGAGCAAGGAATTCCAGTTTGTGAACAGGATAATTATTTTCTGCTGGGCTTAGATTGTAACTAATATAAGCAACAGGCCTTAGTCCTCCTGGGTACTCCTGATGTAGGACTCATCCTAATCCATCATAGCTGGCATCTACATGCAGAATGTATGGCTTTTGTGGGTCTGCATAAGCCAACACTCGTGCTTCTGGAAGACTTTTCTTGAGCTGTAGAAAAGCATCCTCACAAGTAGAAATCCACCTCTCACTGAAAGGAGTTTTCTAGTTATGTCAATGCCAGGGGATTCTTTGAGCTATTAGACATCAAAGAAATCCTGGACAGCCGCACTCCAAAAATATTTGCCTTTATTTAATAAAGTGTCATCCAAAATACAGGTCACAGCAGAGTGGAACAAAGCTTATGCGTTTCGCACTACACAGAGTGCTTAGTCATCTTCTATCTTTTAATCTTATCCTATTAAAGTCATCATTTTAATACTACCCTCAGGTCGGCACCTCCCCCTCCCTGTTTTTTCCTTACATGTCTTGCAGAGTTCTGGACACACTCTTCCTTTTTAACCCTCAATACCCCTTTCTATGGCTACATCACCATCCAGCTATTACAGCCACAGACTATACTCTAAGGATTACTCCATCTGGAAAGCCAGATAAACACTGACTATACTGCATCCCCAATAGTGGTAATCAGAAAGAAAAATGGTGGAGTATGAATATGTGTTGATTATAGGACTCTAAATCAGCGAACGGTCCCAAATCAATACATGCTATCTCACATTGAGGAAGCTCATAATGCCCTGCAAGGCAGCAAATGGTTCACAGTAATGGACTTAAGATCTGGTTATTACCAAGTAACAATGAGTGAGGAAGATCAAGAAAAGACAGCTTCTATTTGTCCCCTGGGGTTTCTCCAGTTTGCTTACATGCCTCAGGGCATTAGTGGTGCACCTGCAACCTTCCAGCGTCTAATGGATTGGGCACTGGGAGACCTTTGTCCCACTCAATTTATTGTCTACCTAGATGACATAATTGTTTTTGGCTCCACTGTGGAGGAGCATGACCAGAGACTGTTTAAAGTGCTAGATCATTTGAGGAAAGAAGGTCTGAAGCTCTCCCTGGACAAATGTAAGTTTTCTCGCTCTTCAGTAAACTTTGTGGGTCACATCCTATCTACAGAAGGGGTAGCAACTGATCCTGCTAAAGTGGAGGTAGTGGTAACCTGGCTCGTCCCACAAATCTGACAGAACTGAGGTCCTTCTTGGGATTTTGTGGCTATTATCGCCGCTTCATTAGAGGCTATTCCAAGACTACTCAGCCTCTTAATGACTTGCTCAAAGAATCCAAGTAGAGAGAGAGTATCACCACTCCAGGTGGGTCAGATCAAAGTAAAAGGCATCTCCTTCAGTCTAGAAGTCCAGGTGCTGGCAATGCTGTAGCAGTTACACATCAAAGAAATCCCGGACAGCCACACTCCAAAAATATTTGCACTCCCACACCAGGATACCCCACTGGTAGATCTCAGTGATCTTTCTATCATCAATGACCTGGCAGAACTTTATGATGAGACCCATTTCTTAGAATTGGATTGGCTCACTCGGCATTTACCTACCTCCCCCCCAGTTCAACATACCCACTTCAAACCAAAATCAATATTCAACCTATCCAAGGCTGAACGAACAGCACTTGACACTCTGGCCAACAACGAGGACATCATCATTAACCACTTTAAGACCAGCCTCGTTTTGGATTTTAGGTGTTTACATGTTTAAAACAGGTTTTTCTGCTAGAAAATTACTTAGAACCCCCAAACATTATATATGGTTTTTCTTCTAACACCATAGAGAATACAATGGCGGTCATTGCAATACTTTTTTTTGCACCGTATTTGCGCAGCAGTCTTATAAGCGCACTTTTTTTGGAAAAAATTCACTTTTTTGAATAAAAAAATAAAACAACAGTAAAGTTATCCCAATTTTTTTTTATATTGTGAAATATAATGTTACGCCGAGTAAATTGATACCCAACATGTCATGCTTGAAAATTGCGCCCGATCGTGGCATGGGGTCAAACTTTTACCCTCAAAAATCTCCATAGGCGACGTTTAAAAAATTCTACAGGTTGCATATTTTGCGCTACAGAGGATGTCTAGGGCTAGAATTATTGCTCTCACTCTACCGGTCGCGGCGATACCTCACATGTGTGGTTTGACCACCGTTTTCATATGCGGGCGCTACTCGCGTATGCGTTCGCTTCTGCGCGTGAGCTCGTCGGGACAGGGGGGTTTTAAAAAAAAAATTTTATTTTTATTATTTATTTTACAATATTTTATTTATTTTTACACTTTAAAAAAAAAAAAAAAAATTGTGTCACTTTTATTTCTATTACAAGGAATGTAAACATCCCTTGTAATAGAAAAAAGCATGGCAGGACCTCTTAAATATGAGATCTGGGGTCAAAAAGACCTCAGATCTCATATTTACACTAAAATGCAATAAAAAAAAAAAAAAAAAGTCATTTAGAAAAATGACATTTGAAAAAATATGCCTTTAAGAGGCGTGGACGGAAGTGACGTTTTGACGTCGCTTCCGCCCAGCAGTGTCATGGAGACGAGTGAGCGCCATCTTGGCCTCACTCGTCTCTATACACACCACGGCAGAGGACGCGATCGCCTCCGCCGCTACCGACGGCTCCGGTAAGCGGCTGAGGGCACCGGATCGCGGCGGGAGGGGGGGGCCCCTCTCCCGCCACCGATAAAAGTGATCTCGCGGCGAATCCGCCGCAGGGACCACTTTTATCTGAAAGCCGGCCGCCGCACGAAAACGGGGATACCGGGGTTATGGCAGCTAGCTGCTGCCATAACAACGATATCCCCGTTCAAACTTAGGACGTACATAGTCGTGCGGTGGTCGGGAAGTGGTTAAAGCTGCAGACAAGGGTGGAGGTATTGTAATTCAAAATAAAATGGATTACATAAAGGAATCCCTGAGACTGTTTCAGATACCAACACCTACTCTAAGTTAACTCAGGACCCTCTGCCCCACTTCACTCAGGAAGCTACCACATTAGCCAATAGAGCCCTCCAGGAAGAAATTATTTCCAAACCAGAGTTCTACTATCTCATTAAAAGTTTTTACTAAACTCTGTACTTTTACCACATGCAGAAAATACATAAAGATATCAATAACCCACCAGGACGGCCCATCATTGCTTCAATGGAAAGTGTCAGTGGCTTTTACATGTATGTGGATCGCTTCTTACAACCTCTGCCACAGAATCTCCCATCATACATCAGAGACAGTACACATCTACTGGAGATGTTATCATTCTACTCCTGGGAACCCACGTACATATGGGCATCCCTGGATGTCACCTCCCTTTACACATCCATTCCCCATGATGTAGGTCTGATGGCAGTAGAACACTTCCTATCCACTGATCCACTTATCAACCCACGACAAGCCCACTTCATACTTGAAGCGCTCTATCAGCAGATAGAGCTCTACACTGTAGGAGACTACCCACTTTGTTGTTTTTAGCAACAGGGTCACTTTTGTTCTCAACCAAAGAACTCTGTTTAACTTTGCTCTTAGAAGGGGTACTAAAAAGAATATCAGACTACTGTTTCTTTACTTCAGTCATAGTTTCAGTGAAAGTAAAGTCTCTCTCTCTCAAAACAACTCTTAGGACCGGAGACATTGGGTGATGTGGCAGCATTGTCAACATCTGTAGGAGAGATTACCTTTTCATTGAGCAATCTCCCTAGAAGCACTTCTAGCCTCCTCACAAACACAGAAACATCCTCTTTTTTTTATGCTTTGTCTGTTTAAAATCAGCAAGCATCTGATCAGGATCACGGTGCGGTCCATAATATTAATATATTCTTGAGCACTGGCACTCACATGAGTGTCCTTGTAAGCTCTACTGATAATGTATGCTGGTGGTCTTAAATTTTCCGTGATGCGCTGTTTTTTTTTTTCCTCTGATCAGGTCCATTTCTCTATCACTTCCACACCTCAAAGCTTTCTTCACCAGCGGGGACAGGTAGCACTCCTGAAAAAGCCTTTAATTTGCGATAAGAATCAGCATGTAAATTCTGAGCAATGACTTCAGTGACTTTTAGCAGCAGATGCTCAATAATTGTTTCCTGCTTAGCGGCAGTCAACATTACAGTTTCTTCTGATGAAGCAGTTGTATTCAATGGTTCACACTTTACAGGCAGGGCTGGTAACTTCCACCTTACTAAAGGTGAAATTACTGGAAATACTACAGCACAACCAATTATTTCAACCCCTTTTGGATATATGCAAAAGGGCCCTTTAACTGGATTTAAATCCACCTCACTGAGACAGAGATAATGGGTATACAGTTCATGACTCTCATCTTCCTCTCTTTTATCCACAGGAGCGGCAGACTGCCAGGTTTCATTTGCTTTTAGCGCCTCCTGCAGTCTATCGGTGCGCACAGTGATAGGTACATATGAAATAGCAAATGTCCTTTTAGGTGGCAGTCCCTCTTCCAGGGCCCACTGCCTCACAGCTTCTGTTGATAACAGTGAAATTGTCATTAGTTAATGTCCTGATCCAAGATATTTATCTCAGCAGTGCCTCCAAATTTAGCGGTATTCTTTTCACTCTCTGTGGCTACTGGGGTATGATGGCGCCACCTGTATAGT
The DNA here is from genome assembly GCF_042186555.1 of Aquarana catesbeiana. NCBI lineage: Eukaryota > Metazoa > Chordata > Amphibia > Anura > Ranidae > Aquarana > Aquarana catesbeiana. The sequence goes on from NC_133332.1 coordinate 116,332,200, forward strand.
GTGTAGGAGCAGAGTCTTTATAATCTGTGTGATCAAGACAGGATCTCTAACAAGCACTAGTGCCTCCACTCAATTTGGGCTTGTGGATAGCAAGTGAAATCTCAATTGAGAAATGTATCATCCACATAGACAGTAATTCACACAGCATTGTATTTGAAAGTCCATGTATTGAAGAAATAACATTCAGTGAACCATACAACATAAGGTATTTTCCAAACAGGAACATGAAATCATTAACAGTCTCTATGCATGTCTCAGTGAGGGGAAGCTGCAGCACTACAGTCTGTTCTCTCTCAGCAGGAATCCACTGTTCTCCTCTCCATTGTGTGCTCTCTCCAACATGTGTTCTCTGCAACATGTGTTCTCTGCAACATGTGTTCTCTGAAACATGAGTTCTCTCCTCCCCCAACTTGCCCAAGAATCCTTGCCATGCCTCTGCTCTTCTTGATGACCTCATCCTCAATGTAGAGAGAGAGCATAGCAGCCATATTGGAAAAGGGCAAAACAAACACTGCATAACAGGAGTATATTTGGAAAATGGGCAAAGAAATGATCACATCACTACAGTAGGTATAAAATGTAGCTGTAAAAAAATGAAGGTTTTGCTGGAAGAGACAACACTGTCCTTCAGGTTAGATTGCAAGAGTGTCTTCTCAGCAAATTTTAAATCCCCTGGATCTAGGAGTGTGACATTATTCTCGCCTAGCACCACAGGGAGAAGACAGAGGTAAAGTATAAGGCCTTTGTTCTTTAGGGGTACATTTTACACCTACTAATCAGTGTTAATTTTGACATCAAATTTCAATTTAGTTTTAGTCATAGTCCTTTAAATAAAATGTTATTTTAGTTTTAGTCCTATTTTAGTCATCTGAATTGTTTTAGTTTCTGTTGTATTTTAGTTGACTAAAATCTCCAGTACGTTTTATTTGACTAAAATCTATTGGGTTTAGTTAAATTGTAATGCATTATTTAACAATTTCTCTAGAATTTCCAAACTCATTGTATAATCCTGGAATAAAATTCTAATAACATAGTGGACTGGTCTGGGGAGGCTGTTATTATACATAATGCTAAGTGCTGCTACCTTGCTGGGAGGGGAAACACTCACCATGTTGTTTGCAGGGCATGGTTCCAAAACTCCAGGCAGCAGGCAAACAGAGGGAGCCTGCGTCTCTCAGCCAATACAGCTTGTTAGGGGGCTGAGGCTTTAATAGTCAGGCAGAGCTCCAAGGAAAGCAAAAGTTCAGGTTTTTAAATGTCCCTCCCTCACATTTGCGTTTCTTTTTCATTCGTTGACGAAAATTGAAATAGTTTTTTGTCATAGTTTTCATTAATTTACTTCAAATTTTCTTTTCTTTTAGCTTTTGTAACTGAAAACATGCAGGTAATGAAAATTATGACAAAAATAATTCTGTACAAACACTTCTACTAATATAATGTGAACTGCAAAAGGAGAGGGGCCTAGACAATGTAAGTGGACCTTGCATTTTATTAAGTCCACTTTAAATAGAACCCCAGTCTGCCCCATTCTTTATTCTAGGGACAAACAGTATAGTCCTCTATTAATTAGTATATGTAAGACAAATTTTAGAAACAGCTCAATAAACTTTGCCCAGTTCTTTTGATAAGCATACAGTAATATAGAAAATGAATATTGATTTTTAATAAACAAAGCTGCGCCAAGCCTGAATTGTATTAGTATGCAAAGCACAACCCATTTTAATGAGAAGTATACAACCAGAGTACATTTTTGTAGAATCTATAAGGTGCAATGCTAATTTATTGACATTTTTGAGTTCTTAAAGTGAACCTTGCAATAAAAAGTATGATCAACTTAATATATCAGAGAGCCATAATCCATCGTTAATAGCAGCATGAAAAAAACAAGAAGGGAAAAAAACAGATATACTTATCTTATCCCCAGTTTCTGTACTGCAGAGGGTAAAGACAGCATCCATCCTGCACTGGCTCAGAACATCTTCATGCAATATTTTATGATTTATGATGTCACCCTTACCTAGGCGCCGTGGGCTGAACTCAGAGGTAAGGTAAGAATATTTGATAACTTTTTACCCTGAAGGTTTATTTTTAATGTTATGCTGTTATTTGACCATGGAGGTCTACTACTACATCTTGTTCTTAGAGGGTCACCTTCCCCATGCTCAATGTAGTCACCTTGACATATTACCAACCTGACATTGTCATATATTCCTCTTTTATTCTCCAGAGCACACATACATCAACCACCAACATGGGTTCTTTCCTAGTGCTGCTAGGTTAATATAATACACAGACATCATCATCATGCTATATAACTTTTACTGAACTTTTATAATGAAGGGCAAGAAGTCATGATTAGCAGATCAAACAAGCTGTTCATTAGGCCTAGGCTTTCAACTCACACTGGAATAAATACCATTGTAGGTCCAGTGTACTACTGGTTTGCTCACTGATTGACAATCAAGCCCTGATGAAGGGGACACGTAGACCCCTGAAACACGTTGGCTATTTCTTGATCTGTACTCCTGACCTTTAATGGAATAAAGATGTATCTGGCCCACTTAGCAGTGGCGTGGCACTTAAATTTCAACCCTTTTTATAATACACTACAAGCCAAAGAGACTGTGGAGATCCTCTGGGGTGTAGAATCTGCCTGCCCAGGAACCAGATCATTAACACCTTAAGATAATAATAACAGTAAAATAAACCTACGGGTCCAGTGCTATCTTTCCATTTTCCTCAACCATGATTAGCAGATCAGACACTGTACTTAATGACCTAACTTCTATAGCCGAAGCACGTCTCTGTAATCTATCCACTCGTTCTAAGAAAGTCTCTTAGCTCAGTTGAATCTCTTTGGGAAAAACAGTTTATGTCCCATGTTCACCCCAACAGAGGGGACCTCAAGGTGTCACTCACAGATAATGACCAAGTAGCAGTTTTTATATGGAGAAGAAGTCTCTCTGAATCAACACCCTTTACAGAACTTCTCCTTCTCACAGCAACTGGCAACTTCCTCCAGTCATGAAACAGAGCCACACTTACATACTACAGTGGGAGAAAAGGTACCAAAAAGCTGTAAGCACCCCTTACAATCTAGGTAAACAATAGCTGCGTTAAAAAATGATCTTAAGTGCGATTGTCACATTGATAGTGATAATGATAATAAGTGCACAAAAATAATAAAAAATAATAATAAAAGAAAAAGGGGTTGCAAGAAAGTCCAAACAATATGCTATAAGCTGAGTTCAGAGTACAAAAGTGCAATCTTCCATTACCAGTGGTATTTGAAACACCAAACCAAATGTGCGCTTACCAGAGGCAAGCAAGAAAGAGCTTGCGGCTTAAACCCAGCCAGGGCCTTTCTAGGAAGTATCAGGTAACAAGCTCCCAGGAGACATTGATCCAGGATCGGTATACAATCAATGGGTGGAAGGAGCCCTCCGGTGCCATGACATCAGGGCATGTAAGAAAAAATACTTCCCATAGTGTAATACCGTAAATATAATTTATTAATATAAAAGAGTAACACTTACAAAGTGAAGTTTAAAATCAAGCAACAAGTAGCCGGCCGGCCTGCAAGCGCCCGTGACTCTCTGGGGACAGCACGCGATACTTCAGTATGTCCTTCCGCCCATTACAATCTATTTTGCAATACCTCAGACCAAGAATAAAAGTGTTGTATTTGTGCCCGCTTGTACAGAGTGATCTTGATCAAAAGCTTCCATTCCATATTAAGAGTGGGTTGTTTCCTTAAAGAGAAACCATATCTACAATGGCAAGGAAAACAGTTCTTCACAAATGGATTTACCCCTATCCCCCCCACAAACTCATTGTAGACAAATAGTCTTATGTTTGTCTGGAATTGGTGGAGGCTTCCTTGCATAAGAAAACACAGGTCCACAATTTCTTTCATGCCTGGGAATCTTTCATTCAAACCTTGCCTAAATATACCCAACAATCTATAGCATATTTTTTCCAATATGCTCTAATTTAAATAACCCTCTGATTCATCTTTCATTTCCCACTTAAACTATATTTTATGTTTTGTTAGCCAAGGCCTTCCCCTCTTCCTCCAATTGTTAGATAGCAGACTGACCGCCATCCACCCATTGCTTAGTGTCTACCACCAGACACTTCCAGTTCAAACTCAAACTCTACTATTCAAAATATGATTTTTCCATCATCATATTGGCCAAATGATGCATCCACCTTCCCAGATAGCAAGGATAAATTGCCACAACTTTGTGGCAGTGTTGAATTGTAAGTCTGTTAACTTGCTGCACATTTTCACTGGCAAGCTGTACACTTGCAGAACACTTAAAGCACAATTCCAGTTTACACGTTTCCAAGTTGTAGCAAATTTGCATGGCAAGTCTCTAACAAGAGCAAAGTTGCAGTGGTGAGTCTACAGCAAGAGCTCTGCAAGTGGTGGGAAGACTATTGCACAACATAACTGAACCAGAACTTGCAGTAGACTTGCAGAATATTTGTAAAGAAAGTTGATCTGGAGCCATGCAATGCGGACTTGCTGCAATTGTGAAATAAACTTGTGAAGCCTGGCAAGTCTAGCAATAGCTTAGCAAGTAATTTTCACACTTTCAGCACAATTGCTTGCTATCTGGGTTTATTGTTAACTGCATTCTCATACCAAAAATAAATTAAATAAAAAAGAAACCTATCCTTTATTAATAAAAGCCTCACTATTAATTCCCCTGATGTGGATCCAGGAGCACTTTTCTATATCAAGGTATAGTATGCAGGGTTAGGACTAAACTAATAGCCCCTGTGCATCTATCCAATTCACAAAGATCTTTTTGATTTTTTGTAGACAGTTCAGCTTTTAATATATCCCATATGGATAAAAATAATATATAATTATTCCCAGGAACCGATCAGTCTGAAGTCTAAGTCTGAAGTTGGGCTTTCATGAATTCTCACCTAGGAGTACCTCATGCAATTGTAAATGTGTTATATTTAATTACTACTGCAGCTTTTGAATTAGAACCAGTAATATTATTTTTAATTTGGCCACAGATGTTTGAGGTTGAAATCTGAAATGAATGTAGCTGTATCAATTTTTAAAATACAGTCTCGTGTAATCCCCTGTACAGCAGCATTGTGTGAGAAAGGCAGGATTTAGGACCAATATGATATCCTGAAGTGACATGTGCTACCAACGAAGATAACAGGTGGGAACTGAGAAATGACTTCATCAGTCTGCAGTTTCTCCTTCAATATGGAATCACAGACTGCATACCTAGTGGAGTTGGTTAACTGCAGTACATAAAAGTCAGGTCACCATGACAGCTGTGCTGCCTGGCAGGGCTGTAATAACCATATGACTGGATGGACAGCAGTACAAATCCTTCAGCAGGTAAGACAGGTATATGCATTTTATCTGTATTTACCTGTTTTGTTTCTCGCAAGAGTTCAGCCTTGGTTACTGAAAACATAGTCACAGTGCATACTTTTCTCCCCATTCTCTTTAGTGAGTTTTTATACTAATCAATAATAGGTGCTCTTTTAATGCAAGCAATAATTTTGTACAAGCAAATGATCCTACTAGCATTAATAGCCATCAGAATAGTCCTTTTTGGTTTGAATACAAATCGGTTTTAAAAGGAAATGTAAACAGAGTTTTGTCTTACTCTACCAAGCCAATACTGTGTTCTTGCACTGAACACATCCTGCATAGCAAATATGGAACCCGAATAGAAGCATAGATCACTCCGCACCAATTAGCACTGCTCTTCTCTGTAGGGATCATGATAAACAGGTGCTGATGGCACACTATTGATCCTTAAAATGAATTTAGGAAATGTACCACCGGCCAAGGGTCCGTTAATGAGCTAGTGACACCAGAGATAATAATGATATTGGTGAAAATAATACATGGTGTCTTTATAAGTGAGGAATTGTACACCGGCAGATTCTTTACCGATCACGGGAAAGTAATTTCACAGCAAAGATGCAAACAGTCAGCATCGTTCATAAATATTTCTAGCTATCGACGTTTTCTGTTATTGGACGAGCCTCATGAGCGCAGTGCAATAGATACCTGCCAGACACTAAAACAATAAGTCTTCCTAAAGACAAATAACACTACGTCAGTTATACCATATTTCCACTATTACAGGAAACGCACATTAGCAACTAATTTACACTGCAAATGCCGACCAGAAATGAGAATTAGCGTAGAACCTGATACCACCAGGAAGAAAAGAATTCTATAAGCTTAAGTAGAAATTAAATTCGAAGCTCGAGATATGACAGCCAATGCCAGGAAAAACCAACCTAATAGATCATTAATTAACTTATACAGTGCAGCAAATGGTAGCTTGAATAATTTAAGACGGGAAGATCGGCGCTGGCTTCGGAAACCAAACCTTTATACAACTTGTCCAGTAATTGAATGGCAGATTAATGAAACCTTAAAAGTCATCAGTATATGACGATCGTAATGCAGGATAATAAAAAAGGTAAGTCATTCCCTTGAACACTACATTTATCTCATGGTTTAAATAAAGGGGGAAAAATGATGTTCTCCCTAGTTTATCATTAGAAGGTAATGACCACTTTACATACAATACATCAGCTTTACATAACCTTGTAGATCATTGCTTGGTAAATTACTTGTATATAGGAATAGCGCTCATTGCTTAGCAAATTACTCTTGTGTAGGAATAGCACACATAGAAAATAATGGTCTAATTATTCTTGCAGGCATACAGCCGAAGCTCTGGTGGATATGGATACTTGTTTATATTTGCTTTAGGTCAAAGCAAGTTAATGGAAAGCTGTATTCATAAAAAGAAAAAAAACTTACAGAACTACAGAAAACTGATTTCAGATAAAAATCAGTATAATAATCTGGTATGTCTGTATTGTTGATTTGAGGACTCCAATCTAATTAAAAAACAGTATATTTTTTTAAAATGAGAAGCTGCTAAAATAAGCTGCTGAAGTAGAACAAATTATTTTTTGTGGCCCTTTTGCAAGGAGAATGCAGTTAACATACAGTACACACCCAGTATGCTTATAAATTAGGTACTGTGGCCTCTTTTTGATGGCTAGCAAATTTGACAAAGAAAGCATTTCACTGCATTATGGGAGATTTGCTTTTTGCATTCGGTTCTCCTAGGTTATGATGAAGGATTCTCCTATCGGCATCAAAATTCAACTTTATGAACAAATACCTAGTAGTGAGAGCGTTCCTGTTACGCTCTGCTGAAGTCACTGTTTTATTCCAAAGCGCTTTTTTATCCATTAAAATGTGAATGTATTTCCTCCTTTTTTACTAAATAAATTTCTTCCTATTTAAATGGGATTACACTATGTGCCTACGTCTTCTTCCTTTTCATAAACTTGTCCCATTGGAGCAACTATCCATGCGGTTCTCTATTTATTACCTATCCCATTGAGGTCCATTGTTGGAGTTGGTCTTCTAGTTGGAGGTTGTGTCTTTTGTGACAGTTCCCCTTGGGCGTGTAGCCCTACAAGCCTGATTGACCCATTGGGTGTACACCCACTTGGGTTCAATCGTTCCGGTAAGCCTTTTGACTCTCTGGTGGTGGATCACTTATCAACAAGTTTGGGCACGTTTTTCTTTGTCACAACGTTATCCAGTTCAAGCGTCAGCTATTTTAAACCTCGTTTTGGATATCTACAATTTATTGTTTGGTTCACTTGTCTAAACACTAAGGACTAAGATTTATTTTATCATTTTTTTCCTTGGATACTACTGGACATTATTCACTTATATTTTTATTGTCACATTGTCGTTATGACCTTCAGTATATCAATTTTATTTTAGGTTTATTGTACATGCATATTTCAGTGTTTATTTACACACTGTTTGTATATATATATATATATATATATATATATATATATATATATATATATATATATATATATAAAGTTTATTCTTAGATTATTTACATGCACTTTTATGTTTATGTACACTAATTTTCAGTTTATTCTGAGATTTATTTTGACAGCTGCACTTAGTTTTCACGTTTTTATTTTTTGCAAATGATCCATTGCTGTACTAGCTGCTTTCTCACATTTGTTGCAGACAGCGCGGCATATTTGCTTTATATTTTTCAGACAGAGATTTTTGGACATTGGGTGAGTTATAGTCCCCTAAGATAGAGGACTCTGCATTGCTGACAATAGAAGTGAATCCCTTGTGTTCAGTTGCAGCAGAAGTGGATAGCACGGGCAACTGGGCCAGTTGTTAATTACGGCTAAGACTTTGTTGTTTTCCCCCACAGCTTCCTTAGGAACCTGAAAATCAGGGGGGCTGGAGGAAAGGAGCACACTGTTCTGAACGGCCAGTCTAACATTAGGGTATCTGTCCCCAGCACTAGTGGGCAGTGGAAACTTGAGTAGAACCTTGTCAACTTGGCACTGGTCAGAGATGCAAAAAGATTCACATCCTGGAGAAAGCCCAGTTTGTTAACTTCAAGAACATCTCTGGAAGTAGGGACCATGTGTTGTCCAAATGGGATCTCGCCAAATCTACTTGGGCATTGTATCCTGTATACTGGGGTGTATACTCCCAATCGATGGGGGTGATTTGGCCAGGACATAATTAAAGTTGTTTCCATAGTAGTGACAGCCCCCCCGGTCTTCTGACATATACCACTGGTTTCATTCTATCCGTTCTCAGTAATGATCTCCCTTGAACAAGATACTGAGCAGCTTGAAGGGCTTGAAAGGGTGCTTTCAAATCCAGGATGTTGGAAATCAAATTTCTATAGGAAAAGGACCACTGGTCCTGTGCTCATTTGCCCAGGCGCAGGGCACCTTAGCCTCAATATCCATTGTAACCATCACCCAGGAAATGGTGAGGAGGAAATGGCAAACATGAGATTCTGCTTCTTTATCTACCATCAAAGACTCCTTTTCATAGAAGGGCCAATCAAAAATATTTTTTTTTCTTTTTTTGTAAACTCTTTTATTGAATTTAAAAATGAAGGTATACAAAACAAAGCCTTTTGGGCATACCCAGGCTTAAAAACACAGAAAAGAGAAAGAAAAAAAAGGCACACAAAACATAAAAGGTTGGCAACCAAAGTCAAAGCAAAATCAAAATTTGGTGCATGGCAGTCAATTTTAAAGTGATTCATTCCAGTATGACCAGCGATGGCCCATCCATAAGGGGCGCTGCCACCCCCCTATCCAGGCGTCCGGCCCCCTAATCTACATGTGGGGTGCCAGACGCATGGATTCCAATGGGGTTTTTTTTTAAGTATGTGATTAGAGCCAGAGACTCTAATAGGCTTCAAAAAATGGTGGGCTTGGGGCACAAAGCACTTTGGCTGGGGGTGCCTGGCCAACCTGGGGGGTGGTTGTTTTCCGTACCCCCCAAAAAAAAACACCAGCCGCCGCTGAGTATGACTGAAACTTTATCTATGTCCTTGAGCTACTGAAAGCTGTAGGTATTTTTGAAAATCTGGACGGTTTGGAATGTGGAAATAGCTGTCTTTTAAGGAGAGAAGCCCGTCTCTGTGGCTGAGCACAACATAACCTTGACATAGATTTAATAATATCAGCTGCCACTTCAGCCATAAATTCTAATGTCCATGAAAGAGGCAAGTATCTGAGACCTACAGAGATCATTTGACACCACCTACTCTGTATTTTATACCCAAACTTCCAGTGTTCTTGAAATTGAAGAAAGTTCCACTACGAGCCTTCATGTGCCTCAGGCTGTTAAATATATTTTCTAAAAATCCAAATCAATGTACCTGTCCAACACATCTCTGAAAGTGACAGCATTATCCAGAGGCAATATGACATGCCTTACAAGCCTCATTAAGACCACATTGACCAAGGGAGGATTGCTGTGGTTCTTTTTTTTTTCCTTTTTTTCTAAAAGGGTACAGTTACTCAATGTGGTTGCAAAATTATGTTTTTTTTCTCCACCTGACTCTACTTGTTGGAAATAGTTTCGCTGATTTCATCAATAAATGGAAAATTACAGATTTCTTCTTTCATATGTCTGAAAGATTTATTTTAGGAATATGGTAATTAGAGTCTAAAAATATTTGATGTATACACTGATCATGTATTCCATAGCCCCTGCACCCACAAAATTTGCCTTATATACTATGCCGTAAGTTACAGTGCTCGCTGACATTGGTGGTTAGTTCTCATTCCATACTCCATGTAGATAATCCAAACCACATAAGGATGTAACACATACTATTCACTAGTATTCCATACTGTGTATTGTGCAAAAGTAAACAAGAACATAGAAAACTGCCTATATTAACCAGATTACAAAGAGCATCTTTTCAGTCAAGTTTTTACAGCTCTTTCACAATGTTTATTCTTATGCCCCGTACACACGGTCAGATTTTCCGACGGAAAATGTGTGATAGGACCATGTTGTCGGAAATTCCAACCGTGTGTAGGCTTCATCACACATTTTCCATCGGATTTTCCGACACGCAAAGTTTGAGAGCAGGATAAAAAATTTTCCGACAACAAAATCCGTTGTCAGAAATTCCAATCGTGTGTACACAAATCCGACGGACAAAGTGCCACCCATGCTCAGAATAAATAAAGAGATGAAAGCTATTGGCCACTGCCCCGTTTATAGTCCCGACGTACGTGTTTTACGTCACCGCGTTTAGAACGATCGGATTTTCCGACAACTTTGTGTGACCGTGTGTATGCAAGACAAATTTGAGCCAACATCTGTCGGAAAAAATCCTAGGATTTTGTTGTCGGAATGTCCGAACAAAGTCCGACCGTGTGTACGGGGCATAACACTACTGCAATGGGTTTATTTTAAATATCTACTATTCTTTCAGTAAACTGGATCTCTGCATGTATTTATTTACAAATAAAGGTGAACTATTTAAAGTGAACATCTGATTTTCTTTAGGTGGACATATTAAAAAAAAATCCAAATACAATGTTCCGCAATAAACACACTAGTGGTCAGCAGCACTCTTCACACTGGTAAACAGTGGCAACCCTTACACTGGTGATCAGTATGCCCCCTGATGCTGGTGGTCAGTGTGCCCGCTAATATTGGTGCTCAGTGCCCCCTCCCCCTACATCAGTTCTCATTTCTTAGTGCCCCCTTACATCGGTGGCCATTACATTGGTGGACAGTGCTTAGTGCCCTCTGACATTGGGGATCAGTTCTGATTCCATAGTCCATGTAGATATTCCAAACCACATAGGGATGTAACACATTCTATTTTCTAGTGTTCCATACCATCAGAAAACAGCTGGGCCCCATGAGTTAAGGTAAACTCAGGGGTACCGGGGATTACTATCTACTGGAGAGTATTATTATCTCTTCGTCATTTTTTCATGTAAATTGTTGTTCTTTGTCTTTGTTGTTTTCTTTATATATATGTACACTTTGTAAGAATTTTTGATGTTTTTTTTAATATTGATCATTCTAGTTAATCACAAACTTTTATGTATATCCAATAAACTATTTTTTCATACTACATCAGTGTATGTGGCATTTAAAGTCCCACTGAAGGGGAATCTCTCCTTTTTTCATCAAATCCTAGGGATGTGGCTACTGCACTGTGTCAGCCTGATATGGTGAAACCCTCTTTTTTACTAGGTAAATGCCTTGCATCATGACACACATAAAGAGTGCTATCATCCTGTCTCATGACAGCAATGGCCTTGACTGGAAGTATTGAATTAACCAGAACAGGTCTTTATTTCAGTTTTGCAATATGCAACAACAAAATGAAATGATTGCTATGAGCTAAATAATATTCTTCGGTCAACCTTTATAAATTAGGCCCTCAACAGAGACGTTGCTGGGCACATATTTGCAATTCTCTTATACCTACAATACATACACAGAGGGCAATCAGCTGTGTATTGTGTAAAAGGAACAAGAACACCAAAAGCTGCCTATATTAACAAGATTACAAAGAGCATCTTCTCAGTAAAGCTAGAAAACAAAAATAAAAGCTTTTTTGTGATAAGCAAATTTGCAAGTTTTTACAACTCTTTCACAATGTTTATTTTTACACTACAGCTGCTATGGGCTTCCTTTAGATATTTACTACTCTTTCAGTAAACTAGATGTCTGCATTTATTTTTATACAAATAAAGGTAAACCAATTTAAAGTAAACATCTGATTTTCTTCAGATGGGCATTTTAAAGAAAATTACAGATACAATGTTCAGAAATAAACATGTAAAGTAAAATGCTGTTTATATATGTCTGCCTTTTTGTTTTGAAAGGAAAAAAAAAATGTTCCATAAAATGTTTGCCCTGTACCAAGAAATTAGGTTGGTCTTCCATATGACACTCCTGCCATGCAGTCATAAACCCAACTAGCCAAGACATCTTCTTCATACTGTTAAAAACAATCTTCTGTATGAATGAGCGAATGCTGTATGAATGAGCGAATGCTCATTCATACAGAAGATTGTTTTTAACAGTATGAAGAAGATGTCTTGGCTAGGGTTTTTTTGTTTTTTTTTCCTATATCTTACAGCGGTTGATTTACTAAAACTGGAGAGTGCAAAATCTGGTGCAGCTCTGCATAGAAACCAATCAGCTTCCAGATTAATGTCAAATTTAATTGAAAAAGCTGAAGTTAGAAGCTGATTGGCTACCATGCACAACTGTACCAGATTCTGAGAGCTCCAGGTTTAGTAAATCAACCTCACAGTTTCCTTTCCAAGTGCACAAATGATGAGTTCTTTGCATTAGTTCGGAAACAAGAGCAAACATTACCATCCTGGGTCCAGCTGTTTTTAAATATTAAAAAAAAATTCTCAAACCCACAAAAAATTAAGTTTTACAATCTAACACATTTTCTATATGATACCTTCTTCCATAAACTGTATAAGCTAACGTAAAGCAAAAAGCTTTTAATTTAGTTTTGGATAAAATGTTCAAGGATTAGTAGCTCTGTCAGGTTCTATTGCTTTCTGTGTTCCACTGTGGAGCTTCACCCTCACTATTTGTACTGGTCGCCTTCCAATATTTTTGTGTTAAATGTAGTAGTAGAAGACGAGAAGAAATTTTCTAATAAGAGATCCTGTGCTGGTGACAACTCTTTAAAGCTGGCCAAATACTTTTTTTTTCCCGCAGCCTATAGCGCTGATGGAGAAATCTGCAGTGCTGGCTACTGTATTCTGGTAGTCGGCATCTGTCAGAATACCCAAACAGCAAATGTACGTATATTGGATGAAGCCACTGTTCAGCTGACAATTTTCTGCCCACCTAATTCCATTTTTTAATAGAAGGATGTTGGGTGGGAGAGTGTCAAACCCACAAAGAGGTCCACCCACAAAGCAAATTTTGTCTGGTTCGTCAGGAAACAGTGTATGGCCAGCTTCTGGGACAGAAAGTGAAGTCAAATCCCTTTCTTGGGACACAGAGAAAAAACTTAAAGTGCATGTAAAGGTATTTTTTTCTAAGTAACAAACATGTTATATGTACCTGTTCAGTATGATGAACAAACCCGATTCTCCCCTTCTTTGTCCCCAGCCAGTGCTCCTGGTCCCTACCCCCTGCTGAGTGCCCCCATAGTAAGCCACTTGCTAGCCATTGACACACACAGTGCGGCTTGCCCCTGCCCTCCTGATACCTCCTTACTGGCTGTAACTGACAGTAGCAGGAGCCAATAGCTCCCACTGGTGTCTCTGAACCAGTAAGGAGAGAGATGGAGAAAGAGCAGCAATACTGCTCTCATACACAGTGCTGAAATGACATTGTGCTAAGGTAAGAATAGGGGGGGGGGCTGGCAGGAGGAGCTGCCTTAGGAACCACTTTAACTAGGATCTTAGCCATTTATTCTTATCCAAAGCTAAGATAAAGTTTGGGCTTTACCTACAATTAAATGACCTGATGTCCTGATCATCCTAATGTCCTGATCATCCTAATGACCCGAATGATAAACTTTGTAATGTAATGGAAAAAGAGTTCTTTAAAAAAAAACAGATAAATGATCAAACCACTACATTACAACTATATAAGAAAACACTTGAAATACGTTAGAAGCAGCACAGTGCCATCGATTGACTATTTATGCACAGTTCTTGCCTCCAGTCATGACTACTTAGGTCAAGAGCAGCCTTTCATAAAGAACCCCAGGGCCCATAACGATCCTTCATTCTGACATATGACGTATCAAACATGTCTCAAGGAGAGAAAGATAGAGTGTGACTGCACATGACAGGGCTCTGAAAAGTATATATTCTGGTAAGGCTGACCTGCTCCTAGTTACAGGGCAGGGTACAGTGGCAATGTAAAAATATCTACTAGTAGTCTGAAGGTACATATAAAGATTTATACCGCGTAAAAGAATATGTTCAAATAAAAAAATAAATCAACTGAAACAATAAAAAGGCAACTTCCCTTATTAGTCGTTGTTCCTTTAGGATTCAGAATTTTATTTTACTTTTTACAGTAAGAGGTTGTTAGTAACATGCAAAACCCCTAATCTGGAGGGACAGGGTGCCCTTTTTTCACCTGGGTGAGACTGCTGGCCATTATGCTAACACCAGTCTAGCTGTCAGGATCTTTGATAAAACAACCACAGCAAAGTAGGAATACCTTTGTGGAAGCATAAAAACTACTGTAAATAGAAATGCAGTTGAATGTTGGACATTTCCGTTAAAACCCAACACTGTTCCGACCCAAACTGAGACGATTGTCTGCTTTGCAGAGCTGTAATTAGAGTGAATGTGTAAAAAACAAAGACCAAACCAAAAAATACTAAGAAAAACACACAGAATCTATTGCCTGTTAGCTCCATAATTGCTATCATTCATAAGAAATAAGGTTAGAGATAGTTGCCTTTTTTACTTCTCCAATCAAAATAGAATGGTTGGAAATTGTACACAGGTGTCTGAGCAAAGAAAACATGTTCCCAAAGTATAATTTCAGGATAACAAAACCCAGCTGGATTTTCAGAAACAGAAGCCAGTAACCCAGTCTTGTAGCTTTGGTTTAAATAATAAAAAAAAAATCCAAGACTTATTTTATATATTCGACTTTTTTATATATACAAGTATATCCTCCTTGCCTGTCTAAGTAGAAAAACACTTACAATATCTGCAATAAAACTTACCTCTGGCTGATAATATTTTTTTAATTAAATCAACCAGACAACACTAGTTAATTTCCTGAAGAGAAGCATGGATCTTTTAAAGCCTCGTTGTGCTGTCACTAAAAACACGCACAATCAATGTGGTAGCTGCCATTGATGTCTGAGAGATAGTACTAGCTCAAAGGGTTAAAAGCTGAATGACAGAATGACCCAGTGTTGGTGTACAACGATGCGAAAACAAATGTAAAACACTGCGCAGATGCGCAAATAATTATTTCATTATCTGATCAGTGCTGAAACGACAGATACAAATCGTTCCAATCATATAGTGATGAAAGAGTAATGAACAATGGATTCTTGAATGAGCACAGGAAGAAAATAATGAATTGCAGTTTAAATGAAATCAGGAGTCAATGGAGTGGATCAGATACTGTCCTTCACATGCAAAATTCTACATTACTTCAATAATGCCACTTCAACAAACGTCCTTTACAGGCAAGGGAAAAAAAATCACCACTATATTTAAACCAAACATATATTAGAAACTCAATTTTACAAAGATTGGACAGCAAATGTCTGTTTGGAACTTGACGTTCTGTTCTTAATCTGCTTGAGTGCTTAGGGTGTCAGTGGGCGTAAGCTGGATGACCTGCATGTGTTGCCCATCTCCATATATAATGAGTAATAAATTCATACACAGACTTCTGGCATTTAACAAGGCACTTAGCTATGCATATAACTGGCTGTGGATGTTCAATTTATTAACAACAGCTTACTTGACCAGGTCGGCTGATCACAATTAAAGCAAAATTAAAGAAATGCTTGAGAGGGATTGGAAGGCACTTATTGTTTTTATGAGGGTATTTGGATTGAGTAATGTTGCAGAGTTTTATGCAATGTTAACAGCTTGCGGCAGAGAAAAATGGCAATAATAATGTATATGTGTTAGGCTTTATCTTACTCTGAAAGGAAAATAAAAATGGATGAAGGGAAAAGTGGCGGCACAAGATGGCAAATATAAACCAATCACATTTCAGTTGTAATTTTTAGAGCACAAAGCAGAAAACAAGAAAATCAAAGTGGTTGCTATGGTTCACCCCGGTATTTACTTACTATAAATGTTATAGTTCATAAATCTTCAGACATCTTTCTGCTCAATATGCATTTGGATTTTAGCTGTCATTTTGTAACTATTTTGGGACCTCAAACAACTGTGCAAATACAATACAGTAGTTCAAATCTTATAAGAATTTTTCCAAAGAGAGAGCAGAGAGCATGGGACATGCAAACCGTCCACAGTTTATATACCATTAATACAAGCTGCAAAATTCTTCATGGTGGAAAGGGCCTGGCCTTTGGCTGTTACAAATGGGTACATCAAACTTGCTTGGGGCAAGTGGGCTCACAAAAAGTAACTTTTAGACTAGAATTTGACTCCCAACGCATATACAGAAAAGCACTGGTATGGACCATTTAGTGGTGGAACTCTATTGGTGTCAGTTGGCTTTTAGATCATCAAGGTGGGAAGCAGGGTCGATCCTGGGCAGGTGCATCTACCCAGGCACCACGAGCTGAGGCAGAGGGGTCGCTGAAGCTCAAGAGGCACTCACTTATATAAATACATTGCCTGCTAACCAATCACCGCACACACAGAAAGGTCCCGCCTCTCGTGCCTGCTGACCAATCACATCCTGTGTCCACAGCCAGGTCCCGCCTCTCATGCCTGTTACTAACCAATCACAGTCACACACCGCCAGGTCCCGCCTCTTGTGTCTGCTATTCAATCAGAGTCTGCAGCAGAGTTCTCAATCAATGCACTCCGGGATCTATTGCAGGGATGTGTGTAGGTGCAAACTGGGCAGAAGGTGAGTACCAGATAGGCGCAATCTAGTGGGTGGCCATCCTATTGGCTCTGATGTCTGTCTAGTGGGCGGAGCACTGTACAGGACACACCCACCCGGGTCTTCCCTGTGTGGAGAGGTGTGACAGTCCGGAAGGGGGCTGGAAGGGGGCAGGGTTCTCTGATGTATACACGACAGGCTGAGCCCCTGACATTGAATGTGTACAGAAGACCTGACATGAGAGGTCAGTGTGTGGAGGAAGCTGTTACCTTTCACTGCTTTCACCACCAGTGCCCAGGATAAGGGGGGGTTAACCTTCACAACCAGTGACCAGCAATGTGTGCGTTAATAGTACTGACACCAATGCATCAGTGGACACAATAATAACCCCCAGCAATGGTGTCAGAGGGCCAGCCAGGCCACAGCTCAAGCCCCAGCAGCCAGGCTCCAGAAGCCAGACCCCAGGACCAGAAGCCAGGACCCAGCCCCAGAAGCCAGGCCCCAGGACTAGCAGCCAGCCCCAGTACCCATTATTTAAGGTAAGTGAAGTCTTCTAGGGCTGGGCCTGGGCATCTAATTAGCTATAAATACTATAATAATATAATATTGTTTATTTTTACTATTGTTCAGTGACACTCTAATGTAGTCCCTCATGGGGTCTGGATGGGATTCTTTCTATCAGAGACACTCCAATGGTCACAGAGAGGGCCTCTGTTAGATAGATTCCCCTCCAGGTCCCATTAGACTCTGTTGTAGTCTCTAATGGGGCCTGGTGGGGGCTCTTTCTAAGACAGACTCTAAAAAGGACACAGAGAGGACCTCTGTTAGAGAGCCCCCCCAGGATCAATTAGACCCCATTGTAGTTTCTAATGGGACCTAGTGGGGGCTCTAACAGACTCTGTAATAGACACCAAGAGGGCCTCTGTTAGAGAGACCTCCCTCCAGGTCCCATTAGACCTCATTGTAGTCTCTAATGGAGCCTGGTGGGGGCTCTTTCTAACAGACTCTCTAACAGAGGCCCTCTCTGTGTCCATTAGAGAGACCCCCCTCCAGGTCCTATTAGAATACTCTGCTTCTCTTCCTGTATTTTGTTTATTTTTAAGAGATCGTGGGAAGATCCCAGGGTAACAAAGACTCCTTAGGGGAGCATCTCTGTGTTTGAGTTGTTGCCATAGAAACATTTGTAAAGGGGAGGGGTTAGTAAGAAGACCACACCCATGTGGGAGTACCAGAAATATTTCTGCACCGAGGTGTCTGTGATCCTAGGATCAGCCCTGATGGGAAGCTCTTTTTCTTTAAATAACACTGGTTAATTTTTATAACAACTTTTAACTCAGGGTCCATCAACACAATGATGAGCTTGTTATGAGATGTTGTTTGGATAATTTTGAGTTCTTAATGAGTATGTTGGATTACAGACATTTGGCAGAGCCAGCCAATGTCTAAAGAATAATCTTTGGCAGAGGTCACATGATCAGTACCTTAGCTCTGCTCACATGACTAGGCAGAGAAGGGATAAGGTATTTTTTCTATTAGGCCTTGTTTACATGGGCAACTGGGGAGACAGTACAAATAGATGGTTGAGTCATGGTTCTAAAGCCCCCTCCTCCCAGGCTTGCCAAGCTACATAGTAACATAGCCAGTGGCCATGTTAATACACACTGCCAGCAGGTGGTGTTTGACAGGCAGTACCACCAACAAAAGCAACCCATTCAAGTTAAAGGAGAAGTCCAGCCTGTCCTCGTTTGGCTGGGCTTCTCCTAAGGGTCACAGGAGTACAATCCATTTTGCACTCCTGTGACCCGTTTTCAGCAGAGAGCGGTCTGAAGTCCGCTCTCTGCTGATGTCACACAGATCAGTCCAGGCACCACATCATCCTGACTCTGGAAATCTGGATCCGCCAGGTGCCTGGACTGATGGCTGTCTAAACCTCTCAGCAAGTCGCTGAAAGGCTGAGACAGCTGCTCCCCTCAACAGCTCAGCGATCCAGTGAGCGTGGAGGAGCAGAGCAGGAGAGCAGCTGATTGACAGTCAGCCGCTCTCCTCTTGGGGAGCCAAGAGAACCAAGCCATCAGCGATGTTCAATGGCTCGGTTCTCGGTTTCTCAGTGCAGAGACGCCAGGGGACAGATACAGCATTGGTCCACCTAGGTAAGTATGATTGGGTTAAAAAAGCCAAACCCATACTTCTCTTATAAAGGGGATGGAAAGGGCCCTGGGACCGATAAAAATGGCCCTGGTGGTCAGGGGGGACCTGCATGGTTTCTTGCACTGGGGCCCTAAAGGTTCTAATTAGGCCTCTGCTTCATGCTAAAATTACCCGTTTTAGCATGCAGACTGGTATCTGTTCTGTGCGGGGAGTGGTGTCTTGCATTGCAACAACACAAGGCACTGTTTACCATTTTTTTCATACTGTATTGAATATGAAAGCGCTATTTCATTCATGTATATATCCATTTTAGCCGACATGTGTTGTACTGGCTGGCGCTGACATGAGGTAGGCTCTGGTTCATTGTGGAACATGTCTGCATTTTTCCGCCATGCACCGACCGTACATCACACCAGCATTGCAGTGTGAACTGGGCACATAGAAAACAATTGTTTTCCAGGTGCCCTTGCTGTGACTGGCAATAATCCTGACACCAGTCACGACACATAGAATGAATGGGATCTTATGAGAACCCAATAAAATAATGATCCAGCAAGAAGAGTGAAGCCATGCACCTAGTGTAGAATGTACTTGGTATACCCCCTAGCTTTCTAAAATGAGAAATAGGGACATCTTTTAGCACAAAGTATGTAGGCAAAAGACACTTCTACGATGCTACCAGGTACATGGACCGATGAATATGCAAAATTAATTGGTTAAACTAAGTGCTTTTTTCTCCATTATTTTCCTTTATATTGGCTTTTGAAAATAACAAATGCAATAATTTAGGTTGCGGTTGAGGCTGAATAAAATATTTAGTACAGTCTGACTCACAGAATATGGACAGATATGGACAACAGAATAGGAATTATGAACAAAAAGAGGAGTGTCCCTTCAGCTAAAACCTATAGCCTAGGGCAGTGTGTTGTTCAAGTATAGCACTGGAGTAGGGTGATTGATCACCTCAGTTGAGGATGACTCTGTAGTATACGCCTCATTCACACTGGGTGTTTTGCCCCTAAGCCCTACATTTTGGCTTTTTCATGCTGGCAGAAAGTACAGGTGCACCATCCAACCCCGCTACCAGCCCGTAAGACTCTATGAGAGGCTAAAAAATGTGTAGGCTGGACAGGGTTGGATGATGCACCCAGTGGTACTAGAAGTTCCTTGGCATATACGGCTCTAAACATTTGTAGAACTTAGTACAAAGTCCACATCCAGCCCCTGCATTTTTCAGCCTCTCATAGATTTTACAGACGGCTAGCTGTGGGGCTGGGCAGTGCACGCCATCCACATGAACATGCTGGAATCTCAGACACGGGCTAAATATCTAGTGTGCATGAGGCCTAAGGTCCTTTTCACATGATCCTTTAGATCAGGTTTGTCTGTCCGTTTTTCAGGCAGACCTGGTTGGAAGGTCTATGCAGCCCTATGGACAGGTGGATTTAAATGTCCAGGTCTGGTTCAGTTTAGGGGAAAAAAAACATTCTTTTCCATGTTTGCAGAGTGAATCAGAGGTAGCCTAATGTAAATGGACAGTGGAGTCTGTTTACAACCGACCGCCCACCAAACTTAGTGAGGTCTGCCCATGTCCACTCTGCATAAACTGAGTGGGCATGGATGTGGCATCCGTCCCGCTTGGCCCCGATCAGCAGGGGATCAGCTGACATATTCCCTGCTGATCAGAGTGAACGCCCCTCCATGTGAAAGGGACCTAATAGGACACAGACTTAGAGATCTCAGGGCTATAACACATTTCTGCATAATGTTGGTTTGTCCTGGATCGACTGGTTTCCACTGATATAAAGGAGAATGCCTATTTTTGATTGGGAAAAGTTCTAGTTAAATCTCTCATATACAGAATATGTCGCAAGTGATGCTCACAGCAGTTGCATTGTTAGCAAAGAAACAGGTTACCCACAGGATATGAATCTCTCAGCAGGTTTCATGGGAAGCTGGATATTGAAGAACATTATTTTTTATCAGCAATAAAATGAGCACAAAGAAGATAAACGGGAGCATAAGAGAACTCTTAACATTTTGTGTGCAGTGCTGTAGAGGAATCTTCCGGCAGTCAAAGGATTAATAATTTTTCTGCAGAGTATGGGCTCTTTTCTGTATTGAACACAGATCACAAGAGATTACAGTGACATGGAAGGGATTATAGCTTCACTCCAGTAGGTTATTACCACCAGTTTATCACCTCTTTTTACATAAATGCATTTGACATTTCTGCATAAAGGGAGCACAATACAGCATCTTAGGAGATGAGGGATCCATCTAAACAGGATACATAAAACCTAGTAAAGCAAGGAGACTGCATAATGAAAGGAAATTCTAATCTGTTTTATGGTGCAAAATATCTCTTTAGCACATTTTCCTAATCGCAGATCTACAAAGCAATGAGGAAGTTTGAACTAAAATACTATAGATTTGAAGTTATGCCTCAAAATAAATATAAACTGTTACTGGATAATATTCTTTGCTAAAGCATTACCAAATGTGTAGCTTTCCTGACACCAGGGATGGGAATATGTAACAGGGGTTTCCACAACTTTCACACCTCCCATCCTATTCTAGGACAATAAGATCTACCATTTAATGATGATCGGATTAAGGTGTTAGTGCTACCTGCTTACCCAAGCTCTGTGCGCAGTGCAGGAATCCTGCAGCATGATGGTCAAGAAGAGAAACACTTAGTACCCCACAGTGTCCAGAGCAGCCTGGGGAGGCACCGCTGAAATCTGGGGGGGGGGGGGGCAGCACCCCCCTTAATCTGGCATTGAGTTAGAAAGTAAAAATCAAGAAAATACACACAACCTGTGGCTGAAAAGTATACATTGTCTGTTCTGGAAGTCATTCTGGCTGGCTGTGCCTTGCACTTGTAAAGCACAGAGCAATGTTTACCTTTTTGTAAAAAAACGTTATTAAATGTCAGTGTGAACACAGAGAGAAATAGAGCTGCTAGTGAATTCTGGTGCGGAACGGAAACAAAAATCTTGCAAACTTCTGTACCCCACCACAATGTGAAAAGGGAAAACAATTGATTTTGTGTGCCCTTGTGGAGACCTGCGTTTTTTGGTGCAAAAAAATGAAAGTCTATGTAGAAGTGTGAACAAGCCCTGTATTTGTTTTCTTAGTTATTTTTTTAAATAAATGGTAAACAATTAGAAGAAAAACAAAATTTTGTGTAATTTTTCCCAACTCAATGTTTATGTATTTTATGTTTATATATTTTATGCATCCTCGTATAATCACCACAAAATATAATTAACAAAGCCCGCTGATTAAAATGATATCACATAATTTAGGAGAGCAATATTCCCCTTTCAAAATAGTTTGTGTAAATTGTTACAATAACATTAGGGTGACCTTTTCACAGGTTTGCATCACTAAAACTTTAAATTACATTGTCAAGGCAAGTAAGAGGGTGGAGCGGTAGCTGCAGTTGCTGCTACTGTCAACTAGCGTCTCGACCCCCCCAAACAAAAGGAAGGAATGGGACTATTGCGGTACTCAATATCAGTATACAATAATGGGTATGGAACAAAAAATAAAATTTGTTTATAAAAAATCACTTTTAATAGAACAAATATTGATAAAAATGCAATTACACTTACAATTGTAGTTACAAACAACAACACTACATATAGACATAAAAGAGGAGATACCACATAGTCTAAGCCAGTGGATTCCGCACAATTTTAGATGAGAAGTGTAAGTAAAGCTTTAATTCTCGACCGGTTTCGCGGTTAACACCACTTCTTCAGGAGAACCATATCTACAATATGACATAAAATAGCTTTAACATATACAAATATATGAATATAGAGTTATTGCAGCAAAATCATTTACAAAATATCAAAACACTCCGTACAGATAAAGTAAAAATAAGGACAAGCTCACCCACTCAGGCGATTTCTGTGGGCATGCAGGACCCCATGAAAACCCCCCTGCGGTGGACACAGGGGATGACAGACAGCCTCTGATGGATAAATATTTGATTAACTGATTATAAACATCACCATACTGTGATATCGTAAGAAGGTGTGCCATTGCCATGCAAATACGATAAACCCGAGGTGGTGGTATAGGAAAGAAAATTGTGAAGGGAACCAGTGGGGGAAGGGGAGAGGGAGAGGGAAGCAAGAAAGGGGACTTGAGAATAAGGGAGCCAGAATGAAAAGGGGTTACAAAAACAAGGAAGACGGGAGGGGAAGGAGGGGGGAGGGACAGACAGGAAGAGTGAAGGGAAGGGGGGGGAGGGAAGGGGAGTGAGGAGAAGGAGGGGGGAGGGAAGGGGGAAAGGGAGAGGAAGGAAGAGGAAGGGAAAGAGGGAGAAGGGACAGTAATGTGGCATAAAGGAATCTTTGTCTTCTTTCCAGTTCTTTCTCGTTCTTTCCCTCCCCTTTTTCCCTTTTCCCCCTCCTCCTGTGTTTCCCCCCCCCCCTCCCCACCCTTCCTCCATTCCCTTCTCCCCATTACAATTCCCTTTTCCCCCTCTCCTCCCCTTTTCTCTCTTCCCCTGTTCTCTCTCCTTTTCCCCTCCCTTTTCCCCTCCTTATGGGGTTTTTATTAATTTAACCTTAGGATGTTCTAACACGTAACATGTTTATCTACCTGTGACTACCCTTGATGCTGCTGGGACAAATACTTGTCCAAAGTGACATTTGTAATTATTATGTACTTCATTTATATATTTTTGTTTTGTGTCAATTGTTTGTTATTATAAGTGCTCAATAGTTTGCTGTAAAAGGACAATCTCTCCCTCCTAAATCAGGCCATGTTGGTGTTTGTCAGGTCCCGGTTCTCCTTCTCGCGGCGGACATATGTTTGCCCTGGCAGCCCTGGGCTGCTTGTGTCTCCGTGTCTGGGAACTCGCTTCCCTTCGACAGGAGCGCGCACTTGCGCAGTAGCACTTTTCTGTGCACCTGCCCAGTGCGGGCAAACAGACCCAGTGACGTCAGGGACCGCCCACGTCGGCACGCCCTGACTTCTGGGTTGGGGAGCTCTTATAGTGGCCAGTATTGGCTGCTGTGTGAGCCTGATAGCCTTCTGACGCTAAGCCAAGTCATGGATTGATTCACTTAAGGTCAGTTTTCTTTACTCTTTTCTCCTGCTGCTAACTTGCTGCTTTTCACCTTTGTCCCTCCGTTTTGTACATAATTGGCGCTGCCTGGCGCCTACCTCACTGCTCTCTGTGTTATGAGTGCGTCTATCAGACACTCAGCCTACCTCTATCCTCATGGTTATGTAATCCTGGAATACTTTATGGATGCGCCCTCTCAGTTTTGAAAGGGAACAGCCACTTTTAATTGTTTTTTCCTTACTTCATTTATCCTTTTGTTCATTTCTCTATTTTTATCTGTTCCTCAATCTCAGTATTCTTGTTTGATACAAGACTGACCCTTGCAGTATCTATCCGTCCCACAACTGACCTTAATTATTATCTCTCCCTATTGTAATGTTAGTGGTAATCTATAATATGTTACTCTTCCCCTTAGTTGTAGTGACTTTTTTGTGACGTGCCTATTGGTCTATTTACTCGGGTGCCTGATGTTATAGTGCCTCATACGGCTCCACATGATTCCGTTTACCTACGTCCTCTATAATGTGAATCCCTACATCTAACTTCAGCTCATGCGTCTTACAGTACTCCAATTTTCAGTTGGTGAGTGCCAGCCTTGCTACTATCAGTATGCAGTTTCTTTAACTCTAATAATCTTTATAGCCCCTAGTATCTTCATGGATGGTGGTTTCTCGGGTCTTCTTTTCCCTCCCCCTTTAGTCCTTGTCCCCTTCCTGTTTCCCTCCCTTCTTTTTCCCCCCTTTCCTTCCCCCATCTTGCCCCCCCTTTCCCTTCCCTGGCCACCCCTCCCCCTCCCCCCTCCCCCTTCCCTCCCCTCCCCCCCCTCCTTCCCTCCCCCCTTCCCTCTCCCTGTTTTCCCCTTTCTCCCTCCTTTTTCCCTCCCTTGTTGGTCTGTTCCCATCCCCCTCCAAGTATCTTTCCCTCCGTTTCCCCGACCATACCCTCGGGTTCCCCTTCTCCCCTTTCCTCCGTGCTCCCTTTTCTTCTTCCCCTCCCTTTCCCCTTTTCCTTTATGCTATATTACTGTCCCCTCTCCCTCTTTCCCTTCCTCTTCCTTCCTCTCCCTTTCCCCCTTCCCTCCCCCCTCCTTCTCCTCACTCCCCTTCCCTTCCCCTTCCCTTCACTCTCCCTGTCTGTCCCTCCCCCCTCCTTCCCCTCCCGTCTTCCTTGTTTCTGTAATCCCTTTTCATTCTGGCTCCCTTATTCTCAAGTCCCCTTTCTTGCTTCCCTCTCCCTCTCCCCTTCCCCCACTGGTTCCCTTCACAATTTTCTTTCCTATACCACCACCTCGGGTTTATCGTATTTGCATGGCAATGGCACACCTTCTTACGATATCACAGTATGGTGATGTTTATAATCAGTTAATCAAATATTTATCTATCAGAGGCTGTCTGTCATCCCCTGTGTCCACCGCGGGGGGATTTTCATGGGGTCCTGCATGCCCACAGAAATCGCCTGAGTGGGTGAGCTTGTCCTTATTTTTACTTTATCTGTACGGAGTGTTTTGATATTTTGTAAATGATTTTACTGCAATAACTCTATATTTATATATTTGTATATGTTAAAGCTATTTTATGTCATATTGTAGATATGGTTCTCCTGAAGAAGTGGTGTTAACCGCGAAACCGGTCGAGAATTAAAGCTTTACTTACACTTCTCATCTAAAATTGTGCAGAATCCACTGTCTTAGACTATGTGGTATCTCCTTTTTTATGTCTATATGTAGTGTTGCTGTTTGTAACTACAATTGTAAGTGTAATTGCATTTTTATCAATATTTGTTCTATTAAAAGTGATTTTTTATAAACAAATTTTATTTTTTGTTCCATACCCATTATTGTATACTGATATTGAGTACCGCAATAGTCCCATTCCTTCCTTTTGTTTGGGGGGGGGGTCGAGACGCTAGTTGACAGTAGCAGCAACTGCAGCTACCGCTCCACCCTCTTACTTTCCTTGTTTATGATATTCTGGGATGATGGTACTTGTACCCACTAAAATTCTTATTGTAACATAGGCCGTTTCAACTTTAAATTACATTGGTTTCACATACATGAACATTAGATGCTTGCACAAAGTGCAGATGGCATCCAAATTACCCAACATCATTGTTACAGCCTGGGGGTCCGTTTAGGAGCAAATGTTTCATATAATTATATATAACATATTTATTTTTATACACTTTGTTTTACACTTTTAGCCTCTTCATGGAGGGGGTATGGATCTGATTGTTGGGACCTAGTTGGCCTGCTGGTGTCACTGTGGTGCTCTGGGCTGATTGCTGCAGTTCCAGTGTCCACCAGCAGGTGTCTCCCAGAAGCCAGCAGGTTTTAGTGAACAGCCCCACCTGCTTTCAGCTGCTAGGTGGCTATATAAGGCTGCTCCTGCTAGCACACAGCGAGTCAGTGTTTTGGCTGCACCTGCCTTGTACATGGTGCTGCTACTAGATTCTGTTGCCAATAACTGTTGGTCTTGCTCTTGCCCTGTGTCCAGTACCCTGTTGCTTTGTTCTCTGTTGTTCCTGTCTCAGTCTTGTTTCCCTCCTTCCCATCCGTTCCTCCAGTTATCCCTTGCACATTTCATTTTTGTATATATTTGTATATTTAGTTGTGTAGGTTGCTGAATTTTGTCTTTCAGTCTGATTTCCATGCTTTTCAGGTTTATTGCTTTGCTGGTGTGTACTTATCTTACATCCACTTTAAATAAATCTCACTTAAAAGATATATACATATGGTCTGGTCCCAAATTCTTTGTGTACCTAGATATATCTGGTCATCCTAGCTGCTGACTCCTGACACTGATCAGTGGACACCTGACTCAGACTCCCCATGTAGCTCTTCTAATAGCGTTCTAATAATGGTTGCAATCAGCCATCGATTGGTCATTATAGCAGTGATCTACTGCTGTAGAGAGAGGCTGGAAAATGCTGTAACTGCGTACTGACAAGAATTAAAGTGACAGCACACATGATCTAACTACACTCTCTCTTTAACCACACTGTGGAAGCATTGTGTTTACATTGACTTCAACAACTTACACCTAGGAGGGATCTGTAGAAGCTTTGGAAACTGAGGTGCCAATCATTTAAGCTTCTGAGCTTAGTGCTGAGCCCTGGATATTACTAACAGTTTCAGCGCTAGATGCATGGGGGGGGGGGGGGGGGGGTCTACAGGAGATCCTGAAGACCTTTTAAAACAGTGCTGGGCCAAACTGCCAATGCCCCTATGCCATTTCTTGTCCTTGTAAAATTTTTTAGTGTAACTTTTGGTTTTGTATAGAGTAGAGAGGAATTAGGCCCCTTTTACACGAGCGATGCAATCAGGTCCACCTGAAAAATAGACAGTTTAAGTAGTGTAGATCCCATATTGTTATTTTTATTGAAATTAGGAAAGCTCAACCAGTCTATAGATAATAAGAATTTCGAAAACACTGGGCCAATTGGGAAAGAAGCCAGAGACCCCTCACTACCCGATAATATTTTCACGAACAGCTTTTGCAGCCTATAAATTCCATGTTAGTCTGATTCCCTCCCCTGAACATTTGGAAATGGCAATCTGGTTAAATTTTTTGGCTTTTCAAGGTTAGTCCATTTTTTGTTTATAGAGATCTGTGGTCTGGAAATGGATCCAACAAGACCACGTATTTATGTAGGAAACCATTCTATCTTGGGATATATGAATTAGTTCTTCCATTTCCGCTATTTTTCTCAGTCTGATAAGCCAATCTCTAAGGCTAGGAACTCTGAGTTTCTCCAAAGGGCCGGAATGCACATCTGGGCTGCTTTGATCATATCTGTTGTCAAAGATCTCTTATAGGATTTTAATGGTTGATCTGTAAGATGCAGTAGATATTGTGAGGGTGAGAATGATACTGAATCACCTGTGACCTGAAGGATAGTGTCATGCACTTTGTGCCAGTAATTTGATAAGAGGACATGCCTACCAGATATGAAGGAAGGATCCTTTTTCAGAGTCGCATCTCCAGCATCGATCCGATGTTGAAGGGGTGTATTTGTGAATGAGTGTCGGGACTTTATACCATCTAGTTCTCAATTTATACTCGTTTCCCTGCATAGAAACATTTAAAGAATTCTTATGGACCAAAAGATGAACTTGTTCCCATTCCTCCTTCCTAATTTAATGACCAATCTAGGTCCTACTCCCAAGCCTTGCATGCTGGGCCTGTTCCTGGAGAATCTTGTGTGAATAAAAAGGCATATGTCTCAGAAATAGCATGACGTTTGGGAGAATCTCGAGAACACAGTGATTTAAAGGGTGAGAGTGGTTGTCCAAGGTCTGGATAGTGATAGAAAGATAGTGCCTAATCTAAAGATATGCCCAAAAGGGAATAGAGGTCTCATGGCCAGCAATCAAAGCTGTCCTATCCATGAAACTGCCCTTGTGAAATAATTGATGCGCTTAAGGCGAGGAGGTGGGCCAGATGGATTGAAGAAAAGCATCTGACATCCCAGAATTGAACTTTGGATTCCAACGAATGGGTGTGAAAGGCCCTTGGAAAGATGACATTTTGCATTTTTAGACTGACGCTCAATTCTCCTCTATGGGAATATAAATGGACTTATGTGCATTTACACCCGGCTACCTCTGATCCGATCTGGCAAAAACAAAGGGGGTTCCATTCCCCTCCATCTTGCTGAATGAGATCGGAGGGCTATCAGGTGTAAACAGACAGCCAGTCCATTTACATCTGACTGCCCATAGAGCAGAACGGGGTGTGTCCAGACACAGGCCTCTCATTTAGTTGCTCAGCTTAGCAGGGAATCAATGGACAGATCCACAGCTGAAAAAAAAAAGGAATCCAGCCCGTTTGAAAGGGGTCTGAGAACACCTGTCAGGTTTTTGCTGTCTGTGCCCCTGTTACGGAGCTCACCTTCTCTATTTGTCTTGTTTATGGTTCTCACTGAGAGTAAAAACTGAAAGAAAATCCCACATTTTAAGTTGTCACCAGAACAGGAATAGAAGGGAAATCTTCCATTGGGGAAACTAGATCTGATGATCCAGGTGACAACCAGAGATTCCCTGAATTTGGAGAGTAGATTTCCTCTCACTTCATGTTTTGACTATGGGAAAAAGTGAAGTTAAATCTCTACAAAAAAAACTGACATGAGGCTATAGCCCTCCCTTTTTATCCAAAGTGAAAAAAAAAAGTTTTGCCTTCAGTTCTACTTTAACCAGCAGCAGATACATGTCACAGAAGGTGACAATAACCTGGGTGGTCAAAGCACAAGAAAAGGAAAGCCAATGAACTACACTTGTAATGGAAGATACAAGCCCTGTTTATCCTTGAAAAACATCAGCAGGTCACTTTTGTCCAATCAGGCGTGCTCTGAAGATAAATGTGGCCCTCAGAAAGGTAAGGAATGTAATTTTTATTACTGGCATTGTTTGTTAGTATTCCTGTTACCTATGTTCAAGCCCCAGCCATGCTTTTGGGTTGTCCACTTCTGTGTTAATGACAAGGCATGTTTTTGCTTGCGAGTGCTTTAATCCATTGTTTTATCTGCTTTATTATGCAAGTGTTCACCTTGTTAATCTTTTTTCAGTTAACGAGGCAGCTAAGTGGTAAAGGTGATAGACTGCTTATAGATCCGCTGTGCATGGGTTCAAATCCCAAGCTATTTTCCAAAAAATGCTATTTTTTGCAAATATACATATTTTATGTTAATACTTGTAACTGTATGCGACTGAGACCTCTTTTATTAGTGAAACAGGTTTAAAGGATCCTTCTTTGCTTGCGAGTATGGCA
This sequence comes from Aquarana catesbeiana, assembly GCF_042186555.1. Taxonomy (NCBI): domain Eukaryota; kingdom Metazoa; phylum Chordata; class Amphibia; order Anura; family Ranidae; genus Aquarana; species Aquarana catesbeiana. The sequence goes on from NC_133332.1 coordinate 116,362,108, forward strand.
AAGTTTTGGGAAAGTTTGTGGTTTGCAGTTCATCATTTTCCCTCTCTTTGTAGTTCATCATTTGCCTCTCTTTTTGTGCACATCCCTTTGTGGCTTTAAAATGACAAAACATGGCTGCTTTCTCTTTTTAACATACATATACACACATACGTCAAAGCAGATTATGTGCTACTAAAGTTTCTGGCCCATGACAAAAGACTGCTGAGTTCTAATAATTTGTGCGCTGCCTGACAAGCATCAAGACATGAATATTCCAACACCAGTTATTTTTCAGGATTATTTCCTTGCAATACATTTGAAATCCAATATGCTGGCTCCCACGCATTTCACAACACCTCCTCTCTCACTCTTGCTTCTTTTCACGCATCCTGACCCACAGAACAGACATCAGACTGCGGTGTCATTTAGTTAAATCACAAAATAAACAAGAAATCAGTACCTTTTATATTAAAAAACACACCGTGAAAGCTCCATAATTAGACTTTAGCAATATTTTTCAAACTGTGCAATATTTATTTCCGTGTGAGCTAGAGAAATTATTTATCTTAACCAGGGATGACACATTTCTGTGACAATTTGGCATAGGTCATTACTCAGGTACTGCTGGATGTAGCAATAAAGCAGTTGGGAGGGGGGAGAACAATGTTCCAATTAGCGTGCACCTACATACACTTGCTACATCTTAGGATATTAATAGACTCTCTATAGGTCATGTTGGATTTACTCCTGCCACACCTCCGTCCTGACATTCGGTGCTTTACATGCCAAATAGAATAATGTATTGCATGTTACATAAAAAGTAAATTCATCAACATACACTTAAAGAAATTCGTTATTTAGAAAATATGTAGCTTACCAATTCTGACCTCCTTCTGAAAATTCTAGTTACCTGGCTGTCTCTGTTTTTTGATATTCCATTACATTTAAAGAGTAACTCCACTTTTGTTAAGAAAAAAAACATTCCCCTTTGGGTGGACTGTGTATATTGCAGGGATTTTAAGAAACTTTCTTGCAGATTCCTACCTTTTGTTAGTCTGAAGAAATAGCTGTTTGTGTTTATGTGCAAAATGAATGCAAATTGGAGTGATTTTATAATTATCAATCAGCTGCGGCACTTGCAGGATTACATAGTTACATAGTAGGTGAGGTTGAAAAAAGACACAAGACCATCAAGTCCAACCTATGTGTGTGATTATGTGTCAGTATTACATTGTATATCCCTGTATGTTGCAGTCGTTCGGGTTCTAAAGGGGCAGGGTCTGAATCCCTTTAGACAGGATTTCCCTTTGGTAGTATCTCACCATAAATTCAATTTTTGTTGAAGAAGTTGCCCAAAATGACTTGTATATGAGTACAGTCTTCTGGGAAATCTGTGTACAGAATGCCTCCAGGTTGTCATATTGCATTGCATGTTACAGCGTTGCAGATTGAAAAGGAAAGGTAATTTTAATAACATTTAATTACAATATGACTTGTGTGGCAATTTTATATAATATATATATATTTTTTTATTTGCTATTTTCTTCCCACGAAAGTGGAATTACCTTTAAGTTCCAGGTGTATTGAAGCAAAGAGGGCAAACTGCATCTTGACTGCTGTGGTAGGTGGGAGGCAGCACAAGACAGTTGGGGGGGGGGGTGACGGATGTTGGGGTAGTATGTTAACCAGTCTCTTGCAATGCACACCTGCATTGGCTACTGAGTACGTTATTCTCTGCAGGAGTTTAGTATCTGTCTGTAAGACCTGCTGCATTATACACTAGCTATAATCATCGGGCCATTCAAAGGTTGCCTATCTACCTATGTATGAAAAAAAACACCACATACAAAAAATTTACAGGATAGACTCACCTTTAGGAACATGTTACATTCTACATCTGTATTTAGGGTGTAACATGTAACATGCTCCAATTTTCCTGCCTCCCACCGCCAGGGTCTCCTCCCTGTGACAGTATGCTGGGGTTCCTCCCCCCCTGCAGCTAATGTCACATTTAAACTTGGTGCAGCTGTGCAGGGCACTGTCCGCACCCTTCATTCACAGAGATCTGAGAATGAATAAACTACCAGCCCCGTCTGCCACCACAGCAGTAGTTCTCTATGGACCACGAGCAGCTGAACAGCACGCTTGTAGTCCATTGACACTTCCTACAGCGCTGCAACTGAAAGCCTATACAGAAGTATGGGCAGCGTCTACAGGAGCCTGACATTGCACTCCTGATCCACTGATCGCGGGTGCAATACTTTTTCAGACTCCTGTGAAAAAAATAATAAATGCATTTTTTTTCCTATAAAAATATGTGCAATTATTATTTTTTTCAGAAAGGTGACGTTAGCCTTTAAGCCATTAAGTAGTTTTTATTAGTGCTGTTAGTACTTAGGGGTCTGTTTAGAAAGGTGAAAAAAGAAAAATCACACCTGAGACCTGAAGTTTGCATTTTCCTAGCTTTCATGCAACTATGTCCCTGTGGCATTCTTTAATAAGGACTAGGAGTTGGCAGGTCACACACACATAGATCTGTAAATTAGCGATAACAATTATAATTAAATTATTTATTAAGAAGGGTATTGTTTAGTTTTTTTTTTTCTAATAGCTACAGAAGCAAGTTCATTAATTGTTTAATTTACTTTAAAATTATTTCTAACATAATAATACAAAGTATAATAAAGCAATTTCAAATTATTAAATGTGTAATTATTTTGTTTTCAATATATAACACTCATTTTAATAAAGTGGTATTAAATTGCAAAATTATTTACCCATTTAACATAATTTTTCCAGGAGAAATTACATTGAAATCATAATTAAAACCGTAATTGATCATTTCATATTTCTGAATGTTTTTTTTCATTAGAAAAGTTAATTAAGAATAATAACCTGCGATATACTATATCTGTCCAGCATAAGTTCAATTCCCTCTCTTTATAAATGAGGTGGTGATATCACTGTGCACAGTATTATATAGACAAACAACTTCTTAAAGCTGAAGTTTAATCTGCCTTTATTTTGCTTTCCCTGGTTCCATCCTTCCCCCATACCAACATGCTACTGACATTTTTATATAAAACCTTTGTGTTTTTCTAACATATCTTATTTTAAATCCAGTGACGTCATCACTAGTTCTCTGTACTTCTGTGCAATGCAGACAATGGTGATTGGGGCAGGTAGAGTGTTGTCAATAGTTTCATCAGAGCACCCTACCAAGAACCCTTGGCCCTGATGCAAACAGTGGGCTGGCTCTGAGGGGGCTTGTTTAAATAGAAAAATGCCCTGATGAGTGGATGATAGTTTGAAAAAATGGTGATTTCTAGGCTTATTGTACTTGCAAGCAGACTGTCCTAGGTAACGTCCACACGTGATGCTGAGCCTCTTTGAATGAAAGACCTTAAATCCATTCAATGAAAAGGGCAGGGAAAGTAAAGCTGGGAAGGAACGGGCTAGATGATGCTGGATGCCCTCCAGACAGGAACTGAGTCAGCCAGCTTCTAATGCTCACACTGTGCAGTAAAATCAGAGTAACCATTTTCACAACAGGACAGGAGCTGTACAACCATGCAACAGTGAAGAAAAGGCTGGAGTTTAGCTTTAGCTATTACTGTTATGTCGCGTACAAACGATTGGACATTCCGACAACAAAATCCCGGATTTATTTCCGACGGATGTTGACTCAAACTTGTCTTGCATACACGGTTGCACAAATGTCGTTGGAAATTCCGAACGTCAAGAACGCGGTGACGTACCACACATACGACGAGCAGTGCGGCTCTTCTACTTGATTCCGAGCATGCGTGGAATTTTATGCATCGGAATTGTGCACACACGATCGGAATTTCCGACAACGGATTTTTTCGGAAAATTTGAGAACCAGCTCAAATGTCCGATGGAGCCTACACACAGTCGGAATTTCCGACAACAAGCTCATATCGAATATTTGTTGTCAGAAATTTTGAACGTGTGTACGCGGCATTAGAGTCTTATTATCTGTGCTTGGTTGTTCTAGGCGCCAAGCAGAGAACATTTATCACTTCAGTACAAATGATTAGAACCTTTGGGGCACTTTATGTTCACTTCAAGGATTCCCCAGGGAAAATGGGGTATAGTGCCATTAGACAGTTGGAGATATGCACAAATACAGTACCTTATAGCTTCTTTACCTCAATTCAATTCGTTCAGGAGACAACTTATTGCCAATAGAAAAACTTTTCAGCTCCATGGGAAATGCTCAACATTTAACTTCTCCTACTAACGGTATACTAAGTAAAGAGATAAAACCAAAAATACCTTCATTTGTGAACGAGTGGCAGCTGGAGCTTGGGCAGCTGGAGAATGAACAGCAGAGACTCAAAATATTAAAGATGGCAAGCTTTTCTTTGGTAGATCTGAAAACAAAAGAGATGAGCTTTTAGGTATTTGCAAGGTGCTATACTGAATAAGCCGGTAATACCCCAGAAGTGTCAATGGGAGACGTCCTCTCTATGCTGGAGGGAGTGTGGAGAATTAGGGACTCTGGGGTACATGGTAGTACTGCCTGAAACTAAAATTATTTTGGGAAGGGATTATTGATACTATACAAGATAGAACAAGAAAGCAGGTAGGATGGGACCTTTGGGAGTGTTTATTTCACTGTATGGAAATACCAATGGCCCAATACAAGAGGTCTTTATTACCTTACTTGCTGAATGCAGCTAAAGAGTTAATTCCTAAGTACTGGAAGATGCAAAAGAAACCTAGTATCAGGGAATGGGTCACAAAAGTTGATAATAGATAGGAAGTTGAAGAGATAATGTATACATGTGAAGATTCCCTAGATAAGTTGGAAGCCATTTGGAAAGACTGGGTACAATTTAAGAGATAAGAGAGATACAGTATATGTAAATAAGAATTGGCAAGCGTGATGGTGAATAGAGGAGATTTTGTGTGTTTGGATAAATAGGAGAGGGATCCAGAAGTGGGAAAGGTTATAGGTGGGTTTTGTTTTTATTTGGGTGACTGACATCTTTCACTGCCCTACTGACACCATCCACTGCTTTACTGACACCATCCCCTGCTTTACTGACACCATCCACTGCCCTATTGACACCATCCACTGCCCTACTGACACCATCCACTGCTTTACTGACACCATCCACTGCCCTACTGACACCATCCACCGCCCTACTGACACCATCCACTGCCCTACTGACACCATCCACTGCTTTACTAACACCATCCACTGCTTTACTGACACCATCCACTGCCCTACTGACACCATCCACCGCCCTACTGACACCATCCACTGCCCTACTGACACCATCCACTGCTTTACTAACACCATCCACTGCTTTACTGACACCATCCACTGCCCTACTGACACCATCCACTGCTTTACTGACACCATCCACTGCCCTACTGACACTGTCCACTGCCCTACTGACACCATCCACTGCTTTACTGACACCATCCACTGCCCTACTGACACTGTCCACTGCTCTACTGACTGACACTCTCCACACTTAAGGTAAGCTAAGTTTATGTTTTTACAGTGATATTTGTTGTCTCATATTTCTCTAAGCTTTCCTTATCCCGATGATCTTTGATCTCTTTCATGTTGTCCAGGTAGATCTCCACCTCTCAAAAATGTTGCCTACCAGTGGGTTAGAACTGTTGCAGTCCATCCCTTCCTGTTCCCGTGAGATTGCTCCCCTATTTCCTGCACAGGTATCACAGGGACAGGAAGTGAGGGAAATTATCTCCAATGATGTATAGGACAAAAATAACCTTTTGTACTGACTAGTAGCGAGAGTCATTTTGTACAATGCAGGCATTTATGCAGCACCAAAAATTGACATCTCATTTACATACTGTTGCATTCTCTGTCCCTGCCCTCAAAGGGCTTACATTACAGCCTCACCGCTCACGGGCATAATAAGGCAAGTTTAGACAGGAACCAAGTAACCTACCAGCATGTCTTTGGAGTGTGGGAGAAAACAGGAGGACCTGGAGGAAACCTACAAGTACAGAGAGAGCAAGCTAACTCCATGCAAATAGTGTCCTAGAATGGACCCCAGGTGCTAACCACTAAGCCACTGTGCTGAACTTTAGCTAGCTTCAGATTTACTTGAGTGGTTGTCATTCTCACTTACTTGGATTTTGTGCAGAAACACACTTATGATCTTCAGCTGCCATGAGGGATGTTGGGCTTCTGCTGTGTTGCTGTATATTTAGGGAATGAGGGGCTTCGTCCAGGTAAACCTAATCTTAATTTTTGCATTGCACACTGTATATGTCCCATAGTCAGGAACTCAGTCAGAAACAGATTTGAGTTAGTAACTAGACATGTGCAATTCATTTAGTTCCGAATTCGTTTTTTAACTAATTTTGACAAATTCGTTAATTTCCAAATTTTCGAAATCCGAATTTTGAATTTCCGAATTTCGAATTTCCGAATTTCTAATTTCCGAATTTCCAAATTTCCAAATTTCGAATTTCCAAATTTTCGAATTTCATATTCAGAAATTCAGAATTTGGAAATTCGAAATGCGAAAATGCGGAAATTTGAAATTTCGGAAATTGGAAAATTCTAAATTTCAGAAATTTGAAATTTCGGAAATTTGAAATTCGAAATTCGGAAATTTGAAAATTCGAAATTAGGAAATTTGAAAATTCGAAATTAGGAAATTTGAAAATTCAAAAATTTGGAAATTTGAAAATCCAAAAATAACAATGAAAATCTGAACATTCAAAAGAATGAAAATCTGAAAATTCGAAAACCCAAAAATCTGAAATAATAACTACCTAATAGTAAATATTAAATTATAGGTATTGTAATTTCCTTTCAAATTTGGTTGTTAGTGAACGTAACGAGTACGAATTTATCCAAAGTTACGAATTATCTGAAATAACGAATGCCTAAACGAATGGAACGTAATGATTTAATAGTAATAAATAACAATAATAATAATAAAATCTTTTTATTACTATTATTTATTATTAATTTGTTCCATTCCATTTGTTTAGATGCAGCATTCATTATTTTGGATAATTCATAACTTCAGATAAATTTGTATTGGTTACATTTACAAACAGCATTTGAAAGGGAATTCCAATACCTAAAATGTAATAGTTAGTTATTATTAGTTATTTGGTATTTTGAATTTGACTGATTTTCTTACTTTTTTCAGATTTTCGAATTTCTGAATTTCTGAATTTTTGAAGTCCGAAAATTCGGAAATTCGGAATTCGAAAATTCGGAAATTCAGAAATTGAAATTTTGAAAATTTGAAATTCGGAAATTTGAAAATTTGAAATTCGGAAATTTGAAAATTTGAAATTCGGAAATTTGAAAATTCGGAAATTTGAAATTCGGAAAATTCGGATATCGGAAATTCAAAAATTCGAAATTGGGAAATTTGAAAATTCGGAATTTGAAAATTTTAAATTCGGAAATTCGAAATTCAGAAATTTGAAATTCGGAAATTTGAAAATTCGGAAATCTGAAAATCCGAATTTTCGGATTTCCGAATTTTCGAATTTCCAAAAAAAGCAAAAGAACGAATGAAACGAAAACGAAAATGAACAAATTTTTTGTCAGTGCACATGTCTATTAGTAACTATACTTTGAAATTGCAGTATGGCTTCACATGTATTTAAAATGATATGCAACAAAAACATCTTATTAGACTAGGTTCACATTATTGCGGGTGCCGGAATGTGTGTAAATCACACGTGTTCCTGCACTCACAGACAAAATGCACTGCTCTTTAGTGCCAATACTTCTTAATGGCATCTCCACGCATCAAAAAATGTGGAATGTTTTCAGGTGAATGAAACCAAAACACCATGTGGCTCCATGAGGCTGCATTTTCAAGCTAGTTACGCAGACGTACTTTAAACCAGTGGACAGAAACAATTACTTACCAATGGATAGTTGCCACTATGCACCTTGGCAAGACTTGCTTGGCTGACATTCCTTCTGGCTCCAGATCCTGCTTGCTGTTCCACTATGCTGAACCCTGGCTTCCTGACTTTCTGCCTTGTCTGACTATCCATTCCGGTTACCGAACTCTGGCTATGTTTTGACTACGTTTGTTCTATTTACTTTTATTATTAAACAAGTGTGATTTAATTGTACTTCTGTCTCGGTCTGATTCATGGTTTCTGACCAGATCCATGAATTGCTCACTTTTGTACCTTTAGGACATAATGTGGATTTTAACTGTTTTATATCCAATTTTTAACTTTTAATTTTTTAAAAGATGTTATCATATGATTTTCTCCACTAGATGTCACTTTATTATCCTTACTTTTAGCAATTATTAATGGTTACCATTGTTGACTATTAGATGGTGTTGTGTGGTTCCTATTTACCACTTAATAGTAGAGCTGTTATTAACCATTTTGTCCACTAGATGTCATTATACATTCTGATTATTCCTATAGCTATACAGTGTCTTGCAAAAATAATCACCCCCCTTGGCTTTTTACCTATTTTGTTACATTACAGCCTTTAGTTCAATGTTTTTTTAATCTGAATTATATGTAGATCAGAACACAAAAGTCTAAGTTGGTGAAGTAAAATTAGAAAAATATATACATAAAACTATTTTTCAGAAATAAAAAACTGATAATTGGCATGTGCATATGTATTCACATATGTACTCACACATATGTATTCACACAAGTTTCACATGATCTGTCATTACATATACACACCTTTTTGAAAGGCCCCAGAGGCTGCAACACCTAAGCAAGAGGCTCCACTAACCAAACACTGCTAAGAAAACCAAGGAACTCTCCAAACAAGTAAGGGACAATGTTGTTGAGAAGTACAAGTCAGGGTTAGGTTATAAAAAAATATCCAAATCTTTGATGATCCCTAGGAGCACCATCAAATCTATCATAACCAAATGGAAAGAACATGGCACAACAGCAAACCTGCCAAGAGACGGCCGCACACCAAAACTCACGGAGCGGGCAAGGAGGGCATTAATCAGAGAGTAAAAATAAAACATATGCGGCGCTCCTTACCCCTTTGAGAAAGTCACAGGTGTTGTGACACAACACGTCAGGGAGGAGTCAGGCGAACCCGGTAGCTTTTGATTTCACTGCTGCTGTTACTGATTCTTTTATGTAAGTTACTACTTGTGTTTTTTATTAATAAATCTTAACTACTATACTATGGAGCCATCTCTTCTCTTTTACTACCCATCTGCTTACACCTACTGAACGGGGGGAGTGCAATTGCTGGCTGGATATCATATGTCCCCAAGAGCTGTGACTACCACCGGAAGCTGTTTTCCCTGTGGAGATCTGTACCACTTGTTGGCTGACGCTCGATTTGGCCCATTGGGGGCCGCTGCTACAGGTGAGAGGCTGGGGGAAACAGGTGTCACACCCCGGAGCCCGATTGGAAGTGCACATCCACTTTGGTCACTTCTTGCCACAGCAATTGTTTACTGCACTTGCACTTTCCTTTATGGTCAGAAGATCTGTCCTTGCTGCTATTAGGAACTACATTGCATGACGTTGGGACTACACTTTTCACTTATTATTAACTATTTGGACATTTAATACACTCATTTGCGAGTCACGGATTTATATGAATTTGTTTTGCACATTTTTGTATTTTAGTGAATCGCACTTCACTCTGTATGATTTTATTCTTATTATAGTGTTGATTAATATCTTATTATTTATAATATGTATGATATATATGCACAATTGAATGGTATTTATTTATATATATCACATTCATGTGTGAGGCATGGGTTCTTATGAATTTTTGCACATTTCCATGCGTTTTGGTGGAGTCGCACTGCACTTTATATGAGTTTTTGGATTTTAGTATTAATATTTCGCTAGCTATCTTTGCACTTTGATTTTATTTCACATACTTTTTATTTTGATTCATACACTGTAGGGGTAAGGAGCGCCGCATATGTTTTATTTTTATTTTTTGGTTTGGTTCATGTGAGGACACTGTTCTATGCTGGCAGCTCTTTTTTATGCCTATTGATTATTGTTGGTTTGCGCATTAGTTTATTCACTTTTTACATTAATCAGAGAGGCAGCACAGAGACCTAAGGTAACCCTGGAGGAGCTGCAGACTTCCACAGCAGAGACTGGAGTATCTGTACATAGGACGACAATAAGTCGTATGCTCCATGGAGTTGGGCTTTATGGCAGAGTGGCCAGAAGAAAGCCATTACTTTCAGCAAAAAACAACATGGCACGTTTTGAGTTTGCAAAAAGGCATGTGGGAGACTCCCAAAATGTATGGGGGAAGGTGCTCTGGTCTGAGACTAAAATTGAACTTTTTGCCCATCAAAGAGGACGCTATGTCTGGCGCAAACGCAACACATCACCCAAAGAACACCACAGTGAAACATGGTGGTGGCAGCATCATGCTGTGGGGATGTCTTTCAGTATTCGGGACTGGAAAACTGGTCAGAGTTGAGGGAAAGATAGACGGTGCTAAATACAGGGATATTCTTGCACAAAACCTGTACCACTCTGTGTGTGATTTGAGGCTAGCACAGAGGTTCACGTTCCAGCAGGACAATGACTCCAAACACACTGCTAAAGCAACACTTGAGTTAAGGGGAAACATGTAAATGTGTTGGAATGGCCTAGTCAAAGCCCAGACCTCAATTCAATAGAAAATCTGTGATCAGACTTAAAGATTGCTGTTCACAAGCGCAAACCATCCTACTTAAAGGAGCTGGAGCAGTTTTGCAAGGAGAAATGGGAAAAATCCCAGTGCTAAGATGTGGCAAGCTCATAGAGACTTATCCAAAGCGACTTGGAGCTGTGATAGCTGCAAAAGGTGGCTCTTCAAAGTATTGACTTTAGGGAGGTGAATAGTTATGCACATTGACATTTTCTGTTATTTTGTCCTATTTGTTGTTTGCTTCACAATAAAAAAAAAAAAATTCAAAGTTGTGGGCATATTCTGCAAGGCACTGTATGCCAACTCTACCACTAAACTAATGGATGGCGCTGTGTATTCTGGTTCACAGGGGAAGAAGACCGGAAGTACTATATGTGAAGCCATTTGTCTTGATTTTAAACTGTTATGCCCTGTACACACGGTCGGATTTTCTGATGGAAAATGTGCGATCGGAGCGTGTTGTCGGAAATCCCGACCGTGTGTGGGCTCCATCGGACATTTTGCATCGGATTTTCCGACACACAAAGTTTGAGAGCAGGCTATAAAATTTTCCGGCAAAATCCGATTTCGTCAATTCCGACCGTGTGTGGACAATTCCAACGCATAAAGTGCCACGCATGCTCAGAAGAAATACCGAGACGAAACAACTCGGTCTGGTAAAATTAGCGTTCGGAATGGATATAGCACTTTCGTCAGGCTGCAATGTTTAAAATTGTTTAATGCAGCGCACTCTGTTCTTCTTTATAATGCTAGAAGAATGAAGTAGTTTTGCTGCTGATATTCACACAGACTTCTCACAAACTTCTTTCTTTATTATTTATCATGATTTCATCAATATATTTTACTTTGTCACATCTTTCAAAAAGATTTTTTTTTAGGTTTGTATTTTTTTCAAGTTTGATCGTGTTTTTTTTTTTTTTACATCCTGAATATTTTTGGGTGTGTTTTGTGTGTCAAGTTACCACAACACCATTATTATCTTGTATTATTTAATCTCAATGAGGTTGCTTGGTGTTGGTGTCTCTTGTTAATTTCACATTGTATTTTTGAAATGTACCTGCCTCCTCACAAACAAACTGTCCTTTTTGAAGGAAAACACACATAGGCGAGTATAATTGAAACCAAAATTCCTTTATTAAGGGATCAGAACCAAACAAAGAGGGAGGCAATGCTGGATAAACATCAGAAATTGGCGAAGCCTTTGACCCCCAGGGCAGACATCAATTATTTTCTAGCAAAATTGGTGGCCTGAGGCGTCCATAGGAGTGCAGTCTGGTCCAGAAGTCCCAGAGATCATGAAAGCAGCAGATGACATATCTGTCCCCAGGCTGTGGTCATACAAGAACCTGCATCTTTTGCCAGACCAGACTAAACCCAGGGCCATCACTCTCTGGTCTTCCTTCCACGCTTCCTTCCTGGTTGTGGCTCTGGTGTTGGAGGGGTGGCAGGAGGAGGAATAGGACCTGGAGGAGGAGGAGGAGGCAGTGGCGTAGCGTGGGGGGTGCAGGGGGTGCCTTGGCGCGATATTTAGGGGGGCGCCAGTATGTGTCACTGGCTGCCTCCTCCTAATTTCTAATTTTGTGTCCCCGGGCTCCGGCCGCCATGTTAAGTGTCCGGCGCCCTGTGATTGGGTGTATGGGGGTCATGTGAGGCGCCCCGCCTCCGCACATTACCCCCATACACCCAATCACAGGGCGCTGGATACTGAACATGGCAGCAAGCAGAGCGCAGGGGAGAGAAGAAAGTGAGCCGCCGCTGTGTTCTCCTCCTCATCCGGATTGATGCAGCCAGGATAAGAAGGTAAGTGAGAGTCTTGTTACTGGGAGGGGGAGGGAGGGAGGGGGGCGAGAGAGACTGTAGGCAGGACAATGTAGTGTAGTATAGTATGGAGGTCAGTGTAGTGTCACTATGGGGGGCAGTGTAGTGGACAGTATAGTCAGGGCCGGATTAACATAGGGGCTGGTGGAGCTGCAGCTCCAGGCCCCTCCCTCAATATAGGCCCATGGCAGTGGCTTGTCAATTCCTGTGTGCCTTCCTGAAGGAAGAGGAGCCCTCTGTGCTCACATGGAGGAGACAAGTCAGTGCAGCCAGTCCTGTCTCTGTCGATGCCTGACCCCTATCACAGGATCTGTTCACTCACACAGATCCTCAGTGTCTGGGGGAGGGGCGCTGATGTCCTAACCAGCAGGAGCCTGGGAGGAAGGACATCTTACATGCTGTTATGATAAGGTCAGTACATTTGTTAGGGGGATGTTGTGTAATTATTGTGCTAGGGGACAGACTGCTGCTTCCCCCATGTAATGTGCTCTCTTGTGCCCAGTGCCCACCATGTCATGTGCCTTGCAGTGCCCCCCATGTAATGTGCTGTGCCCACCATGTCCTGTCATGTGCATTGCAGTGCCCACTATGTAAAGTGCTGTGACCACCATGTCATGTGCATTGCAGTGCCCCGCATGTCATGTCATGTGCCTTGCAGTGCCCCCATGTAATGTGCTGTGCCCACCATGTCATGTCATGTGCCTTGCAGTGTCCCCATGTAATGTGCTGTGCCCACCATGTCATGTGCCTTGCAGTGCCCCCATGTAATGTTCTGTGCCCACCATGTCCTGTCATGTGCATTGCAGTGCCCCTATGTAATGTGCTGTGCCCACCATGTCGTGCATTGCAGTGCCCCTCATGTAATGTGCTGTGCCCACCATGTCATGTGCCTTGCAGTGTCCCCATGTAATGTTCTGTGTCCACCATGTCATGTCATGTGCCTTGCAGTGTCCCCATGTAATGTTCTGTGCCCACCATGTCATGTGCCTTGCAGTGCCCCCCCATGTAATGTGCTGTGCCCACCATGTCATGTGCCTTGCAGTGTCCCCATGTAATGTTCTGTGCCCACCATGTCATGTGCCTTGCAGTGCCCACCATGTCATGTGCTGTCATGTGCCCACCATGTCATGTGCCTTGCAGTGCCCCCCATGTAATGTGCTGTGCCCACCATGTCATGTGCCTTGCAGTGCCCCCCATGTAATGTGCTGTGTCCAGTATGTCATTTGCTGTACGTTGCAGTGCCCACCATGTAATGCGCTGTGCTGAACAATGTCATGTGCTGTGCATTGCATTGCCCTTCATGTGATGTGCAGTGCCCACTATGTCATGCTGTGCCTTGCAGTGCCCACCATGTCATGTGCAGTTCCTAACATGTAATGTGCAGTTGCATTTCCCACCATGAAACGTGCTATGCCATGCAGTGCCCACCATGTAATGTGTTGTGCCCACCATGTAATGTTATGTGCCATTCAGTGCCCACCATGTAATGCGCTGTGCCCACCATGTCATGTGCCTTGCAGTGCCCCCCATGTAATGTGCTGTGCCCACCATGTCATGTCATGTGCCTTGCAGTGCCCCCCATGTAATGTGCTGTGTCCAGTATGTCATTTGCTGTACATTGCAGTGCCCACCATGTAATGCGCTGTGCTGACCATGTCATGTGCTGTGCATTGCATTGCCCTTCATGTGATGTGCAGTGCCCACTATGTCATGCTGTGCCTTGCAGTGCCCACCATGTCATGTGCTGTGCCTTGCATTGCCCACCATGTAATGTGCAGTGCCCACCATGTCATGTGATGTGCCATCCAGTGCCAACCATGTCATGTGCAATGCCCACCATGTCATGGCTGTGCCTTGCAATGCCCGCTATGTAATTTGCATTGTCCACCATGTCATGTGCTGTGCCATACAGTGATCCCACCATGCAATGTGCAGTGCCCACCGTGTAATGTGCAGCGCCCACCATGTCATGTGCACTTCCCACCATGTCATGTGCTATGCTGTGCCCACCCTGCCATGTGCTGTGCCCAGCATGTAGTGTGTTGTGCCCACTGTGTAATGTGCTGTGCTGTTCAACAGTGCCCACCATGTCATGTGCAGTTCCTAACATGTAATGTGCAGTTGCATTTCCCACCATGAAACGTGCTATGCCATGCAGTGCCCACCATGTAATGTGTTGTGCCCACCATGTAATGTTATGTGCCATTCAGTGCCCACCATGTAATGCGCTGTGCCCACCATGTCATGTGCTGTGCCATGCAGTGCCCACCATGTAATGCGCTGTACCCACCATGTAATGTGCTGTGTCATGCAGTGCCCACCATGTCATGTGCAGTGCCCATCATGTAAATTGCTGTGCAGTGCCCACCATGTCATGTGCTGTGTTGTGCCCGCCATGTCATGTGCTGCACCATGCAGTGCCTACCATGTAATATGCTGTACTCACCATGTAATGTGCTGTACATTGTCCACCATGGCATGTGCCGTGCAGTACCCACAATGGAATGTGGTGTGCAGGGCTCATCATGTCATGTGTGGTGTCCACCATTTAATGTGCTGTGCTCACAATGTAATGTGCTGTGCTGTGTCATGCAGTGCCCACCTTGTCATGTGCTGTGCAGTGCCCACCATGCTATGTGCAGTACCCACTATATAATGTGTTGTGCCCACCATATAATGTTCTGTGCAGTGCTCACTTGTAATGTCCAGTGCCCACCATGTAATGTGCTCAGCTGTGCCTGCCATGTCATGTGCTGTGCCCACCATATAAGGTCCTGTGCCCACTGTGTGCATGAGCTGTGCCCACCATGAAATGTGTTGTGTTGTGCAGTACCAACCATGTCATGTGCTGTGCCCACCATATAATGTACTGTGCCTACCTTGTAATGTGCTGTATTGGGCAGTGCCAACCTCGTAATGTGCTGTGCCCGCCATTAAATGTGCTGTATCCATGTATCCACCATGTAATGTGTTGTGCCAACCATGTGATGTACTGTGCTATACCCCCCCTCCCGTGTAATGTACTATGCTGTGCCCCCACACAGACTCACCCTCTCACTCCCACCCCCCTCTCTCTCTCATCCCCTCTCTTTCACCCTGTTCTCTCTCTCACCCCCTTCACCCCCTACCACCCTCTCTCTCTCTCTCTCTCTCTCTCTTTTTCTCTCTCTCTCTCTCTCTCTCTCTCTCTCTCTCTCTCTCTCTCTCTCTCTCTCTCTCTCTCTCTCTCTCTCTCTCTCTCTCTCTCTCTCTCTCTCTCTCTTTAATTTAAATTTCACAAAAAATTGTTTGCGTTTTCATTTTATTTATTTTCATAAAAAGGCCCACCAACATCCTTAGCACCAGGCCCATGATGCTCTTAATCTGGGCCTGAGTATAGTGGTCAGTATAGTGGTTAGTGTAGTATAGTATAGTGGTTAGCAATAGTGGTCAGTATAGTGTAGTTTAGTATGGAGGTCAGTGTAGTGTAGTGGACAGTGTAGTATGGTGGTCAGTATAGTGTAGTATAGTGGACAGTGTAGTATGGTGGTCAGTATAGTGTAGTGTAGTGGACAGTATAGTGTAGTGGACAGTGTAGTATGGTGGTCAGTGTAGTGGTCAGTGTAGTGGTTAGTGTAGTGGTCAGTGTAGTATGGTGGTCAGTATAGTGGACAGTGTAGTGGTTAGTGTAGTGGACAGTGTAGTATGGTGGTCAGTGTAGTATGGTGGTCAGTGTAGTATGGTGGACAGTGTAGTATAGTGGTCAGTGTAGTATGGTGGTCAGTATAGTGGACAGTGTAGTATGGTGGTCAAGTGTAGTGTAGTGTAGTATAGTGGACAGTGCAGTGTAGTATAGTGGTCAGTATAGTGGACAGTGTAGTATGGTGGTCAGTGTAGTGGTCAGTGTAATATAGTGGTCAGTATAGTATAGTGGTCAGTATAGTATAGTGGACAATGTAGTGTAGTGGACAGTGTAGTTTTCTGTGTAGTGGTCAGTATAGGAATCAGGTAGGTCAGTACTATTGTATTTGAAGGGACTCAGGGATAGCTAAAAGTCCGCAGGTTGGGGGGGCGCAAATTACTTGCCTTGCCCCGGGTGCTGACAACCCACGCTACGCCACTGGGAGGAGGACCTGGAGGAGGAGGACCATGGGTGAGATGACAAATGTGGGTTTCACATGTGAGTTGGCCCCTCAACCCCTTATTTAGAGCTTCCAAAATTAAAAACTCACATAAGAGGCATTGGCCCTCCTCCATCTGCATCATTTTGCATGCAGTTAGCTCTGCAAAATCATCTTCCACACTGTGGGGTGTTCTGAGAGCCTCAGTAGCCTTCCAAAATATGCCAATTGCAGCCTCCTCCAGGTTACTCCTCTTCCTGCCACTTTTTCTTTGAAGGTGGAGGGGAGGGACCTGGGTATCGGGCAGCCTGCTTGGCCCGGCCACCTCCTGGCTGAGACTTCCCTGTGTATGAAAAAGGGACATGGTTTTAGTTTTTGGTTCATCAATCACAATCATAAATTAGTACTCCAAACTAACATCTATTTAACATCATTTATTGGACAAACCAGAAATATTTAGAAGAATGCTATACCTGGCTCAAGCTGGGCTCCTCCACATGTTGCTGCCAGGAAGGCCCAGGTTGGGCATCAGAAGCCTCAGCTGGGGGGGAAGGAAGCGTGGAAGGAAGAGTGGAGAGTGCTGGCCTGGGTTCAGTCTGACCTGACAGAAAATGCAGTCTGTCATAATACCACAGCCTGGGGACATAAATGTCATCTGCAGCTCATGACCTCTGGGACTCCTGGACCTTCTTGTGCTCCCTTAGATAAGTGCTCCTCATGCCACCAGTTAGGATCTTCAAATAGGTGATGTCTGCCATGGGGATCACTGGCTTCACAAATTGCAGCAAATTATCCCGCCTTCCTCTTTGTTTGGTTCTTATATTTACCTGCCTCAGACAAGGCAGCTCCCTGAACATATCTATGAAGATTGGCATAAAGTCCTGATCATTGACTAGATCCATTTTCTCTGCAAGACACAACACCAGACAAACCCTAATGTCAGCCTAAAGTCTTATAAACTTGTTTAAATACAGGCCTCAATCTAGAAGCAGTATAGGCCAAAATTTAAATCTTAGCTTCGTTATCACAATCGGCGCCTCTGATACTCCTTCCTCCACTCACAGGACATACGTACTACGCACGCGTGTTACGCTTTATATACACTACGCATGCGTGAAACTCCGACCGCCCCTGACGTTCTTTCTAGTCTATTCCCCGCCCCTTCTCGTTCAGTGCAGTGGGGAAGAGCACATGGCGGAGACAGAGCAGGTGTCTGATAATTACACCAACAAGGAGGAGGAGGAAAGCCCGGAGCCTGAAACGTCCCGATCCCGGAAGAGACGATTTAGGGCATCAAATATGTCCTTTGGGGAGATGTTGGAGATGGTCGACATCCTGAAGAGGGCCGACTATGAAGGGAAGTATGGACCTTACCCCGACCCCAATGTCAGAAAGGCCAAGATCATGGCGAAAGTGGTCAAAAGTTTGCACCGGAATTTCGGGGTACGACGATCCAAGGATCAGCTCAGGAAGCGGTGGTCGGACCTCAAATTAAGGGAGCATGAGCAGTACAGAAGGATCAGGAGAGTGCTGCAAAAAAGTAAGTAGTTGTCCTGAGTTGCTATTCTTTATTTTTCTAACGTTCGTGCTGCTCCATGTGCTTTTCTTTACTGTTGTACAGTTTAAAATGGCAACTTTCATGTTCATGGCCACATTATTCATTCGTATGAAACATTGTTTGTTCGGCATCGAAAAAAACATGTTTTGAACATATGCATTTGAATACATTTTTGCTAGCCTACTTCTCGTCAAATAATTTTGGTGTCTAGATGGGTTGGTAACTAGAATGAAAGGCAAACTAGATTTTTATTAGGGGGTCCACACAGGTGCTCCAGTGTATACTATAGGGGTGTCTCCATCTGTGAAGCTTGTACAAAACGGGTAAGTATTCAAGCTTGACAAAGTGACCCAAATAATTCTTCATCTTGGAACTCTGCCATAACAGACAATTGTACCCCACTTCCAAGCAATGTTTCATGTTCCTATTTCTGTCATCAAATATCTGTGTGCTAAGTATACCTATTTTTTTTTAACACAGCGGAGAAAAGACTCGGAGGAGACCACAGACCCCCCACCTAATGAGGAAGTGGAAATCCAACAAAGTCAACAGGAGGAGGAGGAGGAAGGAGACATGGTGGAAATTGTCACCACAACAGGTGAGTGCCTGCGACCACAGGCTCAGGTAAGAGATGAATGCTGGCATATTTATAATACATGGTGTGTTTTTGTTTCTATATTTTTAGGTGATCATGATGTTGTGGATGAAGGACATTTCACCGGTGAGAGTGCACAGATCCTGATCGGAGAGATCATGGGGTGTAATAGGGACTTGGAAAACATCCAGAAAAACATCAATGATGTTAAAACCAAAATGAAGAACATCATTGATGTTTTAGGGAGAGTTTAAAACACCTCCAAATCCCTTACTTTTTTTGTGGTTATAGAATTGAAAAATTTTTCTGATTTTTGGACATATTCGAGAAAAGCCAAATTTTGAAGCTGCACACAGTGTGTCAACATGTGCTATCTGCCATCATGGGAGATCAATGTAGGCGTTTTGGGGGTGCAACCCCTTCCTCAATAATAAAGTAGCTGTGAGGAAGGGGTTTCCACCCCCAAAACACGTCTCTTGATCCCCCGTGATGGCAGCTAGCACATGTTGACATTCAGCAATTTGTGTGCATCTTCAAAATTTGGCTTTTACAGAGGTGACTTCACCCCATCTGAACGCAATATCAAACACAGTTTATAAATACTCATGTCTGATATTGCCTTCAATTTCTACAAAAGTTGAACTTTGTAAGTTCTAGATTTGTGTATTTCTTGTTGGTTTTAAACATGTCTGTTTTACCTTAAATGGACATTTCTACTTTTATTAATGTGACCCAAAAAATTGTTATACAACAAACATGTTGGTTTGTTTTCAAAACCTTTTATAAATGCACATGTGATTGTGCTTGTATTAAAAAGATTGATACTCAAGAATGTGTGGATTATTGTTTCAATGCTCCTAAAATTTTGTTGTAATAAAATTGGTGTTTTCAGTGACAATGGGGGTTATTTCCTAAGGGCAAATCCACTTTGCACTACAAGTGCAGATTCAGTGCAGTCTCAAGTGCACATGTAGTGCAAAGTGTATTTTCCTTTAGTAAATAACACCCAACAGTGCTTTTTTTAGGTTACACAATCACGCCATTTTCAGGACTTCCCACATTTCTGTCAGGGTCAGCTAAAAGAAACACAAGCAGTAAATGTCACCAAAGATTTTAGTGGTTAAAATGATTTTTTTATTTTAAAAATGTATCAGACATTGTCTGGCATATTGATGCCCCCACTACCTGCAAAGTAATCAAGGTATCTAAGACGGACCTCGCGGGCACTCAGGGGGGGCAAGCCAGGACAGCCAGCCTCAAGCTGCCTCAGGCCCAACTGAGGCAGCATAGTTGACAGAATTTCACCTTAAAAAGTTGTGGAGAACACAGCACGCCAGGATGATATGATTCAGTTTATACTCCGCCATGTGTATGGAAGTAAGAAATAGGCGGAACCGGCTGGCCATTATTCCAAATGTGTTCTCCACCACTCTTCTGGCTCTGGCCAGCTGGTAGTTAAAAACCCTCTGGTCTGGGGTGAGGGTCGTCATAGGGAATGGCCGCATAAGATGGTCCCCCAGCGCAAACGCTTCATCCGCAACGAAGACGAATGGGAGCCCTTCCACATTGTCTTCTGGAGGTGGCAAGTCCAAGCTGCCATTCCGGAGACGCCTGTAGAACTCCGTCTGGGCGATGACTCCACCATCGGACATCCGGCCATTCTTCCCCACGTCCACATACAGGCACTCATAAGTAGCCGACACCACCGCCAACATCACAATACTATTGAACCCCTTGTAATTGTAATAGTATGATCCCCAGTTGGATGGTGGGATGATGTGGACGTGTTTCCCATCAATTGCCCCTCCCCAATTAGGAAAGTCCCACCGTTGGGCAAAGTGGGAGGCCACAGTCTGCCATTCCTGTGGCGTGCAAGGAAACTATGGAGTCAAACAAGAAAAATAAATTAATAATTTTGCACATAAACATTGCAAGCAGATTAGACACAAACATTCTTGGCCAACATCAGTATAACATTTATTTTAGGGAGTATTTAAAGACAAAGGTATAAGGTCCACCTATCAGATCCCCCCCCCCCCATGGCCCATTTTTTAAATTCTATGGGGGGGGAGATGTTTTGGACAGGTAACCATCTCCACTTCATTGAGAAATTAATGCCTAAATAATGTGTATTACTTTGGCCAGCCCCTCCTTACTTTACACTATTGACAGTCCACTAGACAGTGTCATAATACAAAGAGATAAATACACACTGTACACATTTTAGCACATTTTTACATTCTGCTAATACCTATCAAGATAATAATAGGATACAAAAACTTTAAACAGTACCATTTGAAAGTATTCAGGCAGGCCCTTGCACTACATGCTTTGGGGAATTCATCCATAAATCTGACCACTAAAGAGGTAGGTATAATGTGTATGGGTTTGGCAAAGTCAGCAGATAGAGGATTGTTTTTAGCTGAGTTAGCAGTTGGGGGGAGGGAGGTTTCCAAATGATTTTGGGACACCAAAAAAAAAGCCTCTGGCACTCTGCCTGAATTTCAAACACACATCACAATTTTCGAAATTTTAGGGGGGTTTAAGGGTAAAGCACTACTATGGAGCTGACAAAATACATTGTTAAGTGACTACATGAGGTGAATATAGGGCCAGGAGAGCATGCTGGGGAGGTAAGTGAAGGCAAATATGCATGAAGGACAAAAAATAAAACCTAAAATTCCAGCATG
This sequence comes from Aquarana catesbeiana, assembly GCF_042186555.1. NCBI lineage: Eukaryota > Metazoa > Chordata > Amphibia > Anura > Ranidae > Aquarana > Aquarana catesbeiana. The sequence goes on from NC_133332.1 coordinate 116,383,514, forward strand.
CATGAGGACAAAGGGGACATTCACAGCATATTACAATCATGGTAATTAGGGAATGAGGAAAGAAATACAATATATTATCAAACATTAAATACAATAAAATGTGATGTTAAGGGATAAAAATCTTACCTTAATATAGTCCTTCTGCAGGACCTGGATGATGGCAGAACAGGTCTCTGGGACAATGATCCCCAGAGACTGGGGGGAGATGCCTGTCGAGAACTTGAGGTCCTGCAGGCTTCTCCCTGTCGCCAAGTACCGCAGGGTAGCGACTAGCCTCTGCTCCAGAGTGATGGCTTGCCTCATGCAGGTATCCTGCCTGCTGATATAGGGGGTCAGCAAAGCCAACAAACGGTGAAATACGGGGTCCGTCATCCTGAGAAAGTTCCTGAAATCATCAGGATTATTCTCATGGATCTCACGGAGCAAAGGCATATGACAGAACTGGTCACGCTGGAGCAATCAATTCTTGGTCCATAAACTCCTCCCCACCCTGTTCATGGACTGGACTTGTGTCAAGGTAAGGACCCCAACACCAAGCCCCTGCACAGCACGAACTCTACGAGGAGTATGTATACGCAACATGGATAGAAAACGGTCGGCTGCTCAGAACGAAGTAACAGAACGCACTGAAGAACAGCAAGGCCTGTGAAGAGCGACCTGAAAAACAGTAACGAACAAACAAGAACACAATGACAGAGTCACGCATAACTCGCTGCACGCACTGAAGACCAGATACAAACCCACAAGCACAAACTGAACAGCAGAAAACGATCTGAAAACCACGAGTCTGAAAAAGCGCGAATCGTCTCTCACCAAACTTTTACTAACACGAGATTAACAAAAGGAGCCCAAAGGGTGCCGCGCTTGGTTCTGAACTGCCCTTTTATAGTCTCGTCGTACGCGGTGTACGTGACCGCGTTCTTGGCGATCGGAAATTCCGACAACTTTGTGCGACCGTGTGTACGCAAAACAAGTTTGAGCCAACATCCGTCGGAAAAAATGTATGGATTTTGTTACGGAATGTCCTATCAATGTCCGATCGTGTGTACAGGGCATAAGTCTACTGCTTTTTTTAATAATTGTATTTTGGACTACTAAACCATGGAGATTACTTTGTATTACATGTGAGGGTTATATGGAGGGAAGTGAGGACCTATCTAAAGTTTCCATTGGCATTCGTGGAAATTGTGTCCAGCCTGATTGGAGGTCCCAGGAATAGGCATTTACTGTTTGGATTCTGAATATATCCATTACACCCAAGCTCAACTAGACCTGTAGGGGTCTTCGTGTTAGGTGAGAGGCTGGGGCAAACCACAAGCACACTTCGGATGGTGGAAGTGGTTTATGATCTGGATTCATTGATCTCTCTTTATACAAGAACTTCAATTTATGAACTTTTCTCTGATTGAGCACCTTTATGATTTGGATTCATTGAATTTTTCTTCACACAAGCACTTTACTTATGAACGTTACTTATGAACTTCTTTCTGATTGAGCACTTTTATACTCATTGTGTTGCATTGTCACTTTATTAATATGGCACCTTATGGTGCGTGAAGTTCACATTATTTGATGCACTGTCACTTTATGTATTAGCATATTATTAATTAAAGTTTTTTTCTTTTATGCTATTGCTCATTGAGTGAGCGCCACATTTACTTTTATCACATTATGTCAGGGAAGACCAGCCAGTACCAAAGATGGCCGAAGGAGAAGTCGACCTGTGACCTCAGCCTGTCAGGGAAGACTAGCCAGTACTCAAGATGGCCGAAGGAGAGGTCGACCTGTGACCTCAGCCTGTCAGGGAAGACCAGCCAGTACTCAAGATGGCCGACGGAGAAGTCGACCTGTGACCTCAGTCTCTGTCAGAACACCTTCGGTTCACCTGTGTGCACATTACCAAGAGGCTATTTAAACTTGGTCTGTGCTTGCATCCAGTGCTGTCCGTTCTACAGCGTTCCCGTGTGTTCCTGCCTGCTTTACCCGTGATACCTGCACCTGTTTTTCGACCCGGCTTGCCTCTGACTCTGCTACCTGCTGCCTGCATCTGACCCGGCTTGTTCTGACTCCGCATCTGCCTGCTCCTTCTACTACCATGCTGCCAGCCCGTTGCCGACCCTGCCTGCATCCAGACTACGCACCTGCCTCCGCTTCTGCTCCTGACGTTCCTGCCAGTGTTTGACCCGGCTTGCCCGACCTGCATCTTCCGCTCATTGGAGAACCCTGCTCCAGCACCGTGCCACCTGCCGCTGTTCTACATTACAGTGAAGACGAACTGTTTGGCACTTGTGCGACTCTGCACTTCTGCTCCTCCTGTCTACTCTATCAGGGGGCCAGAATCAGAGGAGCAAGAGAGGCCGTTCCCTGCACATCAGGCTCTACCGTCAGGTACGTGACAGTAACGGACAGCCATGTCTGAGCCTGCGCAGGGACCCTCTCCTATGGATGAACTTTGCCAGCACCTGGCCGGCTTGGCACAAGCTGTCAAAGACCTACAGCAGGGCTACACTCAGCTAGAGGGACGCCTTCAGACCCTGACGGGCGCTGCAACTCCACAGGGTCCACCTTCAGCATCAGCCTCCTCTCAGGGATCTTCTCCTGCTCCTACCGTGGTCATGCTCCCACCTGAGCCCAGGGTACCTACCCCAGACCAGTTCCTGGGTGAACGCAGCAAGTTTAGAGCGTTTCAGAACGCATGTGAACTGTATTTTGCCCTTCAACCCCGCACATTCTCCTTAGAAGCTACCAAGGTCGGCTTTGTAATCTCCCTGCTACAAGGGGAGCCACAGTCCTGGGCCCACCGCCTTCTGGAACAGAAGGCCGAATGCTTATCCGACTTAACCTCTTTCTTCAGTGCCATGGCCCAGTTGTACGAAGATCCTCAGCAGACAGCTTCAGCCGAAGCGGCCCTTCATGCACTTCAACAGGGTCGTAGGGCGGTGGAAGACTACGTCTCTGAATTTCGACGATGGGCATTTGACACAAAATGGAACGACGCCGCCCTACGATACCAATTTCGTATGGGCCTCTCCGAACCACTCAAAGATGAGTTAGCGCGGGTAGGGGTACCCCCTACCTTAGAAACTCTGATTGATCTATCCATCCAGATCGATCGCCGGCTGAGAGAACGAAGACTAGAGAGAGCGTCCACTCCATCCCGTCCAGTGTGGATGTTACCTCGGGTACCCAGCTCGTCTATCCCGCTCCACCTGCTCCAGCCACTCCGGCTCCTGACGCCCCGGAACCTATGCAACTCGGCCTGCTGCGGCCCACTCTTACTGTTGAAGAACGACAACACCGCCGCCAACAGAACTTATGCTTATACTGCGGGGGTTCCGGACATTACGTGAGGTCCTGCCCAGTGAAACCTCGTAAGTCTCTCTTCACTACTTCTGCCTCGCTAACCCCAAGCTCGCTTAGCAACTCCTCTGACTTTACTATTCCCATTTCTCTACAGCTGCCAGGAAGGACTCTTCAGACTACTGCCATAATTGATTCCGGAGCCTGCAGCTGCTTTGTGGACTTGTCCTTTGCTGCCGAACATCATATCCCCCTGCAGCCTAAAGCACAGAAACTCTCGGTTCACTTGGCCGATGGTTCCACCATTAAGTCCGGAGCAGTCACTCACGAAACCATTCCTCTGCTGACCATCATGTCCCAGGACCACCGAGAATTGCTACAACTAGACGCCATCGCTTCCCCTCTGTTCCCAGTTATCCTCGGTATACCTTGGTTGAAGGCCCACGATCCCCATATCGACTGGTCTAAAGGAAGCATTAACTTTGTCTCCTCTTACTGCACCCAGCACTGCCTACAGACCTCCTGTGATGTTCCCGCTCTGCTGTGTCTAGATACGGACTCTGAAACCAGTCAGCTTGTGCCTCCAGCCTACCACAGCTTCCTAGACGTGTTTAGTAAGAAGGGGGCAGAGATCCTCCCACCTCATCGGCCCTATGACTGCCCTATAGAGCTACTCCCCGGAGCCAAAGTTCCCTTTGGGAGGCTTTTCCCTCTGTCTGAAAGCGAGCTGGTGGCACTGAAGGACTATATCAATGACAATCTCAGGAAAGGCTTCATCCGCCCTTCCACGTCTCCAGCTGGGGCGGGGATTTTCTTCGTCCAGAAGAAGGATCAGTCGTTAAGGCCCTGTGTGGACTACCGTGAACTTAACAAGGTGACGGTGAAGAACCGTTACCAACTTCCATTAGTTCCCGAACTTTTTCAAAGACTTGGTTCCACTACCATATTTACAAAATTGGATCTTCGGGGCGCCTATAATGGTGCGCATTCGGGAGGGAGACGAGTGGAAGACTGCTTTCCGCACACGATTTGGTGATTACGAGTATCTCGTGATGCCCTTCGGGCTCTGCAACTCTCCGGCTACCTTCCAGCATTTCATTAATGATGTTCTCAGAGACTTCCTGGACTTATTTGTCATTGTATACCTTGATGATATGCTAATTTTTTCTTCCTCCCTAGAACACCACCGCAGACACGTGAGAAGTGTATTAACCCGCCTTCGACAACACGGATTATATGCCAAACCCGAGAAGTGCGAGTTTGAACGCCAGAGTATCCAATTTCTGGGGCTGATCATTTCCACCGAAGGTATCCGGATGGATCCCCAGAAGGTACCGGCTATCCTGGACTGGCCTACTGCATGTGACAAGAAAGGTATTCAACGTTTCATAGGCTTTGCAAACTTTTATCAAAAATTTATTCGGGGGTTCTCAGCAATCATTGCTCCCATTACACAGCTTACCAAACAGGGGTCCCGATTCCGCTGGTCTCCAGAGGCTCAGTCGGCCTTTGGAACGCTGAAGGGGTTTTTCACATCTGCACCCGTCTTGAAGCACCCAGACTCAGCCTTACCGTATGTCTTAGAAGTGGATGCCTCGGAAACTGCGTTGGGAGCTATCTTGTCCCAAAGACAGGGCCCCAAGGCCCTGTTGCACCCAGTTGCGTTCTTCTCGCATAAACTGTCTAGCGCGGAGAAGAATTACGACGTTGGGGATCGCAAACTTTTAGCAATTAAGGCAGCATTAGAAGAATGGAGATACCTTCTCGAGGGAGCAGCACATCCAATCTTAATCTACACAGATCACAAGAATCTCGAATATCTAAGAACAGCAAAGAGATTGAGACCTCGCCAGGCCAGGTGGGCACTTTTCTTTTAGAGATTTACCTTCCATCTGACATACAGACCTGGATCCAAGAACATAAAGCCAGATGCGCTATCATGCATGTTTAGCAAATCCCAAGACATCTCTCCCCCGGATACAATCCTGTCCTCGGGAAATTTCCTTCTCCTACAAGGGGACTTAATGACGCAGATTAAACAAGCCTCTGTGAGGAGTTCTACACCATCTGGGATCACTTTACGGACACAGGAAGGGCTACTCTGGTATGAGGATAAGGTCTTCGTGCCAGAGGATCTACGAACTGCCACGTTGAGCATGTGCCACGACCACGTCTTGGCAGGACACTTTGGGGTCAGCAAGACTGCTGAATTGGTGCAGCGAACCTTCTGGTGGCCGGGGGTGGCAAGAGACTGTAGGAGATATGTGGAATCGTGCACCACCTGCATCCGTAATAAGAACAGCAAATCCAGGGCCTGGGGTCTGTTGAAGCCATTACCTGTCCCGAACAGACCATGGAGAATGATTTCAATTGACTTCATTGTGGAACTACCCCCATCCGAGGGATACAGTACTATCTTTGTAATCGTTGATCGATTATCCAAGATGGCCCACTTCATTCCTATGAAGGGCACCCCTTCTGCACAAGAGACGGCACGGATCTTCATCAGAGAGGTTATAAGACTCCATAGGGTTCCGGCTAACATCGTCTCAGACAGAGGGGTCCAGTTCACCTCCAGATTCTGGAGATCCTTGTGTGAATCCTTGGGTATTGAACTTTCATTCTCTTCAGCCTATCATCCGCAGACTAATGGTCAGACAGAAAGGACCAACCAGACACTGGAACAATATCTGCGTTGCTTCTCCTCCTTTTCACAAGACGATTGGGTGTCCTTACTTCCCTTAGCCGAGTTTGCCTACAATAATTCTTCTCATTCAGCCACGAAACAATCTCCCTTCTTCGCAAACTACGGTTTTCACCCGTCCTTTCTGTTTAATAACATTCCGGAATGCCCGGTACCCGCTGTACTTGAAACATTGGATTTCTTTAGATCCAACAACAAGCTGCTACAAGAGACAATGGCCAAGACTCAAGCTTATAACAAACAGATCTTCGATGAGAAGAGAAGAGGGGACCTGATCCTGAACCCGGGGGACCAAGTCTGGTTAGCCACAACAAATCTGAAACTAACCTGTCCTTCAAGGAAATTAGGCCCCAGATTCGTGGGACCGTTTCCTGTAAAGAGACGAATTAACGATGTTGCCTATGAGCTGGAGTTACCGGAGACCTTCAGGATCCACCCGAAGTTTCATATAACCTTACTGAAGCCTGCCAACCCCAACTCTTTTCCGGATCGGAATACAGAGCCACCCGAACCTGTGGTGGTAGATGGCGAAGAGGAATTTGAAATAGAGGCGATTTTAGATTGCAGGAGAAGGAGAGGTCAAGTTCAATACCTTATTAAGTGGAGGGGTTATGGTCCTGAAGACAATTCGTGGGAACCTGAAACCAACATTCATGCCCAAGAACTGATCCGAACCTTTAAGAGGACCTATCCCGACAAAGTAGCCAGATTGGGCATCCGGAGGCTGCCCGTTAGGGGGGGGCAATGTCAGGGAAGACCAGCCAGTACTCAAGATGGCCGAAGGAGAAGTCAACCTGTGACCTCAGCCTGTCAGGGAAGACTAGCCAGTACTCAAGATGGCCGAAGGAGAGGTCGACCTGTGACCTCAGCCTGTCAGGGAAGACCAGCCAGTACTCAAGATGGCCGACGGAGAAGTCAACCTGTGACCTCAGCCTCTGTCAGAACACCTTCGGTTCACCTGTGTGTACATTACCAAGAGGCTATTTAAACTTGGTCTGTGCTTGCATCCAGTGCTGTCCGTTCTACAGCGTTCCCGTGTGTTCCTGCCTGCTTTACCCGTGATACCTGCACCTGTTTACCGACCCGGCTTGCCTCTGACTCTGCTACCTGCTGCCTGCATCTGACCCGGCTTGTTCTGACTCCGCATCTGCCTGCTCCTTCTACTACCACGCTGCCAGCCCGTTGCCGACCCTGCCTGCATCCAGACTATGCACCTGCCTCCGCTTCTGCTCCTGACGTTCCTGCCAGTGTTTGACCCGGCTTGCCTGACCTGCATCTTCCGCGCATTGGAGAACCCTGCTCCAGCACCGTGCCACCTGCCGCTGTTCTACATTACAGTGAAGACAAACTGTTTGGCACTTGTGCGACTCTGCACTTCTGCGCCTCCTGTCTACTCTATCAGGGGGCCAGAATCAGAGGAGCAAGAGAGGCCATTCCCTGCACATCAGGCTCTACCGTCAGGTACGTGACACATTAGCACTGTGTGGGAACACTTTTTCATGTTGGCAGCTACTCAGTTCTATTCTATATATATTTGGTTTGCGCATTAGTATTTTTCCACTTTATCTGCCCTCATTATAACTACTTGCAATTTCAATGTTCTAATCAGGAAAGTTGCAGTAGTTGACCCTTAGAGAGTGTCTCAACAAAGATGAAATTCCTATTATGAAATTCCCTATGTCCAAAATTTTACTTGCAGACATCTGAGAAAATTTGTGAACCAATCATACAAGAAGGAAACTACATTTTTAGGAGCATTCTTTCAGCAATCGTAAACCAGGCGGAGACAGAAAATGCAGTTAAAATCACACCTATAAAAAAATAGCAAAAAATTAAGGAACATAGTCAAAACCTGAAGCCAGGATTTTGATGCCAGAGTGGGTAATCAGATGAGCCGGGGTCCGGAAGCCAGAAGTCAGCGTAGTAAGGAGCAAAAACAGGAACAGGTATAGGTAGAGAAGTCAGCCAGGCCAAGTCATACACAGGAACACACTGGAGATCATAGACCACGGAAGAGCACAGAGGGAATGAGCAAAACTGTTTAAATAGCCAAAAGGGGCTGGCTGTAGGCTGGACTATTGAGGCAGGTAGGTAACCAGGTGAGTCACTGTGGTAACAATGAGTGGATGGTAATTAAGCGACAGCTGAGCAGCCTTTGTGCACTGAAAGAAAAGAGCTGCTCCTAAATAGCAGGAGCCTAGTCTTGACAATTCTGTACACCAGCTGTATTGCAGTACATTTTTTGACAGTTTTGGAATTTTAGAGCAGCTTCAGATTGAAAAGAAAAAGTAACTTTTTATAGCATTAGAATACAAAATGGCTTGTGTTGCAATTTTACATGCTAAATAATTTTTCAATGAATGTGGAATTCCCCTATAAGGCTGGGTTCACACTTTTCTCCGCATCCAATTTGCATGACAGGAGACTGTGACTGGCTCTCAATGGAGCTGGTTCACACAGCTCTGGGGCGGTCTTCACTGGAAAAGGGTCCTGTGCATCTTTGGCTCCATTTCAGGTCCAAATTCAGACAAAAATTCTAACCTGATTCGCACCTGAAACAGAGAACAGGGATGCACCAAACCCCCTGCTGCAAGCCGCAGCCTCGGCTAATGTGAACCTGGCCTTAGACAAACTACCTTTCTGAAGGGCCCAATGAGCTATTGTGAAATGGAGCCCTGGCTAATGGAAGCATGACATGTCTAAAGGAGAGACTTTGTAACTTTAACTGAAGAATAAGGTAGTTTACAGAAAGAGGTATTATTGGCCATTCCTGGCTTAAGGGTGGGGACTGGGTTCCTGTTTATGTATGACTGGGGATAATGAGCCTGAGATTGTGGTGAACAGGGGCTATTAACAGAGTGACACTAATGCCGCGTACACACGATCGCACATTCCGACAATAAAATCCATGGGTTTTTTTTTGACGGATGTTGGCTCAAACTTGTCTTGCATGCACACGGTCACACAAATCTTGTCGGAAATTCCAAACGTCAAGAACACGGTGACGTACAACATGTACGATGAGCCAAGGAAAATGAAGTTCAATAGCCAGTGCGGCTTTTCTGCTTGATTACGAGCATGCGTGGAATTTTGTACGTCAGAATTGTGTACACACGATCAGAATTTCCGAGAACGGATTTTGTTGTCGGAAAATTTGAGATCCAGATCTCAAATTTTGTTTGTCTGAAATTCCGACGGAAAATGTCCGCTGGAGCCTACACACGATCGGAATTTCTGACAACAAGCTCCCATCGAACATTTGCCATCAGAAAATCCGACCGTGCGTACGCGGCATTAGTGTGCTGTGGTGAATTGGAGGTGGTGAAAAAAGGATACCCGGTTTAATAGTGACTGTGACATACTATAGCCAAATAACCAGTAATTCTGAAAATACATGGACAGCAAATGGGCAACTTTGACATTATATAATGGTAAAGCATTCAAAAGTAACAAAATCACATCAAGGTGACAAGATGTTCACTAACATTGCATAGTCAAAATAGATCCAAGAACATACATATATGTAATACTTACCACTTCAGCCCGGAAGGATTTTCCCCTTTAATGACCAGGCCATTTTTTGCGATATGGCACTGCGACGTTGTACCCAAACAAAATTTTTTTTTTTCAAATATAAATTTTATTATTTTTCCATAAACAAAGAAAAAAGGAAAGAGAAAAGAGCATCAACATAGAGAACATGTTACAGTGTTCAACATCCTATTTGTTGTTCACGGTGAGTACACGACCTAATGTTAATAATTACATCGATATCAATGGATGAACATTCAGTGATTACGATTAACATTTACTGAGAGAAATCATCTAAAAATGAGTATATATGATTAGTTTGTATCACTACTTCTTCGTAGTTATGTGTCTGGTTGAACCGTTTGTTCCCACAATTTGGAAATATCCCAAAAATCAAATAGTTGGGAACATAAAAATTCCACAAGGAGTGGAAGAAGAGAGAAGAAAGGAGGAGAAAAGAGCAAGAAAGAAAAAAGAGGAGGGAGAGCAGAGAGAATCAAGAAGGGATGAGGGGGATGAGGGGATGAGGGGAAGGAAAAAAAGGGGAGGGGGGATTGTGCGAGCAATAGACCCGGGTCTACTATGCGTATTGTCTGCTATAATGTTTTACTATCAATTGGCTAACATAGCCATTCCTTCATCTGAGTATATCAACATGATCCAGGGTGTCCATGCTTGGATATGTTGCTCTTGCTTGTTATGTGCTGTAAGGACTAGATCCTCCAATCTCCTGATTTCCTCCACTCTGCGTAGCCACATCCCTATAGACGGAGGTGAGCTTTTCTTCCACAGTAGTGGGATGCATAATTTAGCTGCATTTAACAAGTTCCGTACTATCGACTTTTTATATTTCCGTGTGGGGATAGTAGTGGCATGCAGCAGAATAAAAGCTGGGTCATCGCTGATCGTGTAATCCGTAAATTTTTGAGTGAGCGTTCGGACTGTCGTCCAGAAATGCTGAAGCAGAGGGCAAGACCAGAAGATATTGAGGAGTGTCTCTTTATCTGTTTGGCACCTCCAACATTTATATGAGGTGGCCTGGAAATACTTGTGAAGTCTGTTAGGGGTATAGTACCATCTAGTCAGTATCTTGTAGTTAAGTTCCTGAGTCTTTGTACAAATGGATGATTTCAGGGAGAATCTGATGATCGTTTGTTTTTGAACATTAGTAAACTGGCTTTGTAGGTCATTTTCCCATTTTTGTATGTATGTCAGGTCTGGTTGTTCTGGAGGAGAGTTGAGTAAAGTGTCAATTTTAGATAGTACTTGAGGTAAGACTCCCCCGTCTCTACAGTAGTCTTCGAAAGTCGTCAGGTCACGATTAAATTGTGCTGAATTGGGGATTAAATGTAAGAAATGGTGTAGCCGTATAGCTTCCCAAAACGACAGTTGGAATTGACCATTGTCTACAGTAAGGGTTTTATGGAGGGCCATGCAGTATCTACTAGAAAATGCGCGGCTCTGTCCCTGCCAGTTAATGCAAGTGTCCCATATCCTGTTTGCTTCAGGTCAGGAGGAAAGGCAGGATTACCTAGTATAGGATAAAGAGGGGAATTGTTAGTGGAGAGGGATGTTGCAAATATTGTGGATGCACCTATCTGGAGGGTAGTGCCGATTACAGGGTGTGACTTCAACGTTGAAGATAGCTGGTCGTAACACCAGACCCCTCCTTTCAATGTGGCTTCGGACTGTGCCTGCTTCAACCGTGTCCATAATTTGTTTTTATAATGGCAATTCCAATCTATTTTTCTGCCTAGATGAACGGCCAGATAGTAATTCTTTAAGTCTGGGAGGGCAATTCCTCCATAGTGCTTGGGTAGGGTCAAATAATGTCTACGTAACCTAGGTTTTTAGTTTGCCCAGATAAATTTGATAAAGAGAGAGTGCATTCGTTGAAAGTATTGGAATGGGTTTTGATCGGTAGGGCTTGAAACAAGTACGGGAATTTCGGAAGTATAGACATTTCGAGCAAATTACACCTGCCGAACCAGGAGTGAAGTCCTTTGCTCCATTCCTCCAGCAGTAATCGGGTCTCAGTAGGGGTGGGAAGTTGAGTTCAAAAGTACGTTTTAGGTCTTTTGGAATTAGAGTTCCTAGGTACTTTAGGCAAGCATCCGACCATTTAAATTTGAATTGTGATTGTAAAGCGTTCATTCTACCTGACAGTATATTGATCCCCATTGCAGCCGATTTATCAAAATTGATTTTTAGATTAGCTAAATTAACATATTTATCGAATTCCTTGAGGAGGTTAGGTAGTGATACCGCCGGTTAGTTAGAGAAAACATAAGGTCATCTGCGTAAGCAGAGACCTTATGTTGAATGCCATCTATAGTCACACTGGATATATCAGGGTTTGATAGCACAGTGCACAGAAAGGGTTCTAAGGTTAGGGCAAAGAGTAGAGGTGAGAGTGGGCATTCTAAATGGATGAGGTCTAAATGGATCTAAATGGATGAGGTCTGGCATGAACTGGATTAGATGTTGGCCAATACCTTCGTTAAGAGTTTAAGATCCACGTTCAGGAGGGATATGGGCCTATAGCTGCCACTAGCCGCCGGATCTTTGCCTTCTTTTGGTATGAGGGATATGTGTGCCCTCAGTGTGTCTCTAGGAAAAGAAGCTCCCTCACTCAAACCGTTAAACATCCTCACCATATGAGGGCCTAGGAGTGGTAGTAAAGTTTGGTAGTACTGCAGGGTAAGCCCATCTGGCCCCGGAGACCTGCCTGGTTTCATCCCTCCCATTGCTCTCTGTAGTTCTTCTAAAGTGATGGGGTCCTCTAGTCCGGCTCTGATCTCTGCTGGTAGTTGGGGAATCTGTGATGTGATAGTCATTTATCGTCATGTCGCTTGGTGGTCTAACTGGGAGATTATAGAGGGATGTGTAGTAGTCCCTACATTTTTTCGCTATCTGAGTTGGGGTGGTCTTTTTTTGTCCTGATGGGTCTACGATTTGGGGAATGTATGTGTTAAGTCGGTGGTTCCTTACCGCTTTTGCTAGTAGTTTCCCACACTTATTCCCCGACTCGTAGGAAAGTTTACGGCAAATTTGTAAGGCTGCTTTGGCTCTATATTGTAACAGATCGCCTGTTTGTTTTCTAAGGGACATCAGTTCTGTTTCTAGGTGTTCTAGGTGTTTTTTTGTGTTTTAGTTCTACGTCATGTATCTTCTGGAGGAGGTCGAGCAGCAAGCGTTCTCTTTCTCTTTTGATACGTGTACCATGTTTGATGAACACCCCTCTTATCACAGCTTTGTGAGCCTCCCATAAGATGCCTGGGTCACAGTCGTTTGGAAGTAGTGTTTCAGTTCAGTCTTGATGTCTGTCATGACTGCAGGTGTTTGTAGAAGGCTTTCGTTGAGTCTCCAAAACTAGATCTGGTGGTCAGGGAGGACGACAGGCAATAACGCATGGTGATGGGAGAATGATCCGACCAAGTGATATTGCCTATCTCCACGTTGTAGACCACTTCTAACTGATCATGGGGTATAAAGAAGTAATCTATTCTCGAGTACACTTTATGTGGAGCCGAGAAAAAAGTATAATCTCGTTCCCCAGAATGGTGTAGTCTCCAGACGTCTATCAATTGACCTGAAGTGCGCCTCCTGAATGAGCGCTATGTCAATATGGGCTCTTTTAAGGTCATTTAACAGCATACAGCGCTTTTCTGGTATATTCAGGCCCTTTGCGTTTATGGAAAAAATGTTGATAGTGCCCATCGTCTCCCGATTTAGGGGGGGTCAGGAGATGGAAAGCGGGATGAGGGAAGGAATAGGATGGGAAAGTACAGTGGGGTTAGAATGAGTAAGTAGCGGTAGAAGTTAAGAAGGAAAATAAGGTGAGAAAATGGCGAGAATATATTAAAGGCCGTCAGAGAAACGGCAGGTGACCGGCAGGGGAACCTTCCTGTCCGTAAAATGAGTGCAAATAAAACAATCTGCAAAGAAGCACGCCCCGGTACTCACCGGGTGATATGCTTCGTCCTACTGGGGAAGAGATAAGAGACGACCGGGAGAGGTTCTCCCAGCTCGATCCAGTCCCCCCAGATTGATAACGCAAATCAATTGTCAACCCGAAACATACACATGCATAACAGTGAATAAAACAAAGTGTAAAACAAGTAAAAACAGAACATCACAATTGAAATTAGGCCATCTGTCATATTATGTACGCCCCACCCCTCTATCCTCCGAGCCCACGGGTTTATGTGGCTATGGTATGTGTCTTGTCCCTCGGTAGTCGTCGTGTTGGGGGTAATGGGGGAGAAGTGTATAAGGATCTCAACCCCATAAAGTCTGATTTTGTGTGTCCACAATCCCCTTGGGTCATAATACTAGCAGGTCTGTTTAGTAAAACAACCAGACAGCCTTTAATAATACGGGAGCTGAAGGTCACTCCTCCCTCCCCCTTAAGTGCTGGTCTCCCTCTCCAATGGTCTTCCTGACTTTAGCTGAGTAAGTTGAAGGTTTTGACGTTTAGACGTCCGCTAAGTTGATATGTGTGTCTGCCAACCCTAAGGTCTATGTGGTATCCGTGGTGTCAATAGAAGTCACGTGAGTTCCCACTACACAATGTTACAAGAGGTCAAATATAGACATATCCACAGTTCTTTAGCGTGATTAAAAGGGGCATAGAAAAAACAAATCAGAACAATAACAATGTTTATGTGTTTAAACCTGTACTTGAGCATTGTGAGTATCTTCTGTCTCTGTAAGCCAGGGGGATGATGTTGCTGCAAATGAGGTAGCGGGGTCCCCCTGGTGACTGCTGTGACACCAGCTCCTTCATTGGCGGAATTCCTCCGTGTTCTACGAAAGGGTGGTATTCGGAAGGGCGAGATATGAGGGGGCCCAACCAAGTAAAACCATATCAGAGAGAAGGGGAGAAAATAACCGGAAAGATTCACACACATTTAGTCCTCGGCACACTTAGCATGTGTGGGCAAGGGACAAAGGACTTCTCCCCTCCTTCACCTGTTTCTCCCCCTCTAGTGATTCTCTTGGCACAAGACAGCATTTTATGGGTGGTTATGCAAAGGATTGGTGCTCCTGACTCTAATTGTGAGCAATCTACTCCACGGTAGTCTCCGAGAGTGTCAGTGTAGTCCCCAGGTAACCGGGCTCACAGTGCGCCAAAAATAAGGGGAAATTCCGCCTGCGCCGTTTCGACTCAGTGAAGGATTAGCTCAGGGGAAATGGGGGTTCATCTGCGGGGAGACCATCCATTAAAGTAGAATAAAGAACGTGGGGGGGGATAACAAGGAGGAAGGTCACAGACTGCAGGGGGGGCAAGTGCATAGGGCAAAGAAATGTATCTGGGTGGGGAATCAATGTCTCTCAGCTTAGCGCTCAGGCGCCGCCATTCAGTCCTCTCTTGGTGCATCTGCCGAGGTGTAGCGAGATCTGCACCGGCTCCTCTGTGGCCTCGGTGATCGGGCTCTCCTCAGAGCGGGGGGTGAAGCGTTGCAGCATCTGGAGCCAATCAGGCACCTCAATCGGATAAATTTCCATGAATGAGAACAGGGTGGGGAGGAAAGCAGGTGTCCGAAGGGTAAAGGATTATTGGACTTTCTTGAAAGTCACTGAGATGGGGAAGCGCCATCTATAAGTTATCCCAGCTTGTCTAGCAGCCTCCAGAACTGGTTTCAGGAGGGCTCTTCTCTGTAGTGTCGATCTTGATAAGTCTGGCATAATCCGTAGGACAGCTCCATCAAATTCAATGTCCCCCTTCTCCCAAGCCATCCGCAGTACCAGTTCTTTATGAGCATATTGGTGGATTCGACAGATGACATCCCTCGGATGGTCCGGGTTGGCCAAGCAGGGACCGAGGGCTCTATAAACTGGTCAAAGGATAGGTTATGTGGATAGAGCTCTCCCGTCATGTCCCTAAAGATCGCCAGAGTGGACGCCTCCAGGTCCTCAGTCCCAGTAGCCTCCTGAAGAAACCTAAGGTGCAGATTGTTACACCTGCTGCGGTCTTCTACCTCCTCTAACTGGAGTTGTTGTGTGAGAAGCATATTTGCATGAGCCGACATCCGCCGTTCTAGTGCTGACACCGAGTCCACACGGTCTGTTAATGACTGTACCTCTTGCCGCACCACTTCTATTTCCTGACGATGGGCTGCCTCCAATTTACTCACAATGGCTTCTATGTCTGCCCTAGTAGGATGTGCCTGCAAGAGCGCTTTCAGCTCAGCGTCAGCTCTCAGGGTCAATGGTGACTGAGGAGAGCGGGGGGCCCTGAAGATCCGATCGGAACATTGCCGGGACAGAATAGTCCAAGTTTGAAGTAGCCAGTGGTGATGTCAGGTCGGATGAGGCCTGCGGCTGATGTTCGCTGCGAGGATCAGACCTTGTGGTGTAATCTTGGTGTTCGGGGAGGCCCCAAGGTTGTTTGAGAGAAATCTCTGTATGTCTCAACTCCTGCGTGGCTTGGGGGACACCTGCTTTTGATATCTGCCCCTCTGCTTGCCAGTGGAGTACATGCCGGGTAGAACGGGTGAATAGTTACTGTTCCAAAGCTGGTTAAGGACGGGCCGGACCAGGAGTTCCTCAGGCACACGTCTTCACATGGCCATGTCCAGACCATGCCCCCCCAAACAAAATTTATGTCCTTTTTTTCTCACAAATATAGATTTCTTTTGGTGGTATTTGATCACCTCTGCGGTTTTTATTTTTTGCGCTATGAACAAAAAAACACGGACAATTTTGAAAAAAAGCAATATTTTTTACTTTTTGCTATAATAAATATACAAAAAAAATGTAAAAAACGAATTTCTTCATCAGTTTAGGCTATTATGTATTCTTCTACATACTTTTGATAAAAAATCGCAATAAGAGTATATTGATTGGTTTGCGCAAAAGTTATGACGTCTACAAAATAGGGGATAGATTTATGCCATTTTTATTATTTATTTATTTTTTACTAGTAATGGCGGCGATCTGAGATTTTTATCATGACTGCGACATTGTGGCAGACAGAGCGGACACTTTTTTGGGACCACTGACCTTTATGCAGCGATCGGTGCTATAAATAGCCACTGATTACTGTGTAAATGTCAATGGCAGGGAAGGGGTTAACATCAGGAGCGATCAAGGGGTTATATGTGTTCCCTAGGTGTGTTTCTAACTCTGAGGGGATAGGATTGACTAGAGGGGGAGCCAGATCGCTGTTCCTACTTAGTAGAAACAGATTATCTGTTTCTCCTCCTCTGGCAGGACCTGGATCTGTGTGTTTACACACACAAATCCAGGTTCTGGCTCTTGTGCTCTGATCGTGGGAGCCAGTGACGTACCATGGCGGCGATTAGCGCAGCCATGCCAAACTGCCACAGTATAACTGCGATGGATGGTTGGCAAGTAGTTAAACTGACACTAAATTCTGGTTTAAAAAAATACATTTTATTCATGTATGTTTTCTTAACTCAAAAAGTACCTTCTATTGCTCCCAGCCTCCCCCAAATCTCTTTTTTTTATTTTTTGCTGCTGTGATCCAACTTCCTGTTAGAGGGTGGCTTTGTTTGTTCTCCATGGCTCCATTGTAAGTACGAACGTAGCCACCCTCTTATGCTTGCTGCCAAAAATGGACCATGGATTAAGGACTATGGAATTTGTATGTGTATAGAGCAGTGCATGTGACTAGAAGTAGTCTCCAAGCTTGTGTAAGACGTTACAAGGAGGCAGAAAAACACAGTTAGAAATTATTTGAAAAATAGATTACAGGGCCATTAAATACTGAAAGTATATAGATTATTCTTGGAGAAAAAGGATATTGTTTAGTGTCACTTTAACTGAATTTATTTAAATGAATTACATATTGACTTATGTCATTCTAAATGTATGACCAGCTCTGCTCTAGCTCCAGGCAATGGAATCATCTCCAAGCTCTGGAGTCAAAGCCCTGCCAACCTGCATGAGTAAATATTGTGGACCTTATTGGACATTTATCTTTGCCATGAATGAGCAAAGGAAAGGTTCAAATGACATGTAATACTACAAACTGAATTCCTTTATATCACCAAATGTTTGTCAAATATCCATGAATGTATTAGTTTAGCAAAGAACACCAAGATGTCAATAAATATAATATATTGCCAGTACCATGTAAATGTAACATTTTAAATATGTTTTATTATGTTTAGCTTTCCAACAGCAAGAAATTATCTCATTAGTTTGGTTGTTCTCAGCTATTGCAGACTTTTATGTATGCAGTAGTATAGTGATTAGTACAGCAGCTTCTTACTAGTGAGGTCCTGGCTTCAAATCCCTCTATGATTGTATTTACACATGTACCAGTTTTTACATGGCTAATTACAGAATTGAATTATTGTTGTGAGGAAATTACTGTACATTGTGCGTGCCTCTTGCAGACAGAGAGATGGAAAGTTAGGCCTGGAGTAAGAAAAGAGAAGCATGGATGCAGGGCCCAAATGATTAGGTTAAAAGAGTTTTGGCATAGGAAGGGTTTTCTGTAGGTTCAAGTAAATAGGAGTCAAGTGGTACTTTATTAGTGGGTCAGGCTGGAACAGGTGGGGTTTCAGGAGATGGTCAATATGAGGGTCATAGCAAGTATTCAGTTGGAGGGTCCTAGGAAGTATTCAGTTGGAGGGTCTTAAGAAGTATTCAGTTGGAGGAGAGCTAGGTTTGGGAAAACCCTCCCCCCTGCTTTATTTTTGGGGATGATTTTGTATTCTGTTGGGGATAGTTACAGGTTTTGTGTGAATATGTCACAGCAGCTGGCGGGGTACAAGGTCCTTTAAAGTAGTCATTATGGGCAAAATGTACATTGGTAGGGACCTGTCTTAGGCACGACTCCCTTTATTTTGCATGGTTCAGTCACAGAGAACTGTGGGACCTTCAAAGTTGTGTCTGCAATTATTGGTGTTACTGGCTCTGAATCAGTGTGTTTGTGGCTTAGTGGCCTACCCTTTGGTTTTACGCTGGTACTCTGTTAAGTAGAGATGCCTCCAAGGACTTTGGGGTTCTATTCATACTGTATTAAATGTTAATATGTTAATTATACAAGGGCTGCTATGGCAATTAAATTCCCATTTGTGTAATGTGTGGCTATTTGGATAAATGGTGGAGTGGTGATCAAGCAGTATTAGAACCAAATCATCTTTAATATCCTAGTCATGATGGTGTGCATACTTTACTGAATGAATCATTTGTAAGATGTAAAAGCTCCAGTCTTTTGTTATACATTTCCTTACTCTTCAATGGTTTGTAAAAGATAAAAATATGCTCAGAGGAATGTGTAGGCTGACACTGTTGACCTCTGTTTTTAAAAATGCTAATTGTCTAAATGTCACAGTTGACCACTGGCTTCAATGCTTTCTGAGTAGTGATTTGGGAAAATTGTGCAGATCAGGAATGCTAACTTTCCAAATACTGAAGCCATTAAAGCCAAGAATACCACAATAAGTTTCTAAGGTGGTCCAATGATAAAACAGTAGATTCCAGGGTGTGGTTGACATCTTCCAGTGCAGCCAAGGATGGTGTTTGGTGTAGAAGCTTCTGGCTCAGAAGCAGTCAATATACAAACAAGGGAGGAGGATTAGTGGTAGGCCACAGTAAGAATTAAGCTTGCCATGTATGGATCGAAATTCGGAAGTTCAGCAGTGACCGGCTGATCCATGTGTGGGAATTGTGGTTGAACAGAAGCTGATCTACCGATCTCTTCTATGTAATGGTTCTGTCGAATGTAAAAAAGTGACTAATGTATGGGCTTTAGTATGAGCGTAGCCTTCAACTATTGCACTGCTCTCAGCACCAGGAACTCTGTGGTTAAAGTGGTTGCAAAGGCTCATTTTTTTCCTATAAAAATAACAAACATGTTATACTTGGTCTGTTGCAGTGAATTTGTGCAGAGCAGCCCAGATCCTCCTCTCCTCGGGTCCCTTGTCTGTGCTCCTGCCCCTCCCTCTTGTTCAGTGTCCCCACAGCAAGCAGCTTGCTATGGGGGCACCCGAGCCAAGTCACAGCTCCCAGTGACCATTCAGACATGGAGCCCCGACCTGGCCCTGCCCCCTCTCTCCCCTGATTGACTAGCTGACTTTGATTGACAGCAGCAGGAGCCAAGGGCGCTGCTGCTGTGTCTCAGCCAATCAGGAAGGGGAATCTGGATGGCTGAGACACTCATGGACATCGCTGGACAGAGAGGAACCTCAGGTAATTGTTAGTGGGACTGAGGGGGACTGCTGCTCACAAAAGGCTTTTTATTTTAATGCATAGAATGCATTAAGATAAAAACCTTCTGCCAATACATTCCCTTTAAATCTACAAGCAGTAACTATCCAGTCCATATAAATATTATAATCCCTGCGCTATACCCAAAGTTAATAGTGAATGAAAAGAATATTTATAGGTATATGTATAAAAAAAAAAATCGACACATATCATATAACATTCCCCAATCTCATATCTGGTAAAAAAAAAAGTGAAAGTGTCCCTCAAAATGTATATAGCTGGGACAGCTCTGGTTGACCTTACCATTGTGTAGGTCAACCTTTGAGGTAAGAGCCAGCAGAGACAGGTGGTGGGATACAGCAGTGGCGCATGTTTCTCTTTTCGTTTATATGGTTTTACACATTATACATGGAACACGCATGCAATGAAACACATTATTTGAATGAGGATATCACATAGCCTCTAGGAAGAAGACAGTTGACTTTTTTTTTATCTTAATTAGGATTGGCACTTGATAATGATAATTTGTGATTATATTAGTATACTTTAATATATTTTGAGGGGAGCTTTCATATATGAGATTGGGAAATGATATATGATATGTGTTGATTTTTTTTTTTATACATACCTATAATTCTATTGTGCGGCACTTAGGGGTTTATTTACTAAAGGCAAATCCACTTTGCACTACAGGTGCACTGCAATTGCACTTGGAAGTGCAGTCACTGTAGATCTGAGGGGGACAAGCAGGGAAAATAAAAAACAGCATTTTTGCTTGCACATGATTGGATGATAAAATCAGCAGATCTTCCCCCTCATTTCACATCTTCCCCTCAGATCTACAGCGACTGCACTTCCAAGTGCAAAGTGGATTTGCCTTTAGTAAATAAACCCCTTAGTGTCCATCCAGTGCTGAAAGCAAATGTATCAGGGAAGTGATAAATATGGCCTGTGTTGGCAGGCTTTTGTTCACTTTGCCCTCGTACACACTGAACATGGCTTTGAAATCATACAAGTTCATCTGAACTCGCACAATTTTAAAGCCACGTTTCAGTCTGACTTCGGGGGCAACGTGAAAGACATCTGTGCAGGTTCATGCACAGATGTCTATTGAAATTGCCCCCAAAGTCGCCAAAAGTAGTGCAGGAACTACTTTTGGAAATCGGTGCAGCAATTGCCGGCAATAGGCTCCAATTTGACATGTGATTTGATCTGTTAAATAGCGACGATATGAACTGGGGCTTCAAGCTAGTTTGTCACTCCCATACTCCCAAGTCTTGAAGCAGGTCAACTGCAGGTTAAATGCGCCTGTCAATTAATTCCGTATAATTTAGAAGCATTTCAAACCAATGATGATTCAGTTTATGGCCCCAAAATGAGAGAAGCACCTAGTACACTGTGAATAAGTAACATGATGACTCAGAGTATCACTGACAACCTACAGTTCCACTGGATTCTGAAAATACTTATAGCTCCTGTGGTACTCTAATGCCCCGTACACACGGTCGGATTTTCCGACGGAAAATGTGTGATAGGACCTTTTTGTCGGAAATTCCGACCGTGTGTGGGCTCCATCACACATTTTCCATCGGATTTTCCGACCCACAAAGTTTGAGAGCAGGATATAAAATTTTCCGACAACAAAATCCATTGTCGGAAATTCCGATCGTGTGTACACAAATCCGACGGACAAAGTGCCACGCATGCTCAGAATAAATAAAGGGATGAAAGCTATTGGCCACTGCCCCGTTTATAGTCCCGACGTACGTGTTTTACGTCACCGCGTTTAGAATGATCGGATTTTCCGACAACTTTGTGTGACTGTGTGTACGCAAAACAAGTTTGAGCCAACATCTGTCGGAAAAAATCCTAGGATTTTGTTGTCGTAATGGCCGAACAAAGTCCGACCGTGTGTACGGGGCATAACAGTGGGGAAAATAATTATTTGGTCCCCTGCAGATTTTGTAAGTTTGCCCACTTGCAAAGAAATTAAGGGTCTATAACTTTTATCAATGTTCTATTTTAAATGATAAAGAATGAATAGCAACCAAAAATCCAGAAAAAAACACATAAAACAAATGCTATAAATTGAGTTGCAGTTCAATGAGTACAATAAGTATTTGATCCCCAAGCAAAACATGATTTAGTACTTGGTAGAGAAACCCTTATTGGCAAGCACAGAGGTAAGACATTTCTTGTAGTTGGTGACCAGGTTTGCACACATCTCAGGAGGGATTTTGGTCCACTCTTCTTTACAGATCTTCTTGAAATCCTTTCCTGACTGTCACGTGGCAGCTCAAAGTTTCAGATCCCTCCATACATTTTCTATAGGATTAAGGTCTGGAGACTGACTAGGCCACTCCATGACCTTAATGTTCTTCTTCTTGAACCACTCCTTTGTTGTCTTGGTGGTATGCTTTGGGTCATTGTTATGCTGAAAGACCCATCCACAACCCATCTTCAGTATTCTGGCTGGGGGAAGAAGATTCTGATCCAAGATTTTACCATACATGGCCCCATCCATTGGATCCTCAATGCGTCAAAGTCGGCCTGTACCTTTAGCAGAGAAACAGCCTCAAAGCATCATGTTTGCACTTCTGTGCTTGACTGTAGGGATGGTGTTCTTAGGTAGATAGTCAGAATTTTTCTTCTTCCAAACATGGCGAGTTGAGTTAATGCCAAAGAGCTAAATTTTGGTTTCTTCTGACCACAGAACTTTCTCTCAATCCTTCTCTGAATCATTTAGATGTTCAGTGGCATGACTGTACATGTGCCTTCTTGAGGAGGGGGACTTGCCGTTTTTGGAGGAAGAGAAGTGCTGACTATGACCCTAAGAAAACCATCCCTACAGTCAAGCATGTAGGTGGAAACATTACGCTTTAGGGCTGTTTCTCTGCTAAAGGTACAGACCAACTTTGCTGCATCGAGGGGCCAATGGATTAGACTGTAAGCTCTTCTGAGCAGGGCCCTCTTAATCCTCTTGTATTTTATTGTATTGTAACTGTATTGTCTCCTTTTATACTGTAAAGCGCTGTGTAAACTGTTGGCGCTATATAAATCCTGTATAATAATAATATATTAATGGGGCCATGTATTGTAAAATCTTGTATGAGAACCTTCTTCCCTCATCAAGAACACTGAAGATGGGTCATGGATGGGTCTTTCAGCATGACAATGACCCAACAAGGCAACAAAGAAGTGACTCAAGAAGAAGCACATTGAGGTCATGAAGTGACCTAGTCAGTCCCCAGACCTTAATCCTCTAGAAAATGTATGGAGGGAGCTGAAACTTCAAATTGTCAAGCAACAGCCAAGAAACCTTAAGGATTTAGAGATCTGTAAAGAAGAGTGGAGCAAAATCCCTCCTGAGATGTGTGCAAACCTGGTAACCAAATACAAGAAATGTCTTACCTCTGTGCTTTGGTTTCTCCACCAAGTAGTAAGTCATGTTTTGCTTGGGGATCAAATACTTATTTTACTCACTGAACTGCAACTCAATTTATAACATTTTTATAATGTGTTTTTTCTGGATTTTTGGTTGATATTCTGTCTCTATCATTTAAAATACACCTATGATAAAAATTATAGACCCTTCATTTCTTTGTAAGTGGGCAAACTTACAAAATCTGCAGGGGATCAAAACATTATTTCCCCCCACTGTATACAAATTATGCTTAATGGCACAAAATCTCCTCAGTGGCTATAAAAAAGGGAAAAACGGCACAAGGGAGGGCCTAAGGTCATGCAAGTTACCATGGGAAGTCTGCCAAACATTCCCATTACCTAAAAATTACAACAATGTTTGTGACCTACTGCAGATATATGTCCAAATCAAGCAAATCTGTGCAATCTGGTCAGTTTCTAGATTACTTAAATGTGTTGTTTCATTTCTAATCCTGATTATTTTTGTGCATACTAGCACAGCTGCAAACTTGAAAGGGCTTGAGGCTGACTTGAGGACCAAAATACAATATAAAAATACGAATCCAGCATCATTCCATCCAAACAAGCTGATGAGATGCGGAGGCAGACTGTAAATCATGTTTGTGCATCCAGTTGACACTCCAGGCTTATTTCTGGAAGATTACAGCTAGAGCTAGTAATACAGCATTCTTGTCCCATCAATATATTTCTAATGATGTATTTTGCTGTGCACTCTATATTCCCAACATGAATCCTTCTCTTATCATCTTACATGTTTAAAATCAGAAGCTACTCTACAAATTCTGGTCCAATCTTACTAAAGGCTACTATTAAAAGGCAACTACACAACTTGACTATTTAACCATTATCAGGTCACCGATGGCAGTTTTATTTTTATAAATGGTTAAAAAAATATATATATAGTTCTTGATATTTTGAAATTACTGTTTTAAAGTGGAGTTCTACCTTAATTTGCATGCATGTCCGCATGCTGATCGCTCCACCATTCCTTTTTGGATAGTGTCATTTTTTTTTTTTAAATATATAGTACCTTTTTTGATAAAAAAGCTCCACTTCCATCCAAACCTCACTGAGCTGAGGTACGTCAAATCCTTATTAGCATTAGCTCCTGGGATACCAGTTTAATAAATCCCAGGAATCAATGGGCATCCTCCATGGCTAGCATTGTATTGTTTCTAAACCTGAAATGATGCAATGCTAAACTTCATTGCTATGGCTGTGGTAAAGTCCCACTGCACATGCACGAGATTGGGAGGTGCTTGCTGGGTAGCCAGCAGCACCGTATCCCGGAAGAGACTACTAGTGGGCTTCAGATGCCCACACTCAGAATGGATACTTGCTGGATCAGGAGGGTACAGTGAGTACCAATACTTTTAATAACACAGAAAACGTTTTCAGATGTAGCATATACCAATTTTTAAAACATAATTGACTACTATCACGGGGGTGATAAAAACAAAAAAGGCTGGAACTCCGCTTTACATTGCACAGATGACAAAGGAGAATTAAAGCATACCATAAAGAAGGGGTTCCTTTTCTCCTAGTATATTCACTGCTTATCCTCATGGTTTAATTGGCCTACTCCTGCCTTTTCACCTTACTACAAGGCAGATGTTTGATCAGGTGGCTCAATCTGGTGGATGCCTGGTACTGTAGGCCTCATTTATACAAATGTCTTTGTTGTCTCAAATAAAGCCAAGATTCAGTTGTGAGATTTCACTGCATTCTTTTTATTTCAAATCCCCGTACACAAGGCCATAATGATAGCTTCATGCTCTCATTGCTGGAATACAAAATGTATGTACTATTATTAGAGAATTACTGCAATCCAGACTTATTCTTCTATATGTGGCCTTTGGGAGGGCCTGATTGCATGCACCAAGTTGATTTCTGAGGGCAGTTCATCTCACCTGTGGATAGATTATATACACAGTGCCTTGAAAAAGTATTCATACCCCTTGACATTTTCCAATTTTTTTCATGTTACAACCAAAAGCGTAAATGTATTTTATTGGGATTTTATGTGATAAACCAACACAAGATGGCACATCATTGTGACGTGGAAGGAAAATTATAAATGTTTTTCAACATGTTTTACAAATAAATATCTAGAAATTGTGGTGTGCATTTGTATTCAGCCCTGTTTACTCTTATACCCCTAACTAAAATATAGTGCAACTGCCTTCAGAAGTCACCCAATTAGTAATCAGAGTCCACCTGTGTGTAATTTAACCTCCGTATAAATACAGCTGTTCTGTGAAGTGCTCAGAGGTTTGTTAGAGAACCTTAGTGAACAAACATCATGAAGTCCAAGGAACACACCAGACAGGTCAGGGATAAAGTTGTGGAGAAGTTTAAAACAGGGTTGAGTTATAAAAAAAATATCCCAAGCTTTGAACATCTCACAGAGCACTGTTCAATCCATCATCCGAAAATGGAAAGAGCATGGCACAGCTGCAAACCTACCTAGACATGGCTGTCCGCCTAAACTGACTGGCCGGGTAAGGAGAACATTAATCAAAGAAGCAGCCAAGAGTCCCATGGTAACTCTGGAGGAGCTGCAGAGATCCACAGCTCAGGTGGGACAATCTGTCAACAGGAAAACTATTAGTTGTGCACTCCACAAATCTGGCCTTTATGGAAGCATGGCAAGAGGAAAGCCATTGTTGAAAGAAAGCCATAAGAAGTCCGTTTGCAGTCTGTGAGAAGCCATGTGGGAGACACAGCAAACATGTAGTAGAAGGTTCTCTGGCCAGATGAGACCAAAAATTAACTTTTTGGCGTAAAAAGCAAAATGCTATGTGTGGCAGAAAACTAACACTGCACATCACCCTGAATACACCATCCCCATCCCCAACCCCAACATGGTGGTGGCAGAATCGTGTTGTGGGGATGCTTTTTTTCAGCAGGGACAGGGAAGCTGGTTAGAGTTGATGGGAAGATGGATGGAGCCAAATACAGGGGAAAAACCTGCTGAGTCTGAAAAAGACTTGAGGCTGGGGCAGAGGCCCCCCCCCCATCCATCTGTCCGGCCCCCAGATCTACATACAGGGCGCTGGTCATGGATTCCAATGGGAGGGAGGGGTGTTTTTTTTTTTAAGCACGTGATTAGAGCCAGAGGCTCTAATAGGCTTCAAAAAAAGGGTGGGCTCGGGGCTCAGAGCACTATGCTCCGAGCCCACCCAGTTGTGTGACAATTGCGAATGAATATTCACTATTACCACACTGATTCTCCTCCTGGCCAATCAGGAAGCGGGTTTTGAGAACCCATTGCGGCCGTGATGCAGTCTGTGCTCTCTGGGAACACACGACTCTCAGCTCCGCTGCCTACTCCTCCTCTCAAATCAGCGGCTCCAGCTGCTCCAGGTCGCTCCAGGCTGCTCCAGGGGGACAATCTCAGAGGCTGTGCCTGGACACTTGCTCCTGCTATCACCCATTGGGGATCGGATCTCCGGTGAGTGACTGAGCCATGTACACCTAAATGGGTTTAAGTGAGTGGTGCGGACTGGAGCGGGGGGGATCATGGTCAAGTCTAAAGGCTGCCCCCCCGGCTGATGGAGGTTCACCTTCCAGCAGGACAATGACCCTAAACATACAGTCAGAGCTGCAATGGAATGCTTTAGATCAAAGCATATTCATGTGTTAGCCCAGTCAAAGTCCAGACCTAAATCCAGTTGAAAATCTGTGGCACAGACACTCTCCACCCAATCTGACAGAGCTTAAGCTATTTTACAAAGAAGAATGGGAAAAAATGTCACTCTCTAGATGTGCAAAGCTGGTAGCCTTGCAGCTGTAATTGCAGCGAAAGGTGGTTCTACAATATATTGAGTCAGGGGGGCTGAATACAAATGCACGCTACACTTTTCAGATATTTATTTGTAAAAAAAAATTTAAAACCATTTATCATGTTACTTCCAGTGCACAATTTATGTGCCACTTTGTTTTGGTCGATCACATAAAATCAAGATAAAATACATTGACGTCTTTGGTTGTAACATGACAAAATGTGGAAAATTACAAGGGGTGTGAATACTTTTTCAAGGCACTGTGTATATATATATATATATATATATATATATATATATATATATATACACATATACATATACACACATAAAGCGGGTAAAATAAGTATTGAACACTTCACCATCTTTCTAGGTAAGTATATTTCTAAAGGTGCTATTGACATGAAATTTTCACCATGTCGGTAACAACCCATGCAATTCATACATACAAATAAGTTCAGAAATTAAGTTATGTGTAAAAAAATTGGAATGGCACAGGGAAAAATTATTGAACATGCTAACTGAAATGTATTTAATATTTTAATACTCTGTAGCGCTGGTAGATTTTCATCTATCGCTTATAGGTAAATTTAGTGGATTATCTGTTTTATACATAGTCAGATTTAGCCTCTGTTGAAGTTTGGCTGTGTTGCATGTAGTTTCACACTGTGCCTGTGGGTGTCGTTGTCGCCATGGGTCGGTGTTGGAAAGGCAATGCGCTGAAGCGTATGGGTGCTCTTCTGTCTCGGAGATAACTCGGTGGAGGTGGTCCTCCGAGTTGCATTCTGGGAGAGGGTATTTATGGGACAGACGCCATGATTAGTGGTTTTTTTCCGCTCCACCTGCTGGCCCTCCTGGCCGACAGGTATGTGTTAGGAGTACTACCGCGTGGTCCTCCGACCGGGAGGATCACGTTGCTGCAGCGTGTGGGTGGGCCCAGAAGCCTGTCTGGGGCCTACCACAGCGGTGAGGGAATGGTCCTGTGCTGTCTGTCCTACGGGAAGAAGCTGGACAACTGAGAAGATCCCAGGGGAGGACCCATCATGGAAGGATCATGCAGAGTGCTGGTCTGGAGAGGGGCCTGGTGACTCAGTTGGAGGACGCATCCTAAAGTTAACCTACCGCATAGTACTGCCGGGTCGGTTTAAAGGTTCTAGTGCTGTGTTTGCTGTCCATCTTAAACCATTACATCCTGTGGCAGAGGATCGTACGGGTTTCTATTCCATTCAAGTCTGTGGCAGAGACTTTTGTTCGTGCTGCGTGCCTGTTGCTAGGTTAGTGAGAGAAACCTATCCGGGCGGGCAAAGTTTCAACTCTAAAAGGAGAGTATTTTCATCTACAAGATTCCAATTCATAATTCTACATCAAGAAAAGGTATTTGAACTTCCCTGCAACTCTTCTGCTACCTCTTTCCTGCTACTTCCTTCAGTTACTCTTTATTAAAGCTTTGGAAAAGATACTTAAGTGTCTGGTGTCTACATTGTCTGGTATTAAACTCAACGGGACCCTAGACCCGGTTCTGGTGAAATTGAGGTAACAAAGGTGATGGTAACAGCCCGCTTTAAACCAGCAGCTCCACCGTGAGTAAGTGCTACAACTTTATTTAATACTTTGTAGAAAATCCTTTGTTGGTAATGACAGCCTCCTGTATGGAGAAACTAGTCGCATGCATTGCTCAGGTGTGATTTTGGCCTATTATTCTTCACAAACAGTAAATCTTGAAGGTTCCGTGGGCCTCTTCTATGAACTCTGATCTTTAGTTCTTTCCATAGATCTTTAGTTCTTTCCATAGATTTTCTATTGAATTCAAGTTAGGTGATTGGCTGGGCCATTCTAGCACCTTTATTTTCTTTCTTTGAAACCAGTTGAGAGTTTCCTTGGATTTGTGTTTGGGATCATTGTCTTGCAATGTGTCCACCCTTGTTTAATCTCCATCATCCTGGTAGATGGCAGCAGATATTTATCAACAATGTCTTGGTACATTTTTCCATTCATCCTTCCTTCAACGATATGAAGTTTGCCAGTACCGTATACTGAAAAACAGCCCCACACCATGATGTTCCCACCTCCAAACTTCACTGTTGGTATGGGGGTGTTTTTGGGGTGATGTGCAGTGCCATTGGACCTCCAAACATGGAGTGTATTATGGCATCCAAAGAGTTCAATTTTGGTCTTATCTTATCTCCCAGAATTTCACAGGCTTGTTTAAATGTTGTGCAGTAAACTTTAAAGAGCTTCAACATGTTTTTTTTTTCAGCAATGGAGTCTTGCGTGGTGAGTGTGCATACAGGCCATGGCGGCTGAGTGCATTACTTATTGTTTTCTTTGTAACAATTATACCTGTTAATTCCAGGTCTTTCTGATGCTCTCCACAGGTGGTCCTTGGCGCTTGGACAACCCTGCTGATAATTCTTTTCACTCCTCTGTCAAATATTATGCGAGGAGTCCAATCACAGCTGATCACATGTTAACAAGGAAGTGCAGTTTATTGACTCGCCTCACCTCACACTGAGAGTGAAAGGTGAGGAGAGACGATCAGCAGCATTTCCTCACAGGGGAGACCTGTACAGGTAATCAGTGCCCTTATTATCAGTGCAGCCCAATATTGCCCATCAGTGATGCCAGTTTGTGCTTATCACTGATGCCAATTTGTGCCCATCAATGATGCCTTTTAGTGCCCATCAGTGCCCCCTATCTGTGCCGCTTTTTATTGCCCTGTGCCGCCTATCGGTGCCCATCAGTGCTGCATATTAGTGCCTCCTCATCAGTGCCGCCTCATCAGTGCCCATCAGTGCAGCTTCATTAGCGTACATCAGTGAAGGAGAAAAATAACTTATTTACAAACTTTTATGACAGAAACGAAGTAAAAAACTTTTTCTTCAACATTTTTGGTCTTTTTTCATTTTTTAAGCAAAAAAATAATGAACCCAGCGGTGATTAAATATCACCAAAAGAAATCTCTATCTGTGTGAAAAAAATGATAAAAATTTATTTTGGGTACAGCATTGCATGACCGCACAATTGTCATTCAAAGTGTGACAGCACCAAAAGCTGAGAATTGGAAAATTGGCCTGGGCAGGAAGGGGGTAAAAGTGCCCGACATTGAAGTGGTTAATTACCATCACCTTGTATGTTTGTGTTTTTTTCCCTCAGATATTGTCCCATTACCATTCTGCTAAAACTTTGTGTATTAGTACTGACTGGAACTTGAAGAAGGGGGGCACACCCCAAAAGCTTGTCCTGAAAATTTGGATGTATGTGCAAAAGAAAAATGATCACAGACAGCATTCAGCTGTTTTTGTTGTAAGTGCACTAATACCATACCTCCCAACATTTTGTGATAGGAATGAGGGAGACCTACTAACAAATGTATGTAGGCATAGGACACGCCCCCTGCCACGCCCCCCTTAAAGGAGAATTAACCAAAGAAAAAGGTTAATTAAATCCACAAGGACTTTTTTTTACCACTACTATTCCTTTTTATTGGCTTTTAAAATGTACAAATGCAGCAATTTAGAATGTGGATAAAAGGTTTAGCACTGGGAAACACTTTTTGAAAGATAAAAAGTGCATTTTATATACAACTGTATAGAGCAGACCAAAATGAGGGACAAATGAGGTGGAATGAGGGACAGAGGGGCATTGCTCCAAATCAGGGACAGTCCCTCCAAATCGGGGACAGTTGGGAGCTATGACTAATATAGCAACAATCACCTTAAAGTGTTACTAAACCCAGGACCCTGCATTCACTGTATCTGGTCTCCCACAGTACACATAACATGGAAATTTTAGTACATTTTAGTAAATATAAACTGCTAAATACTTTTTATCATTAGCAGTTAAAGCAGTCTTGTGACTTCTATCAGTGTCTGGTTAAAGCTTGTAGGAGGAGTTTTCATTCTGCTCTGACTGTCCTATCAGGCTGCAGGACTCCTGCCCCTCTGTCTGGACAGTGCTGATTGGCTCTGTGCTGATCACATACACTGTTCCAAGAAGAAAAAAAACTCTCTGGCAATACACACCAAACTGAGCTTGAGCAGCTTGTCCCCTAGCCTCTGTTCTATCAGGAGATAGATTAGGGACAATGGAAGAAGGGGAGGAACGGAGAAGACAGGATCAAACAGCCTTTTTACACAATGCAGAGGATTAACCCCTTAGGTTCCACAGTGAGTATAACAAGCATGTTTTATTGCATATGCAGACTGGTTTGGGTTTAGTGACACTTTAAGCTTGAATATATAATTAACTTTTAATGTATAGCATGGTTGTGATTATTTGTATTTTTTTTTCTTGTTCAAAAGTCAAATACATGACTGAACAGCCAACAAAACAAGCAAGCCCGCCTATCAATATTCCCTCACATACCAGCCCAGAATTGCTATATTGCCATTTCAAGCTTGACTAGGGTACAGCCATTGTATTTACCACTATAATTGCTTATGGGTACTTTTGTGTGGGAAAGGTATAAGCAAATCGAATTCAGGTTTCCAGACTTGCACAAGTCTCATTCCATAATTATTACAAACGCTGGGTAGTTTTCTGTTTTGAAAGCGTGTCTGTTCCAATTAGATTGATTCTGATCAATTGCTTCTGTCGCTCCTCTTGTTCCTGCAGTATCCCTCATTGTTTCTCTTATGTTGTAAGCATATCCTTACTGATTATTTATACAATGGCAAAAGCCCTGCCTTTATTTCTGCATTGATTGCTGTACTTAGTGCACCTGATGCTGCAGAGACTGAGTGGGAAGCCTAGATCTGTTTATCTATCGTTTCCATCAAAGCTCCTGCTGTTTCAAGTGATTTCCATTTATGAAATGCTGCCTGGGAATAACATTTTTATTTGATGAAGTGAGGCGCACTCGCATTCAAAATATGAACAAATCACTTACAGGCACAGTAACACGGCAAGTGAAACTGACCCATTTTCCCTTAAATGGTGTGACAGCAGATTCATCATCCTTAAATCATTGACTTTTATTGAAGTCTAATGTCTATGTGGCCCCAGTATTCAGCCTGTGACAGGTCTTGATAATTGCGTTGCAGAATAGAGACAGCAAACGAGTGATCGGTGAATTTAATCTGAGGCACTCGTTGTTTTCCTTCCTATCAGGTGTAACAGCATAAACCGTCAAAACAAAAGCAACGCAGAAAAAACACAGGAAGATTAATAAGCAAGGTCACAACAGCTAAAACAATTCATGTAAAATAGCAAATCTTCCTGATTGTAGTCTATGGGGGCCATTCAGACTCAATATGTTTATTAATATTTGTTTCAGCTTTGTCTTTGTGTATTATTTGATTTTCTTACTGTAGGTAGAAGACAAAACTTAGCACTTTCCAAAGCACCCTGTTACATTCCTGTCAGTCCTTGCACACACTCCTTAGGACCTTTAGGCTGCTTTCACACTGAGGCGCTTTACAGGCACTATAGCACTAAAAACAGTGCCTGCATAGCACCTGTAAAGAGCCTCTCCTCATACTCCAGTGTAAAAGCCCGAGTGCTGCGCTGGCAGGACGCCAAAAAAAGTCCTGCAAGCCGCATGCTTGCAGCGCTGTAGGAGAGGTGTATACACCGCTCCTAAAGCGCTCCTGCCCATTGAAATCAATGGGCAGCGCCGCCGAACTGCCAGCGGTTTTAACCCTGTTTCGGCCGCTAGTGGGGGTTAAAAGCATCCAGCTAGCGGACAAAAACCTCCGCAAAAACGACGGTAAAGCGCCGCTAAAAATAGCTTTACCCCCGCTTTACCCCTAACGCCCCAGTGTGAAAGTAGCCTTAAAGCCAGCATGGGTGCCTTAGTCACAATGGCTTTGGACTGGCTAATAAAGCACCTGGATGAAAATATAAACTCCATGCAGATATTGTTCCTGGTAGGAAATAAACCCAGTCCCTTGCCAGCGGTGTTCAGGCCAGAGAACCATCAAACTGATGCCAAAACATACCCTGAGGCCAGGTTCACACACATGCGGTGTGGGTTCACAGCATGGGGTTCGATGCATCCCTGTGCACCAATTTAGGTGCAAATCAGGTCTAAATTTTTGCCTAAATTCGCAACTGATTTGGAACCAAAGACTCACAGGACCCTTTTTTAAATGCGGACCGCGGCCGCCCCGAAGCTGTATGAACTGGCTCCATTGAGGGCCGGTCACACTCTCCTGTCATGCAAATTGGATGGAGGGAAAGCCACATCCAATTCGCATATGTGTGATCAAAGGAATGGCTGCACACCATGCTGGTATCTAAATCAATTTTAATGAAGTGACTGTATGTGTCAGGAAAGGCATGGCCGTGCAGCAGGAATTGCATGGCAGGGACACACGTTCTCGGCGCGTCTGCGCGCACACGCAAGCACCTGTTACCAACACTAGCGACAAAGGGGCTATTTAAACTAATTGCACCAAGGACTCTGCTGTTTGGGCTACAGCTTCTGTGTGTTCTGACCTGTTACCTGTGCTGACCTCTGATCTTGATCCGGCTTGTTCTCACTAATGCTGTCTGCTTAATACCCAGACCCCGACTTGTTTTGGACTTCTCTTCTGCCTGCTGCTCTGCTGATCTCCTGAACATTACCGACTCGGCTTGCCTGACCCTGCACCTGCTCATCTAGCCCACTACGGCTCTGCTCTGCAAATCGCATGCGCTTTCTGCTTCTGCTGTGATTCCAGCCTGCCACAGCTCTGCTCTGCCTAACCATTACCGACCTGCCTGCTGTATATCCAGCTAAGGGCAACCAACCATACTGAATACTGGACTGACCCTAGGCACTCCTACGTCACCGTGCTTCTGTGGCTGCTGTCTCAACCTCAGTGGCCCACAAGCCGGTGTGGTACGAGAGGCTCTCCTCTACACGTCAGGCTCACAAACCAGGTACGTGACAGTATGACACACACCAGATGACAGAGACAACAGGAGGTGGACGTATTTCATACACAAATATAATGTGCTTATTCATAAGCCATTCCCTTTATTGATCCTGTTCTCGGAGGCGAGCCAGGGCTTGCACCCACACCTGGAACTGCAATTTGATTGATGTTCTCACTTGGAGCGGCGTCTCTCCTTGTTTCCTCGCATATGTGTGAACCCGGCCTGAAATGCTATTGTTTCCTCACACTCCTAACACAGGGTATCCTTTGCTACAAATAAAGTAGTATAGTGCAGCACTGATGAATAAGGATGATCCTGGTTCGGTTTGCACCAGAACCTGCGAACGGACCGAACATTCGCACAAAGGTTAGAACCCCATTGACGTCTATGGGACTCGAACGTTCGAAATCAAAAATGCTCATTTTAAAGGCTAATTGTCATGGTATTGTCCTAAAAAGGGTTTGGGGACCCAGGTCCTGCCCCAGGGGACATGTATCATGCAAAAAAAACTTTTAAAAACGGCCGTTTTTTCGGGGAGCAGTGATTTTAATGATGCTTAAAGTAAAAAAAAAAAAAAAGTGAAATATTCCTTTAAATATCGTACCTGGGGGGTGTCTATAGTATGCCTGTAAAGTGGCACGTGTTTCCCGTGCTTAGAACAGTTCCTGCACAAAATTACATTTTTAAAGGAAAAAAAGTCATTTAAAACTGCTTGCGGCTTTAATGTAATGTCGGGTCCTGGCAATATGGATGAAAATCAGTGAGACAAACGGCATGGGTACCCTCCAGTCCATTACCAGGCCCTTTGGGTCCTGTATGGATATTAAGGGGAACCCAGCACTCAAATTACAAAAAGGAAAGGCGTATTGCCCCCAGGCCCTATATACTCTGAACAGCAGTATACAGGCGGTGCAAACAAGACAGGGACTGTAGGTTTGTTGTTAACTAGAATCTGTTTGTAATTTTGAACTGGTACATTTTTAAAGTGTAGCTCCAGCCAAAAAAATCTGTTTTTAAGCTTTTTGGAAAACCTAGGGAAGGGTTATCACCCCTGTAACATTTGTTTTGCTGTCTGTGCTCCTCTTCAGAAGATTTCACCTCACTTTTTGTCCCAATGACAAATGTTTTTTGAAAATTTGGGGGTTTTAGTGAAACAAGGATTGGAGATAAAGCATCAGTGGAAAGGAGAAAAGTTTTTCCCATATTAACTCTTACAGGAGAGAATTTCCCTTCCTATGGGATAGATTTCATCTCACTTCCTGTTGTCTCCTTCCGTTTGCAAGTAGGAGTCGTTTGTAAGTTGGATGTTTGAAAGTAGGGGCTTGCCCTAAATACTCAGCAGAAATTTAGGCCTTAGGTTTTGTTGTGGCCTCAACACTGTAAGCCCTCACGGGGCCCTGCTGTGAAATATTAGATCAAGAATTGTAATTACATGC
This sequence comes from Aquarana catesbeiana, assembly GCF_042186555.1. NCBI lineage: Eukaryota > Metazoa > Chordata > Amphibia > Anura > Ranidae > Aquarana > Aquarana catesbeiana. Next base: position 116,418,763 of record NC_133332.1, read on the forward strand.
CCCTGTTGAACAGGGGCTGAAAAATTGGGCCTTAGGCACTGGTGCTGGTGCCATAACACTGCAACCCCTCACAGATACTCTAGTTGGAGCGCAGGAACTAGCCCTGCTGCAAAAGAATTGCATCAAAAATTGTAATTACACGCCCCTGTTAAACAGGGGCTGAAAAATTGGGCCTTAGTCACTGGTGCCACAACACTACAACCCCTCACAGATACTCTAGTTGGAGCGCAGGAGATAGCCCTGCTGCAAAGATGCATCAAAAATTGTAATTACATGCCCCTGTTAAACAGGGGCTTAAAAATTGGGCCTTAGGCACTGGTGCTGGTGCCATAACACTGCAACCCCTCACAGATACTCTAGTTGGAGCGCAGGAACTAGCCCTGCTGCAAAAGAATTGCATCAAAAATTGTAATTACACGCCCCTGTTAAACAGGGGCTGAAAAATTGGGCCTTAGTCACTGGTGCCACAACACTACAACCCCTCACAGATACTCTAGTTGGAGCGCAGGAGATAGCCCTGCTGCAAAGATGCATCAAAAATTGTAATTACATGCCCCTGTTAAACAGGGGCTTAAAAATTGGGCCTTAGGAACTGATGGCAGCACCCAGAACCAGAAATGTTCTTACAAGCTATCAGCATGATCATTGAGGAGGAAGAAGATAATTACTCAGCATAACAGGACAGTCACTCAGCATCAGCATAGGCAGTCTTTGAAGGGATCTGACATTTCAAAAAAAATTACTCGGTTACATCAGCATCAGGTGCTTGGTAGCTGGTGGTGATCCAAGACTGATTCATTTTTATGAAGGTCAATCGATCGACTGAGTCGGTGGACAGACGCACCCTGTGATCAGTTACAAAGCCTCCAGCAGCACTGAATGTGCGTTCCGAAAGAACGCTGGATGCAGGACAGGCCAGTAGCTCAATTGCATACTGTGCAAGCTCTGGCCAGTGATCCATCCTCAAGACCCAGTAACCCAGAGGATTTTCGGTGGGAAAGGTGTCCAAGTCAGATCTTGCCCCTAGGTATTCCTGCACCATGTAAAACAGACGCTGGCGATGGTTGCTGGAACCGATCATACCTTGGGGCTGTGGACTAAAAAATTGTCTGAACGCATCAGCAACACGTTGTCCAGAAACAGGAGTTTGTAACCTCCCAGTCTCTGGGAACGCGTTGCACAGACCTTTCTGCAAGGCCTCCCAAAGATGTTTCATCCTCTGCTCCCTCTGCGATGGCAAGATAAGGTCCGCAACCTTACCCTTGTAATGTGGATCAAGGAGGGTTGCCAGCCAGTATTGGTCCTTCTCCTTGATACCATGAATACGAGGATCCTTACGCAGGCTTTGCAGGATCAGGGAGGCCATGCAGCGTAGGTTTGCTGAGGCATTCGGTCCGGAGTCCTCTGCGTCACTAAGGACGACATGGTCGGCAGCCACCTCCTCCCAGCCACGTACAAGTCCATGTGTTTCTTGGGACTGATCCCTTAAAGACTGCTGCTGATGCTGAGTGCCAGGCTCCACCTCCATACTGACACAATCCTCCTCCTCCTCCTTGTCCTCTTCCTGTGTGATCAGCGGGCACACAGGAACACTGTCTGGATAAAGGGGGCCTTGAGACCTAAGGAAGCTAAGTGACTAAGGCCCAATATTTCACAGAATTCTTGAGCTTAGGAAGTCCTCCTCTTCCTGCCTCTGTTCTGCCTCAAGCGCCCTGTCCATTATTCCATGCAGCGTGTGCTCCAACAGGTGGACAAGGGGGACAGTGTCACTGATGCATGCACTGTCACTGCTCACCATCCTCGTGGCCTCCTCAAATGGTGACAGGACAGTGCATGCATCCCTGATCATGGCCCACTGGCGTGGGGAAAAAAACAAGCTCCCCTGACCCTGTCCTGGTGCCATAGTTGCACAGGTACTCATTGATGGCCCTCTGCTGCGTGTGCAGACGCTGCAGCATGGCCAACGTTGAGTTCCACCTGGTGGGCATGTCACAGATTTTGGGGCAGGTTAAACTCCTTTTGGAGGTCTGCCAGCCGAGCACTGGCATTATATGACCGGCGGAAATGCACACAGACTTTCCTGGCCTGCCTCAGGACATCCTGTAAGCCCGGGTACCTGCCCAAGAACCGCTGCACCACCAAGTTAAGGACATGAGCCAAACAGGGCACATGGGTCAGTTGTCCCTGTCGGAGGGCGGAGAGGAGGTTGGTGCCATTGTAGCAAACCACCATTCCTGCCTTAAGTTGGTGTGGCGTCAACCACCTCTGAACCTGCCCCTGCAGAGCTGACAGAACCTCTGCCCCAGTGTGGCTCCTGTCCCCCAAGCACACCAGCTCAAGCACCGCATGGCATCTTTTGGCCTGCGTACTTGTGTAGCCCTTGAATGCCTACGGAGCACCGCTGGTTGCGAGATCAAAGCACAGGAAGAGGCCATGGAGGAAGAAGAAGAGGAGGGGGTGGAGGAGAGAGGTGTGTCACAATCATTAGTAGTGGCATTTTGGAGGCGTGGTGGCAGAACAACCTCCAACACTACTGCACCTTGTCCTGCATCCTTTCCCAGCTGCCAGCAGAGTGACCCAATGTGCCATGAAACTTAGGTAACATCCCTGTCCATGCCTGCTGGACTTTGAGTCAGCGGTAATATGCACCTTACCGCTGACCGCCCTGTCCAGCGAGGCCAAGACATTGCCTTCCACATGCCGGTAGAGAGCTGGAATCGCCTTCCGTGAGAAAAAGTGGCATTTGGGTACCTGCCACTGAGGAACTGCACATTCCACAAACTCATGGAAGGGGGCAGAGTCTACCAACTGAAAAGGTAGCAGTTGAAGTGCTAGCAATTTTGCCAAGCTAGCATTCAACCCCTGGGCATGTGGATGGCTGGAAGCGAACTGGGGCAGGGAAATTTGCCTGGTACAATCTGACGTTGGTGTACCGAAAGCAGATTGTACTTGGCTGTGACACACCTAATTCTACATCTTCATTCCTCTCAGTGCAGGTCTCAGAGAGGACTGAAGGTATAATGGGGTTGGAGATCTCAGCTGATGAGGAGCAAGAAGAGGTCCTCTTTGTTCTTTGGTGTGGGTCTTTTAGATACGTTTGCCAACGAACTGCATGGCAGGTCAACATATGTCTGGTCAAGCATGTGGTGCCCAAGCGGGAGATGTTTTGGTCACGCGAGATACGCTTGAGACATATGTTGCAAATAGCAGTGGTGTGATCTGATGCACTTGTCTCAAAAAAGGCCCACACCAAAGAACTTTTAGAATAACGCGCAGAGACAGCGGCACCCTGCACATGTGAGCTTTGCGGTGTGATGCAGTCAGTGTGCTGCCCTTAGGCTGGCCCCTGGAGGGCATCCTGCCTCGTTGGTGATGTGCCTCCTCCTCCTCCTGTCTCCTATCAGGCACCCACGTTGAGTCAGTGACCCCCTCTCCTCATCACTGGAGCAAACCTGGCAGTATGCTGCAGCAGGGGAGCATGACTGCCAGATTGCTGTCCTTCTTGGGCACCCCCTCTGTCCGTGCTCACTTTACTGCCTTCATCTAGCTCAGTATCATCATCAGAGCCTTCTAAATGCTGGTCATCCTCCTGGAGCATGTACCCAACACTGTGGTCAAACAGTTCGAGGGACTCCTCAGAAGGACATGGTGCAGCTAGGGAAGGAGTCACTGATGCAATTGAGCCGAGGGAAGAGGCCGCGTTGGCAGCTGCTTTGCCAGACAAAGTACCCTAAGCATGGGTGAAAGAGGATGAGGAGGATGAGGACGGCTTGGTCATCCACTCGACCAAGTCTTCCGCATGTTGCGGCTCAACACGGCCATCTGCCAAAAAAAAGGCCAAGCGTGTCCCACGGCCATGCGCTGATGTGGATGCACCGTATCCACGACCAGCACTGTTGCCTTTAGACACAAAGCCTGCTTGCCCTCTTTTATTGGCTTGTGACTGTCTGCCTTTCCTTGTTGGCTTTCCAGACATACTAATGGCCTATATATATATATATATATATATATACATATATATATATATATATATATATATATATATATATATATATATATATATATATATATATATATATATATATATATATACATATATATATATATATATATATATATATATATATATATATATATATATATATATATATATATACATATATATATATATATATACATATATATATATATATATATATATATATATACATATATATATATATATATATATATATATATATACATATATATATATATATATATACATATATATATATATATATATATATATATATATATACATATATATATATATATATATATATATATATATATATATACATATATATATATATATATATATATATATATATATATATATATATATATATATATATATATATATATATATACATATATATATATATATATATATATATATATATATATATATATATATATATACACACCGATACTGCAGCTAGCAAAATCAACTGCCTGCCTGTAGTATGAGAACACCACCAACCTTCTACAGGTAGCTTTAGCCGAACACTGTGCAGAGGTCGCACTACACTAACGTGTAAATAATTTAGCTGCCTGCGGTAGTGATAGGATCAGGAAAACACACCAACCTTCTACAGGTAGCTTTAGCTGAACACTGTACAGAGGTCGCACTACACTAACGTGTAAATAATTTAGCTGCCTGCGGTAGTGATAGGATCAGGAAAACACCACCAACCTTCTACAGGTAGCTTTAGCTGAACACTGTGCAGACATCGCACTACACTAACATGTTTATAATTTAGCTGCCTGCGGTAGTGATAGGATCAGGAAAACACCACCAACCTTCTACAGGTAGCTTTAGCTGAACACTGTGCAGACATCGCACTACACTAACATGTTTATAATTTAGCTGCCTGCGGTAGTGATGGGATCAGGAAAGAACCACCAACCTTCTACAGGTAGCTTTAGCTGAACACTGTGCAGAGGTCGCACTACACTAACTTGTAGCTTTAGCTGAACACTGCTCAGAGGACGCACTACACTAACTTGTAGCTTTAGCTGAACACTGTGCAGAGGTTGCACTACACTAACTTGTAGCTTTAGCTGAACACTGCTCAGAGGACGCACTACACTAACTTGTAGCTTTAGCTGAACACTGTGCAGAGGTCACACTAAACTAACTTGTAGCTTTAGCTGAACACTGTTCAGAGGACGCACTACACTAACTTGTAGCTTTAGCTGAACACTGTGAGGAGGACGCACTACACTAACTTCTAGCTTTAGCTGAACACTGTTCAGAGGATGCACTACACTAACTTGTAGCTTTAGCTGAACACTGTGCAGAGGTCACACTAAACTAACTTGTAGCTTTAGCTGAACACTGTTCAGAGGACGCACTACACTAACTTGTAGCTTTAGCTGAACACGGTGAGGAGGACGTACTACACTAACTTGTAGCTTTAGCTGAACACTGTGCAGAGGTCACACTAAACTAACTGTAGCTTTAGATGAACACTGTTCAGAGGACGCACTACACTAACTTGTAGCTTTAGCTGAACACTGTGCAGAGGTCACACTAAACTAACTTGTAGCTTTAGCTGAACACTGTTCAGAGGACGCACTACACTAACTTGAGGAGGCGGCACTACACTAACTTGTAGCTTTAGCTCAACACTTTGCAGAGGTCACACTAAACTAACTTGTAGCTTTAGCTGAACACTGTGAGGAGGCGGAACTACACTAACTTGTAGCTTTAGCTCAACACTTTGCAGAGGTCACACTAAACTAACTTGTAGCTTTAGCTGGACACTGTGCAGAGGTCAAACTAAACTAACTTGTAGCTTTAGCTGCACACTGTGAGGGGGACGCACTGCACTAACTTGTAGCTTTAGCTGAACACTGTGGAGGAGGATGCACTACACTAACTTGTAGCTTTAGCTGAACAATGTGCACTACACTAACTTGTAGCTTTAGCTGAACACTGTTCAGAGGACGCACTACACTAACTTGTAGTTTTAGCTGAACACTGTGAGGAGGACACACTACACTAACTTGTAGCTTTAGCTGAACACTGTGAGGAGGACGCACTACACTAACTTGTAGCTTTAGCTGAACAATGTGCAGAGGTCCAACCTTCTACAGGTAGCTTTAGCTGAACACTGTGCAGACATCGCACTACACTAACATGTTTATAATTTAGCTGCCTGCGGTAGTGATGGGATCAGGAAAGAACCACCAACCTTCTACAGGTAGCTTTAGCTGAACACTGTGCAGAGGTCGCACTACACTAACTTGTAGCTTTAGCTGAACACTGCTCAGAGGATGCACTACACTAACTTGTAGCTTTAGCTGAACACTGTGCAGAGGTTGCACTACACTAACTTGTAGCTTTAGCTGAACACTGCTCAGAGGACGCACTACACTAACTTGTAGCTTTAGCTGAACACTGTGCAGAGGTCACACTAAACTAACTTGTAGCTTTAGCTGAACACTGTTCAGAGGACGCACTACACTAACTTGTAGCTTTAGCTGAACACTGTGAGGAGGACGCACTACACTAACTTCTAGCTTTAGCTGAACACTGTTCAGAGGATGCACTACACTAACTTGTAGCTTTAGCTGAACACTGTGCAGAGGTCACACTAAACTAACTTGTAGCTTTAGCTGAACACTGTTCAGAGGACGCACTACACTAACTTGTAGCTTTAGCTGAACACGGTGAGGAGGACGTACTACACTAACTTGTAGCTTTAGCTGAACACTGTGCAGAGGTCACACTAAACTAACTGTAGCTTTAGCTGAACACTGTTCAGAGGACGCACTACACTAACTTGTAGCTTTAGCTGAACACTGTGCAGAGGTCACACTAAACTAACTTGTAGCTTTAGCTGAACACTGTTCAGAGGACGCACTACACTAACTTGAGGAGGCGGCACTACACTAACTTGTAGCTTTAGCTCAACACTTTGCAGAGGTCACACTAAACTAACTTGTAGCTTTAGCTGAACACTGTGAGGAGGCGGCACTACACTAACTTGTAGCTTTAGCTCAACACTTTGCAGAGGTCACACTAAACTAACTTGTAGCTTTAGCTGGACACTGTGCAGAGGTCAAACTAAACTAACTTGTAGCTTTAGCTGCACACTGTGAGGGGGACGCACTGCACTAACTTGTAGCTTTAGCTGAACACTGTGGAGGAGGATGCACTACACTAACTTGTAGCTTTAGCTGAACAATGTGCACTACACTAACTTGTAGCTTTAGCTGAACACTGTTCAGAGGACGCACTACACTAACTTGTAGTTTTAGCTGAACACTGTGAGGAGGACACACTACACTAACTTGTAGCTTTAGCTGAACACTGTGAGGAGGACGCACTACACTAACTTGTAGCTTTAGCTGAACAATGTGCAGAGGTCACACTAAACTAACTTGTAGCTTTAGCTGAACACTGTGAGGAGGACGCACTACACTAACTTGTAGCTTTAGCTGAACACTGTGCAGAGGTCACACTAAACTAACTTGTAGCTTTAGCTGAACACTGTGAGGAGGACGCATTACACTAACTGTAAACAGTCTAGCTGCCTGACTGTGGTACTAATAGGATCAAAAGAACATCAGCAATTTTCTTCAGGTAGCTGTAAATACTGTAACAACACAAGCCTGCCTGTCAGTAGGAAGATAACAGGAACGGAACTAGCTAAACTGAATACAGTATATATATATATATATATATATATATATAGTGCAGGCGGCCTTATATAGTGTGGGGCGTGTTCTAAACCCCCTGAGCCATAATCGGCCAAAGCCACCCTGGCTTTGGCCAATTACAGCTCTCTCTACAGACGGCGTTGTGATTGGCCAAGGATGCGGGTCATAGTGCATGCTTGGCCAATCATCAGCCAGCAATGCACTGCGATGCCGCAGTGAATTATGGGCTGTGACGCGCCACACGAATTTGGTGCGAACGGCCCATATCGTCCGCAATTCGGCGAACGATCGAACAGCCGATGTTCGATTCGAACATGGGTTCGACTCGAACATGAAGCTCACCCTACTGATGAAGATGAAATAAGCAATAAAATTATACCAATATAAAGTGAATATGATAAATGAATATTCATAACAAAAATACACAGCAATAAAATATCACAACTATAATGATAAAATAGTATAAACCAAAAGTGTCAGTGCATATAAAGTGCATAAAGTCCATATATGACATCAAATATAGTGACTGTGAATCTGTGTGAACTGGTTGTCTGTTGATAATCCACCACTGTAAGGAAAGTGGCTTACCAGACAGTTTGAACCCAACTAGGCATATGCCTGATAAGTCACCCAAGCTTTTGGTGTAACACACCCAAGGAGGTACAGCAACCACGACTTCCAAAATAGACCAAATCAGATAGGGATCCGTGACTGTTTTGACATCAGTAGCTGTCTACCATAGGAATAGTGACCGGAATTTGTGAGCGTTTCCTCTCAATATGGCATATAGCAAAAGGAGAAAAAATAGGGCCACATAGTGTAATACCGTAAAATATAAAGCATTTATTGAAAAATGATAAAATGGTCACTCACATTTGAGAAGACATTAAAAGCATTGGATAAAATCAAAGCATCGCAGTGGCATCAGCAGAGCCCGTCCTTTGTTATAGTTGTTATCAAGCCCGGATTTATAAGTAGGCAAAAGGGGAAATTGCCCCGGGCCCCCCTCTATACAAAATGATATAAAACAATTCAGAAAAAAATAACAAAAAACAATAATAAAATAATATAAAATGTATAGGAAAAATGTTTTTTTCTTTTATTAAATGTATCTTGTGAAGTAATAATTTGCTGGCAATCATCAGTAAAACTCTGTACTGGTATATTGTAACATTTTTTAAAAATGTTATTTTGGTGGCTCAAGCAAGCCACACATAGAGCACTATGACTGTGTGTTTGGGCATGTGTGACCTCAGAATGATGTTGTGCCATGCTTTTTTAAGAAAGTGTGACTGTCATTGAGCGTGTAAAGCAACTCTGTGTATAAGGGGCACTCTGAACCTGAAGTGCCCCCAGGCCCCCCAAAGTCTAAATCTGGCTCTGGTTGTCATAGGGCAACTATAGCAACAAAAATTGTATTCTAGTAACTGTAGAAATAAATAACAGTAAAGATAGTTTTCAGGATATAAATTACTATATAAATTTCATATGCCCTTATTTATATTTTTCTCCACCTTTACTTGCAGACTAAGCTGTCCAGCAAAAAAGTGACAGCTGGGCAAAACTATAATACTGACGAGGAGGCTTAACTTTTATTCCTATGGTTTCAACCTCTCTTTCCAAAAGTAAAACACGTGCTGCTGTAACTGCTTGGAAAGCATTCGCCGGAGAAAGGCTTAGTTTTTTTTTTTGCTTACTTAAAGTCTGTATAAAACTTTGAGTTCTACTTAAAAGATGTTCACTGTGTAAATATATCAAACACTGACGCAGCGATCATGAATATTCACTGTAATGTATATAGTATGTTTTTTTTCCTACTACCGTCAGCTCCATGTGGTAGCCATAATGGGGTTTTTTCTGATTGAGGTATTTTTATGGACATACCACATTATGGCCACAAGATGGAGCTGACAATCACAGGAAATAAATATTTTAAACACAATATGGTGATTATTCGTGACAGCTGTACAAATGTTTAAAATGGTTCTAAAACTAAAACTTTTTTTTACCTTAATGCATTCCCTGCAGAACTCAGATTCTAAGTAATGGTAAGGGGAAAATGTAGTTACTGGAGGAGGTGTTAAAAATCTCCCAAAATAATATCAATAACAAAATTCAGCAAAAATGGAAGAATATATAGAATATATACAAGAATAATTTGTGATGGCAGGAACAAATACTGCAGGGCAAAAGAGGGGAGTCATTAGAAGAGTAGAAAACCTGGGGTAAATACCTTGGATACCAGCTTAAAAATGTAGCTTAAAAGTATCAATGCACAAGGAAGAGGACACTGGCATTGCATAGCATGTATTCGGTAATGTAAAAAGTAATACACTCACAGATAAAATACTTGCACAATAAGCATATAGGAGGCAACAGTTAATCAGGAACCACTACTGAAGCCAATAGCATGGATGTCCAGCTGGAGTGGAGCAGAGGGTCCAGCGTTTGGAGTGCATGCTAACACTGAAACACATTTCTGTCCTGGTCTTCCACTTCTCCCCTTTGTAAACACCTTGCTCACCACTGTGTAATTCCAGGATATTGTTGCTTGGGCAACATTCATCTATGACTGTGAGCTGCTAATAACCATGCACTACCTATAGCAATGTGTACACTAGACTGGAAGGCAAAGTTGCTCACTGAAGATCTTAAATTCTATTCAACCCAGAAACTGGCAAAACTGATTATGCAGTTGATGCGTTTCACTCATTTTTTTAATACGATTTACTCATGTGTAGTGCTAACCTCTGGCTTCAATAGTTTCTGACTCATTGGCCCACAACAAGCATGCAGCAAGTGAACTTAAAATAAAAAGAAGCCTGTGCTGAGAGTAGTATGGAGGCTGCCAGTACAGATCTCCTTGTAAACATGCTAGTCACTAACCTAGGACAAAATTGCAGCAGATGAAGTCAAAACACCTGATGTTTTTGGTCAATGCAAAAAAGAAAAAAAAATATTGAGGGTAATTACGAAAGATAAGCAACAATTATTTACATGGCACATGCTGGCATTTGGGTTGCAGTCAAGTCAATAAGCTGTCGGGTGGTATCATTAGTGGGATTGGAGCTCTGAGCAGGATCTTCCTATAAAATATAGTACTTGGGCCAAGTGGGGTGGTGCATCTCTAGAGAGATGAGAAGCTCTGGCCCGAGACGGCTCCATCCAGTGGAAGAGTGACCAGAAAGACACAGGAAGTAGGAACACTTGAACCATTGAACAATTGATTCCTTCAACTGTTAAGTCAATACAGTTACTTCTGTTATATATGGCTGTGAGAAGATTTTCTGTGTTAACTATGCATTGTAATTTAATAGAGATGATTTCAAACTGCTGACTGTAAAGTGTGTGCTTTAAACCCAACTCTGGGCATGAAACAAACAACCACCCTCACTTCTACCACTCTCTAGCTGAACACTTGAAGGCTGATTATTTTTTTATCTAAATACCCTTTCCATATACACAAACCCACGTTACATAACTTTCAGGTTCCAATTCTTCACTCTTCTTCTGTTTTCTTTCAGCATTATCCTCTTTGGGTGTCCAAATCATTGCCTGCATGATGTAGACATTTCCTATTGACTGTCCCCTGCTGCACTCTTTGGTTCCATCCACTGATCATTATGTCACTGCTCAACACAGGGGCCAACAGAAGGAACCACAGAGCACAGCAAATGGATCAGATATCTGACAAACCCAGAATGGTGGCAGACTTTTCTCTTCAATGCAGGCAGCAGGACAGATATGCATTAATTGTTTGCTTTGCGTATAATGGCACTGTTCGCTTACAGGATCTCACAAAACATTTTATTGTATCTTTTCATGGGACAACACTGAATAAATGACACTTTGCTACAATGTAAAAGTAGTGAGTGTATAGTTTGTATAACAGTGTAAATTTGCTGTCCCCTCAAAATAACTCAACACACAGCCATTAATGTCTAAACCGCTGGCAACAAAAGTGAGTACACCCATAAGTGAAAATGTCCAAATTGGGCCCAATTAACCATTTTCCCTCCCCGGTGTCATGTGACTCGTTAGTGTTACAAGGTCTCAGGTGTGAATGGGGAGCAGGTGTGGGTTTTTTTTTTTTTAATCTTTTATTTGTTTCAAAAGGCACAAGAACACAAAGCACATCCTCATCAAATATACATATATATAGCAATAAGAAATACCAACAATTCAAATATATCAGGCTAACATTGCCCTTCTAACACAAAAATTAAGTAACCTTTCAGAATTCATTTCAATGAAGTTCATTGAGTCTTCCTGTCAGAATGTATCGTCTTCCTTGTACAAGGTACGAGGAAGCCGATACACTGACAGATCTGCTGATCGCTGGTGCAATGCTTTCCAGGCTCCCAAAACAGAAAATAATAAAATGCACATTTTTTTACCTGCAAAAAAAATGTGCATTTATTATATTTTGTCAAAAGGTGAACTTATCCTTTTAAAGTGATACTAAAGTCTTGGGGTTTTTTTGTGTTTAAAAATAACAATTATATTTACCCGCTCTGTGCAGTGGTTTTGCAGAGCAGCCCAGGTCCTTCACTTCTCGGGTCCCTCACCAGCGCTTCTGGCTCCTCTCTCCTGCCAAGTGCCCCCACAGCAAGCAGCTTGCTATGGGGGCACCCAAGCCAAGTCGCTGCTCTGTTTGTCCATTCAGACATGGAGTCGTGGCTCGGCCCCGCCCCCTCTCTCCTCATTGGCTCACTAACTTTGATTAGTTATGCACAGTGAGCAGAGATGGACCTTTTATCAGCCGGCTCAGCAGGGATCAATGGATTGATCCCTGCTGAGCAAGCAGAATCTGTCAAAACGGACATACAGTGGAGACGGAAAGTATTCAGACCCCCTTAAATTTTTCACTCTTTGTTATATTACAGCCATTTGCTAAAATCATTTAAGTTCATTTTTTTTCCTCATTAATGTACACACAGCACCCCATATTGACAGAAAAACACAGAATTGTTGACATTTTTGCAGATTTATTAAAAAAGAAAAACTGAAATATCACATGGTCCTAAGTATTCAGACCCTTTGCTCAGTATTTAGTAGAAGCACCCTTTTGATCTAATACAGCCATGAGTCTTTTTGGGAAAGATGCAACAAGTTTTTCACACCTGGATTTGGGGATCCTCTGCCATTCCTCCTTGCAGATCCTCTCCAGTTCTGTCAGGTTGGATGGTAAACGTTGGTGGACAACCATTTTTAGGTCTCTCCAGAGATGCTCAATTGGGTTTAAGTCAGGGCTCTGGCTGGGCTATTCAAGAACAATCACGGAGTTGTTGTGAAGCCACTCCTTCGTTATGTTAGTGTGTGCTTAGGGTCATTGTCTTTTTGGAAGGTAAACCTTCTGCCCAGTCAGAGGTGCTGAGCACTCTGGAGAAGGTTTTCGTCCAGGATATCCCTGTACTTGGCCGCATTCATCTTTCCCTCTATTGCAACCAGTCGTCCTGTCCCTGCAGCTGAAAAACACCCCCACAGCATGATGCTGCCACCACCATTCTTCAATGTTGGGACTGTATTGGACAGGTGATGAGCAGTGCCTGGTTTTCTCCACACATACCGCTTAGAATTAAGGCCAAAAAGGTCTATCTTGGTCTCATCAGACCAGAGAATCTTATTTCTCACCATTTTGGAGTCCTTCAGGTGTCTTCTAGCAAACTCCATACGGGCTTTAATGTGCCTTGCACTGAGGAGAGGCTTCCGTCTGGCCACTCTGTCATAAAGCCCCGACTGGTGGAGGGCTGCAGTGATGGTTGACTTTCTCCACCTTTTCCCATCTCCCAACTGCATCTCTGGAGCTCAGGCACAGTGATCTTGGGGTTCTTCTTTACCTCTCTCACCAAGGCTCTTCTCCCGCGATAGCTCAGTTTGGCCAACTCTAGAAAGGGATGTGGTCGTCCCAAATGTCTTCCATTTAAGGATTATGGAGGCCACTGTGCTCTTAGGAACCTTAAGTGCAGTAGAAATTTTTTTGTAACCTTGGCCAGATTTGTGCCTTGCCACAATTCTGTCTCTGAGCTCTTCAGGCAGTTCCTTTGACCTCATGATTCTCATTTGCTCTGACATGCACTGTGAGCTGTAAGGTCTTATATAGAGAGGTGTGTGGCTTTCCTAATCAAGTCCAATCAGTATAATAAAACACAGCTGGACTCAAATGAAGGTGTAGAACCATCTCAAGGATGATCAGAAGAAATGAACAGCATCTGAGTTAAATATATGAGTGTCACAGCAAAGGGTCTGAATACTTAGGACCATGTGATATTTCAGTTTTTCTTTTTTAATAAATCTGCAAAAATGTCAACAATTCTGTGTTTTTCTGTCAATATGGGGTGCTGTGTGTACTTTAATGAGGAAAAAAATGAACTTAAATAATTTTAGCAAATGGCTGCAATATAACAAAGAGTGAAAATTTAAGGGGTCTGAATACTTTCCGTCCACACTGTATATGTGTGAAAGGGGCCTAAGGGTCAGTGTAGTAGTCAGGGTAGTGGACAGTATAGGAATCAGGTAGGTTAGTGTAGTGGTCAGTGTAGAAATCAGGTAGGTTAGTGTAGTGGTCAGTGTAGGAATCAGGTAGGTTAGTGTAGTGGTCAGTGTAGGAATTAGGTAGGTTAGTGTAGTGGTCAGTGTATTAATCAGGCTAGTCAGTACTATTGTAGGAATGGAAGGGACTCGGGGAGTGCTAAAAGTCTGCAGATTAGGTGACGCAAATGACTTGCCTTGCCCCAGGCTCTGACAACCCACGCTACACCACTGCTGAACACAGAAGGTTTTTTACCTTAAAGGGGTTGTAAAGGTTCCTTTTTTAAAAAAAAAAAACAAACGTGTCATACTTACCTCCACTGTGCAGCTCATTTTGCACAGAGTGGCCCTGATCCTCATCTTCTGGGGTCCCTCGGCGGCTGTCTCGGCTCCTCCCCGCATCAGCTAACTCCGTTCTGGGAACCGCTCTCCCAAGGGGGTTAGGTTGTGGGTGCGCTCCCGTAATACAGTTGGCGGCTATAGCCGCCAACTGTATCACTTGGCCCCGCCCCCCCGGTGCGCCACATCTTTGATTTGATTGACAGCAGTGGGAGCCAATGGCTGCGCTGCTATCAATCATCCAATGAAGAGCCGAGAAGCCCGGTCGAGAAGCCAGCTCGCTCACAACGCGGGACTTTCGAGGGCTCGGGTAAGTAAAGGGGGGGGCTGGGGGGGGCCACCAATCGCCGGATGTTTTTTCACCCTAATGTATAGAATGCATAAAGGTGAAAAAACATGTACCTTTACAACCCCTTTTTAGGGTAAACATCCTTCTGTCTTTAGAACCACTTTAATTCTTAGGTTCTATAAACTGATTCAGGGAAGGTACTGCTGCTTGCCAAAAAAGCACATATAGCCTAATATTATATATTTTAATCTGGCATTTTATTACTAATTAGAGGCAAAAGTGAATGTTACAGTGAAAAAATAGGTAAACCCACTATATACCTTTCAATTTAGTTAAAAGCACCTTGAAAATATGGAAATTCTATGTAGATACCAACTTTGAGAGCTAGCCATTCCCTGTCCATTGCCATTGGTTTCTAAGCCTGTCTATTGTGTTTTAAGGAGTTAGGCACGTGTGTGTATGTGGGTGGACAATATTTGCATACCATATTATCTCACCTTCCCTGTGATGCCCAAGAGCTAAAAGACATTTACATAGCAGATTTGCACATCTTTTCATTAGAAAGGTTCACTTTAACATGAATAATACCTCACACACTACAAGCAGCATGTATGTAGCTCTACATGTTTATCATTAACAAAAACAACTTATCTGTGAATCCTGTCTGGAAAACAAATGCTACATCCCAGGTCTTTATACAAGAGATGGGCATACACATCTGCTTCACAGTGGGTAGGAATGTAATTCCCATTAGCACATCATTACAACAGCTATTTGCATTACAGCCATTTCAGCCACTATGCTATTCGCATCTTTCAGTGTAGATGATCACCAAATTTGTAAGATGTGATTCAAAGGTTACTGGATGGATTATCTTGGGCAAGACTCCGTCATTGTGCTAGCGGTGGCATATTTAGCAAGAATATCCCCTGCGGTGTGTAGAACATCCTTAATGAATGTGGTTTGATGTAATCTAAGGCTGTTAGATGGCTAAATTCTCTCTATTCTGTGTCTCCTGCTATTACAATAGTTACAGTGTAACCATTTTATTCTATTTACTTCTTGTTACTGAAGACACCTGCAGATAAAGCAGCACTGTAATACACATGCAATATGCCACTTCAATTTCAGGTTCAAGAAATGAATCACTAAGTACACTTCTTTACACTCATTCATTGATTGAGCTTGATTGCCCTCTAGTGGACAATGTAAGTGACAACATGGAAAAATGCAACTGCACCAAACCGCTTGATTAATGGCTGAGCATTTAAAAAGAATAATCACATTTTTATTTTACACAGCGAATTAAAGAAAAAAAAAACACAAAAAAAACACAAAAAACAAATTAAACACCCAGAATTATGTATGTGTTAAGGATGTTATCGGTTCAAAGTAAGCATAACAAATACACTGCCTTTCAATATGATGCATTTAATTAGGAACAGTGATTTTAAAAAATGAACAGAGAGAACGACACTTCAAAAAAGCCCCTCTCTCATTAATACAGGTTCCTGCAGAGTGGTAATCCCCAAAGAGAGCAGCCACATTAATGTAAAAATGCTTTTAAATGCTTGAAATGATAACCTTACATAAATAAAAATAAGATGTTTTGAAAGGTTGACCATGAAATAAAAACATAATACAGAATAATATGTTCCGACAGCTGTGATATGCAAATTCACTGAAGTAGTTTGTGAAATAATCTGCTGTTATCACATCCAGTGTTAATATTTGTCTTCATTAAGCAGTGGCTTATAATACAGTTCTAGTACTTTTAGGTAGGAGAGCTAGAATGTATGGTTGCAGTTTTGCTTAAAGCAAGTGCAGACAGCAAAGTAAAACAAAAAATATGTATCGGCAT